>NC_092370.1:248945887-249257234 GCF_030028105.1 Mobula birostris | reverse complement strand
TTAGTGGGACTGGAGAAAATTGCATGGAGGCATTTAGGGTGTTGTTGAAAATCTTGGCAAGTACAGCTGGCTGACAATATGCTTCAAACATACAAAACCATGAAGAGCAATATGTCACTAAAGGTTTATTTTCTGCATTCCCATTTAAACTTCTTCCCTGCAAATCTTGGAACTGTCAGTGGAAGGTTTCACCAGGACATTGCAGTCATGCAGAAACAGTATCTGGGAAACTGGAATCAATCGATGCTGGCTGATGATTGGCGGACACTGAAGCGAGAAGCGTCAGACGCTGAGGATGAACAAAAATCATCAGCTAAACGATTTTAGCTTAGTTGAACTTTTGCAAAGCATCAGCACCATTATGTAATTAAATGCATTATATCAAGTAACGTTAATTTTTTTGTTTCACCAAATTCCTACATAATACAAGTAGTCTGAAATTATAATTATGTTCAGCTTCAAGCAGTCTACCATGGTCTTCCCTCTACTAGCCTGCAGGTCACCCTTGGGCTTTGTCTAGCACCTACTTAGCCCCCCCCCCCCCCCCCAGATCAGAGTCACATGAAGTTATGGGAGCAGGTGGTGGATGATCATTTGAGCAGCTGGTTCACATCATAAGTCCTGGTTATATGACCACTGACACCAGGCAGATAATCTCTGAAGAGTATTGATAATGGCTGGGGTTACCAATCTTGTAAGGACACTGATCAGAAGAATAATTCGCCAAGAACAGTCACGGTCATGGAAAGACCACAATCGCCCATGTCATACGACATAGTATGTAACAGAGGAATCTATGCACATGCACTTGTTCAGTGCGTCCCTAGTAGTTACAATTCTTTGTATTATTCTAGAAGCTTCTTTGATATTACATTATTTGAATAGTGGCTATCTGATAGGTTAATTCTTATCTACAAATTTGAATAGATTATCTCTTACCTATGGTATAAGAAGAGCTGAGGACATTTGTGCATCATTTTTTTTTGTTTCTAGACTTCTGCTACTCTCCATTTTCAATCCTCTTTGTTCCATTAGCATCTAATAAAGTGACCATGATGCAACAGCTGTTACGCCTCTTTCTTGACTTCCGAACGAACCTTGAATGCAAAGCATCAGAGCCCAGCAATGTGTAACATCTTGGTAAGGCACATTCTCGGCTGCAGGAGTACGCGCTGAAACTCGGTGCAGCCACCACAAGGGCCCGGTGGGGAAGGACCACAGTGTAGGTTTCTCCACCCATGGGAGTGGGAGGGGTCAGTGGGCGGGGAATATACCCCTCAACAATGATATGCTAAGCTGAACTACTGGAGTGCCACGTGGGTGGCTATAAATACGGATATGTACTGACTATAATGGAAATGTATGTAAAGGATGAAAAGTTATTGAATGGTTTATTGTATATATTTATTTTTGAATAAAGTATATTTTGAAATAAAAAAACCTGTTCTGCATGTGACTGGGAGTAATTACAGCTCAGCTCACTGGTCACCTCACTACAGGAAGGATGTGAAAGCCATAAAGGGTGCAGAGTAGATTTACAAGGATATTGCCTGGATTGGCATTGGCAACAGGAGTGAAGGTAGGACCGATTAGAGATAAAGGTGGGAAGATGTGCCTGGAGGCTGTGGAAGTGAGCGAGGTCCTCAATGAATACTCCTCTTCGGTATTCACGAATGAGAGGGAACTTGATGACGGTGAGGACGATATGAGTGAGGTTGATGTTCTGGAGCATGTTGATATTAAGGCAGAGGAGGTGTTGGAGTTATTAAAATACATTAGGGTGGATAAGTCCCCGGGGCCTGATGGAATATTCCCCAGGCAGCTCAATCAGGTGAGGGAAGAGATTGCTGAGCCTCTGGCTAGGATCTTTATGTCCTTGTTGTCTACGGGAATGGTACTGGAGGATTGGAGGGAGGCGAATGTTGTCCCCTTGTTCAGAAAAGGTAGTAGGGATAGTCCAGGTAATTATAGACCAGTGAGCCTTACATCTGTGGTGGGAAAGCTGTTGGAAAAGATTCTTACAGATAGGACCTATGGGCATTTACAGAATCATGGTCTGATCAGGGACAGTCAGCATGTCTTTGTGAAGGGCAGATTCTGTCTAACAAGCCTGATAGAGTTCTTTGAGGAGGTGACCAGGCATATAAATGAGGGTAGTGCAGTGGGTGTGATCCGTATGGATTTTAGTAAGGCATTTGACAAGGTTCCACACGGTAGGCTTATTCATAAAGTCAGAAGGCATGGGATCCAGGGAAGTTTGGCCAGGTGGATTCAGAATTGGCTTGCCTGCAGAAGGCAGAGGGTGGTGGTGGAGGGAGTACATTCAGACTGGAGGATTTTGACTATTGGCATCCCACAAGGATCTGTTCTGGGACCTCTACTTTTTGCAATTTTTATTAACGACCTGGATGTGGGGGTAGAAGGGTGGGTTGGCAAGTTTGCAGATGACACAAAGATTGGTGGTGTTGTAGATAGTGTAGTGGATTGTCGAAGATCTCAGAGAGACATTGATAGGTTACAGAAGTGGGCTGACAAGTGGCAGATGGAGTTCAACCTGGAGAAGTGTAAGGTGGTACACTTTGGAAGGACAAACTACAAGGCAGAGTACAAAGTGTTACGTACCCCATAACTAGGTTGCCAAACCAGCAGAAATGGATCACTCAGTTGGAGTCTGGATTACTAGAACTAAGAAAGTTTTATTAAAGAAACAAGCAACACAGTAATCGAAAGGATAATAAATGCAACAGTTCAGCAATGATAAACACACATGTGCACAGAATTAAGATAACAGGATCAATCAAGCTCTATCGTTGTCTAGGGGTAAATGACCAATTTCAAAGTGACACAAAAGTCCAGTTCGATTTAGTTCAGTTCACAGTAATCGTTGCCATGGCGATGGACAACGTGGGGGAGGGAGAGAGAGAACGAGAACGACTGATCATTCAGAACAGCTTCCACTCACAGACTGGTGATATTGCTCACAAGCAGCTTTCGGGCGGGTCCTTTGTGATGTCACCTGAGGTCACCGACTGTGACCCCTCCTCCAGATGCAGTCGATCCTCTGCAGTGAACCCGGCACCCAAGCGAGGGTGGACACACACCGGGTTCCCGCTGATCGTACCTTTCCACCTTGTGCGTTTAAGGCTGATCCCCCGATCAGCCGTCCAAGAGCTTCCCACCGACTCATGAGAGGCGCACCGCTTCCAGGGTCTCGTTACCTCAGGTGTCGTGTGTGTCGCCTTAGCGAACCTGTCCCTTTTTATCCCCCTGCTGGGATATCGCCTGTCCATCACTTCAAACGGTTCAGGGTTCAAAGGGGGAGCTGCTCTAGACAGCTCTCTCTCTCCCGTCCCTTCATTACACATCTCCAAATGCTGCTTCATTGTTCCTTATCTCTCCCTCCCCTGAGGACAGGTGGCAGACCAACTGCTGATGCCACTGGTGCAAGCCCAGGCCAGCAAACATCTTAATTTATGTGTATTCTCGTCACAAAAGTAAATGGCAAGATACTTGGTAGTGTGGAGGAGCAGAGGGATCTCGGGGTACATGTCCACAGATCCCTGAAAGTTGCCTCACAGGTAGATAGGGTAGTTAAGAAAGCTTATGGGATGTTAGCTTTCATATGTCGAGTGATAGAGTTTAAGAGTCGCAAGGTAATGATGCAGCTCTATAAAACTCTGGTTAGGCCACACTTGGAGTACTGTGTCCAGTTCTGGTCACCTCACTATAGGAAGGATGTGAAAGCATTGGAAAGGGTACAGAGGAGATTTACCAGGATGCTGCCTGGTTTAGAGAGTATGCATTATGATCAGAGATTAAGGGAGCTAGGGCTTTACTCTTTGGAGAGAAGGAGGATGAGAGGAGACATGATAGAGGTGTACACGATAATAAGAGGAATAGATAGAGTGGATAGCCAGCACCTCTTCCCCAGGGCACCACTGCTCAATACAAGAGGACATGGCTTTAAGGTAAGGGGTGGGAAGTTCAAGGGGGATATTAGAGGAAGGTTTTTTACTCAGAGAGTGGTTGGTGTGTGGAATGTACTGCCTGAGTCAGTGGTGGAGGCAGATACACTAGTGAAATTTAAGAGACTACTAGACAGGTATATGGAGGAATTTAAGGTGAGGGGTTATATGGGAGGCAGGGTTTGAGGGTCGGCATAGCAATGTGGGCTGAAGGGCCTGTACTGTGCTGTACTATTCTATGTTCTATTGGGGAGCATGCCTTATGAGAATAGATTGAGTGAACTCGGCCTTTTCTCCTTGGAGTGATGGAGGATGAGAGGTGACCTGATAGAGGTGTATAAGATGATGAGAGGCATTGATGGTGTGGATAGTCAGAGGCTTTTTTCCAGGGCTGAAATGGTTGCCACAAGAGGACACAGGTTTAAGGTGCTGGGGAGTAGGTACAGAGGAGATGTCAGGGGTAAGTTTTTTATGCAGAGAGTGGTGAGTGCGTGGAATGGGCTGCTGGCAATGGTGGTGGAGGTGGATATGATAGGGTCTTTTAAGAGACTTTTGGATAGGTACATGGAGCTTAGAAAAATAGAGGGCTATAGGTAAGCCTAGTAATTTCTAAGGTAGGGACATGTTCGGCGTAACTTTGTGGGCCAAAAGGCCTGTATTGTGCTGTAGGTTTTCTACGTTTCTATGTTTCAGCACTTCCTTCCCTCTAAGGACTCTGTCTACACTTTTTGTTTCCCATCAGTAAAGAAGTCACCAGAATCAAACCATACACATTCTCTCTTCTCTCCTCTATCACGGGCAGAAGATGCAGAAGCCTGAAAGCACGTACCACCAGGCTCAAGGACAGCTTCTATCCCACTGTTATTAGACTTTTGAATGTTCCTCTTGTTTGATAAGGTGGACACTTGACCTCGTTATGATCTTGCACCACATTACCACCTACACTGTACTTTATTCTGCAATGTTAATTATTTTACTTTGTTCTACCTCAATGCACTGTGTAATGGTTTGGTCTGAATGATAAGTATGCAAGACAAGCTTTTCACTGTATCTTGGAACCAGCAACACTCATAAACCGATACCTTTACAAATTAACACACACAGAATTCTGGAGAAACTCAGCAGGACTGAAAGCATCAATGGAAATGAATGAACAGTCCACATTTCGGGCTGAGAGCCTTCTTCAGGTCTGAAAAGGGAAGGGAACGGACCTCCAAGAGGATTACAGCTTCATCGTAGTTTGGAGGCTCACGTGCCTCAAAGGCCTAGATAACTATGTTGGCAAGAGACAGGGCTTTATACTTTGGCTCTTGGTAGGATCACCCCTGCCAAACAGGTCAAAGGGTAGAGGTGAACCAGTCCTCTGGGTTCAGGGCCCAATAACCCTGACTGTTCAAAACAAAACATTGTTACAGAAACAGCAATGAAGAATCCTTCTGCATCTATGTGTGATGTTATTCCGTAGTCTCCAACCAGGATTTGCATGACCGACAGTAGTGAAAACCGAGAGGGAGCTACTGCCGGCAATGGCACAGGCAGTAAGTAAGGAGGGGAAGGAGAATAGCCGGAAGGTGATAGGTGAAGCCAGGTGGTTTGGAAAGATAAAGGGCTGGAGATGAAGCAATCTGATGGGGGAGGAGAGTGGACCAGAGGAGGGAACCCAGGTGGAGGTGATAGGCAGGTGATGAGTGGTAAGAGGCTAGAGTGGAGGAATAGAAGAAGAGGAGTGGGTGGAGAGAAATTTGTTTATCAGAAAGAGAATTTGATATTCATGCCATCAGGTTGGAGGCTACCCAGATGGAATACAAGGTGTTGCTCCTCTTCTTCGAGGGTGGCCTCATCTTGGCACCGATATTTCAGAACAGATTGGGAGTGGGAATTAAAATGTTTGGCCACCAGGAAGCTCTACTTTTGGTGCATGGAGCGGAGGTGCTCAATGAAGCGGCCCCTCCAATCATGACAAATTTACCACACACATGGAAAACCTAGCAGTTCTTTATCCCATTCCGAAAGTTCACAATGAACTACAACCGAAGATGAAGTATGCAACTAACAACAACTACATTGTCCATGGTGGATCAACAAGAATGTGGAGGAAAGTACAAACTTTGCAAACAATTATAACAATATTCATCCACAATGTTTTAAAAATGTATTTGGCCTGGTAAACAGAGGAACTCAGCTCCCCTCCATTCTCTTTCATCACCATATAAATGATTAACAATTTTTTCTGATTAAAAAGAATGTAGAACATATATACAGAAAGGTATGGGAAAATGGCCAGTAACATCATGAAGGATCCCACCCACCCTTCTCATGGACTGTCTGTCCCACTCTCATCAGGGAAGAGGTTACGTAGCACCCACACCAGGACCGCCAGACTCAAAAACACTTTCCCGAAGCAGTAAGTCTGATCAACACCTCCACCGAGTAACCCACCACTCCACACCCCTAACCACCAGTACTTTGTCATTTCTTGTCAGAGTCACTGTATGTACAGACACTCTTGTGTCCAGTGTTACTTTGTGATTGCTACCATACGTATTTATATTATTATATTTTGTATTTATTGTGATTTTTTATTATTGTGTTCTTTATCTTACTGTTTTTGTCTGTGCTGCTTCAGATCGAGAGTAACAAATATTTTGTTCTCATTTACACTTGTGTGCTGGAAATGGCATTAAACAACTTTGAATCTTGAATCTTGAGATATGCTTTTTCACATTAAAGGCTTCTTTTTCTAAATAACGTCTCATACCTTGCCATGTTGTGATGATAGAACTGTCTGCTTTGGCGCCCTCAGAGGAAACCTGCTACACTTCAGAACCATTTTAATCATTGTTGGCACCTCCCAAGGCAATCATGTTCCAGCTTTTAATTAGATATGAAATAATTTGGAAAGTAAGGAAGTTGGCTGTATGTGCCAATTGAGCATATGCTGTGTTGTTAACAGTCTGTACCAGTCTCTTCCAGTTTCAGTCCTTCTGTTTGATTGTACTTTACACCACCAGGTTCAGGAACGGTTCAGGAAACATCGGGCTCCTGAAACAGAGGGAATAACTGAATCTCACTCATCCCATCACTGACCTGTTCCTACAACATATGGACGCACTTTCAACGACTTTACATCTCATGTTCTCGATATTTATTGCTCATTTGTTTGTTCTTTTTCTTTTTGCATTTGCATAGTTTGTCATCTTTTGCAAATTGGTTGTTTGTCTGTCCTATTGGGTGCAGCCTTTCATTAATTCTATTGTGTTTCTTTGTATTTACTGTGAATGTCCACAAGAAAATGAATCTCAGAGTCATATACGATGATCTATATGTATTTTGATAATAAATTTATTTTGAACTTTTGAACTTTGATCAGGAGGCTTAAGAAATATGTCCCCTTTTGTGAAGTATTAAGAAATTCAAAAGGCAGATTCAGACATTGTATGTCAGTGTGCTCACAAAGCATCAATACTGGTGACCTAAAATCACATTTTAACTCCTGTTTACCCACAGAATTTAAAGCAGACAAATATGAGGTTTTGCACTCTGGGAGGACCAGCTAGAGTAGTTCTTACACAGTGAAGAGCAGGACACTGAGGAATGTGTTGAAAAGAGGGATCTGGGAATACAGGTACATAATTCGTTGAAAGGTCGTAAAGAAAGCTTTTGACACATTGGCCTTCATAAATCAATGTACTGAGTACAGGAGATGGGATGTTATGCTCAAGCTGTATAAGACACCGGTGAGGTCTAATTTGGAATATTGTGTGCAGTTTTGATCACCTACCTACGGGAAAGATATAAATAACATTGAACAACTGCAGGTAAAATTTACAAGGATGTTGCTGGGACTCGAGTACCTGAGTTATAGGGAAAGGGTGAAAAGGTTAAGACTTTATCCCCTAGGACGTAGAAGATTGAGGGGAGATTTGATAGAGGTGTACAAAATTATGAAGGATGTAGATAGGGTAATTGCAAGCAGACATTTTCCATTGAGTTTGCATGAGACTAGAACTGGAGGTCATGAGTTAAGGGTGAAAGGTGAAAAGTTTAAGGAACATCTTCCCTCAGAGGATGGTGAGAGTGCGGAATGAGTTGCCAGTAGAAGTGTTGGATCCGGGTTTAAGAGTAACTTGGATAGGTACATGGATGGGAGAAGAATAGAGCACGATGGTCCTGGTGCAGGTGGATGGGATTAGGCTGAATAATAGTTTGGCACTGACTAGATGGGCTGTAGGGACTGTTTCTGTGCTGTAATATTCCATGACTCTATATAAAAATACTACTTGATAGGGTGTCCACTGTCCAACATGTACAGTTTCAATGTATAATTACCCTGATTCTTCTGTAACATAACAATGCGAAGGAAGTACCCTCAATGAAACAGCAGCTATGACTGAGATGCAAGTGAAATATCTTTGGACTGACTGCAGATTTTTGAGGACATGTGGCTCAGTTTGAGGAGGAGCATTGTTGGAGTGGGGTACAGAGGGCTCTGGATAGACGTAGTACCTTTGATGACTGACATGCTGCTCCCTACCAGACAGGGTGGACGGGCATCACCGGTCCTTATCCATCTCCTAAATCTCTCACGTGTTGGCTCCAAGCGTCATACCCCGGTAAACCCTTCAGCTGGCGGGCTAAACCATATGAGGGGGTGGTGTTAACACGGCAGCACTGGGCGAATGACTTCCATGGTGAAGTCACCGCCAGGGCGGAAAGGTTCTCAGATGAACTATAACGGCCGCGTGTTCACAACCAAGGCGAGCCACCTAGTTGGAGGAAATTGGCTGTGGTCAAACCTGGAGAGGGATGGAGTCCGCCAGGTTTCAGATGCCCAAGACACGCCACATGATGAGCACACCAAAAAGAAACCTCATACTGGATTGGTCGCAGCCTGGGTTACCAATGACCCCGCTATCCGTCTCACACCAGGGCGGACGCAATAAATGTGCTACTGGTGATCCGACACAGAAGATCGGTGGCAGAGAGAACATCACGATCGCCACATGGAATGTAAGAACACTGAACTAAGCAGGGAAACTCAAGGAACTCATGCATGAGGTGGAAAGATACAACAGGCACCTCCTCGGGCTCTGTGAAGCCAGATGGAAGAATGCTGGAGAAGTGCATACTGAGGAAGGATATGTACCTCTATTGTAGCGGAGAAGAGAACAGACATGAAAATGGCGTAGTGTTCCTAGTCAACAAATCCATCTAGAACACTGTCCTAGGATGCCAACCAGTGTCAATCAGGCTCATGACCATCCGCCTGTGAGTAAAGCCGTTCAACATCACAGTGGCACAAGTCTACGCCCCAACAATAGACTACGACGATGAACACATTGAAGAATTCTACAAGAAACTACAAGATGTCATCGACAAGGTGGACATAAAAGATATTTCAGTCATTCAGGGTGACTGGAATGCCAAGGTGGTCACAAGGTGAGTGGGGGGATCTCATCGGCCCCTCATGCAATGACACCTCCAATGAGAGGGGACTACGCCTGCTGGAATTTGCCATTTGTAACAACATGGTGCTGACGAACACACTTGGAGAGCACAAAGCATCCCGAAGATGGACCTGGCATGCCCCCAGTGGTCAACATCACCAGATTGACTACATCCTGGTGCAAAGATGGCACAAATCTGGTGTGAACAGACCGAAGACCAGAACATTCCCAGGAGCAGACGTGGGCAGTGACCATGACCGTGTCATGATGAACATCAGTGTGTGCTTGAGGAGAATCAACAAGCCAAAAAACAGCCGGCTGAGATTCGACCTTGATAAACTGAAAGACCCCGCCATCTCTGAAGAATTTCAGGCAGCAATTGGGGGGAAGTTT
This sequence comes from Mobula birostris, assembly GCF_030028105.1. Lineage (NCBI taxonomy): Eukaryota > Metazoa > Chordata > Chondrichthyes > Myliobatiformes > Myliobatidae > Mobula > Mobula birostris. Next base: position 249,247,429 of record NC_092370.1, on the reverse strand, counting down.
GCACCAATACTCCTCCTTGATGAAGACCTGGAGACCACCACAAATAACTTTAATACAGTGATGACGGAAACAACAAGTAAGATTCTGGGGAAAAGCCACCGCAAGTCGAAACCATGGGTCACTAACAAGATACTGGATATGTGTGACACAGGAAGGAAATTAAAGAAAGATAAAAACACCGCAGAGGGAAGAACAGGATACAGGAAAATCAACAAGGAAATCAGCAGGTAAATGAAGGAAGCAAAGCAAAGATGGATAGCTGAACAATAGACATAGAAGACATAGAATAGTACAGCACAGTACAGGCCCTTCTGCCCACTATATTTTGCTGACCCTTAAACCCTACCTCCCATATAACCCCCCACCTTAAATTCCTCCATATGCCTCCATATACAATGTGAAGACATTGAAGACAGCCTCTCCAACAACAACACAAAGAAGGCTTTCCAACTGGTGAAGGATCTTGCCAAAGAAAAACAAGCCATAGTGAACATCATCTAAGACAAAAATGTCAAAAGTCTCCTGGAAGAAATGGAAAGTTGGACAGAGTACTGTTCAGAACTGTACAGCTACCAGAGCAAAAGGGATATAAGCGTGCTGAATGTGCAGGAGCCTTCCAATGAGGAAGACTATCCAATCATGCGTGAAGAAGTTGAAGCCGCAATACGATCACTGAAGTGAGGGAAGTCAGCAGGAGTTGACAACATCCCTGCTGAACTGCTGAAGCAAGGAGGAGAGGCCACGATAGACATGCTTACCACCATCTGCAATAACATCTGGCAGACAGGTGAATGGCCGACACCTTGGACTCAGTCGCTGATCACTGTGCTTCCCAAGAAAGGCAATCTCCAACTTTGCCAGAATTACCGTACCATCAGTTTGATCAGCCATGTAAGCAAGGTAATGCTCAGAATCATCTTGAACAGACTGAGACCTCAGGCAGAAGACATCATTGCCGAGGAACAAGTAGGGTTCTGTAAGGGCAGAAGCACCACTGAGCAGATTTTCAACCTCTGCACCCTCTGTGAGAAAAACCTTCAGCACCAGAGAGAGTTCTACCACATCTTCATAGACTTCAAGAAGGCGTTTGACAGAGTCTGGCATGATGCCTTATGGGGCACCATGAAGAAATTCAACATGGGGCAGAAGCTGATTCATACAATCCATCAGCTTTACGCCAAGACAACCAGAGCAGTGCTCGCTCAGGGCTCCAACGGGGAGTGGTTCCATACCACTGTAGAAGTTTGTCAGGGCTGCCTCCTCTCTCCCACTCTCTTCAAAGTCTTCCTGGAATGAATCATGAGTGTTGCCTTTGAAGATCATGTGGGCACAGTCAGCATCGGAGGGAGGAACATCTCAAACCTAAGATTTGCTGACGACATTGATGGGCTTGCAGGAAAAGAGGACTAACTGGCCAACCTGGTCAGCCATCTTGACCGAGCCTCCACAAAGTTTGAAGGGGAAATAAGTGCCGAGAAAGCCAAGCTCATAGCAAATGCCAACAGAGCCATCACATCTCAGTCCATGGTCAGAAACTTGATACAGTGCAGCAGTTTAAGTACCTGGGGGCAATCATCAGTGATGAAGGATCAAGACCAGAAGTCCTGGCAAGAATCGCACAGACAATGACTGCACTATCCAAACTCAAAACAATATGGAGGGACAGCACATCACCATGAAGTACAAGATCAGACTCCTGCGTGCATTGGTATTCTCCATCTTCCTGTACACATGTGAGACATGGACCCTCACAGCAGAGCTACAGAGGAAGATACAGGCATTGGGAATGAGATGCTATCGCAACATCCCGGGCATCCATGCTTGGACCACATCACTAATGAGCAGGTCTGCAAGACCATCCAGCACCACATTGGCCCTCATGAAGACCTTCTCACAATGGTGAGGAAAAGAAAGCTGAGATGGTACGGCCATGTAACAAGATCCAGTGGCCTTGCAAACACCGTTCTACAAGGAAATGTGGAGGGGAAAAGAAGGAGAGGTAGACAGAGGGAAAGATGGACGGACAACATTAAAGAATGGACAGGGAAAACATTTGCGGTGACCCAGGCTCTGACACACAACCGCAACGGATGGAACAGACTGGTGCAAAGCTTGTCATGACTGCATCCCGATGACTCCACCAGGAGTTAAGGGCGCAAGGCAAGGCAAGGCAATTGCTGGAGTCCTACAGGAGTTCATTCTAAGATCTGTGGTTTTAGTAATATTTGAGATGAATTTGCCACATTAAATGGACCAACATGACATTCAGTGGATAAGTAACCAGCTGGAATGAGACTAAATCAAAGATTCAAAATATGTCTATTATTGAAGTATGTATACAGAATACACGTTCACTATCCCTCATCTGAAATCCTTGGGGCCAGTTACATTGCAGAATGCAGAATTTTTCAGATTTCAGACCCCCCCCCCCCCCCCGGCTGATACCAAAATCACGTATGCTCAAGTCCCTTATTTAACCTGTCTCAGTGCAGTGGAATTTAGGACCCGTTGGCGCACCAAACCTACGCACATCCTCCCGTATACTTTAAATTGTCTCTAGATTACTTAGAATACCTAATACAATGTAAATGCTATGTAAATAGCTGTTAACTGTATTGTTTAGGGAATAAAGACAAGAAAAATGTTTATCTCCAACAAAAACATTCAATAAAACATCAAAATATACAACTTCAAACAAACCAAATCAAACACATGGTAAATGACTTATTGGAATACGGTAAATCTAGAACGTCACTGTCACTATAAAACTTCAGTAATTTGTCTTTCTCTTTATTTAAATCATATACAGTGGTAGTTCCGACACTATTTTCTTCAGTAAGATGCCGCACAGACACACCACGATCAAGCTTCTGCAATAACTCCACTTTCTGCGTTATTGATAATGACAGATGCTTCCTTCTCTTTTTCTCATTGTTACCCATAGGGGTATCTGCAGCTCTTTTTGACATTTTCACAGTAAAATTAAACATAAAGTTAACAGTGAACCCAAAATATTAGCGAACAGCAAATGCACGTGTAACCAGTAGGAGCGTTGAGCCACAACTGACGTCTGGCAGCCTCTGCTAGTGCCACCACGTCACATCTGAGTGACGTCAGCTGTTGGCGAGAAAAACTTTGGTTTTTGGAGCTTTTTGGATTTCAGAATTTCGGATAAAAGAATGTGCACCTGTACAAGCCTAAGCTTTGTCCTCCCACAGGCAGCCATGAAACGAAGAAACACCATGGACCCCATTCATTTTGTATGCGTTGTCAGAAAAGGATAGTTAAAGAAGATCAGTCTGATGTTTGGATCTCAAGAACTAGGTGTAATGATGGTTCAAAATAAGTGTTTCATGGAGTTAGATTTTCCACATACACAGACCTAATTGTATTCAATTTCAATAGTTTTCGGATGAATCTGCCATAGTTGGATGCATAAGCAAGGGAGATGAGGCTGAGTACAGGGCTACAGTAGGAAACTTTGTCACATGGTGTGAGCAGAATTATCTGCAGCTTAATGTGAAAAAGACTAAGGAGCTGGTGGTAGACCTGAGGAGAGCTAAGGTATCAGTGACCCCTGTTTCCATCCAGGGGGTCAGTATGGACATGGTGGAGGATTACAAATACCTGGAGATACAAATTGACAATAAACTGGACTGGTCAAAGAACACTGAGGCTGTCTACAAGAAGGGTCAGAGCTGTCTCTGTATCCTGAGGAGACTGAGGAGCTTTAACATCTGCCGGACAATGCTGAGGATGTTCTACGAGTCTGTGGTGGCCAGTGCGATCATGTTTGCTGTTGTGTGCTGGGGCAGCAGGCTGAGGGTGGCAGACACCAACAGAATCAACAAACTCATTCGTAAGGCCAGTGATGTTGTGGGGATGGAACTGGACTCTCTCACGGTGGTGTCTGAAAAGAGGATGCTGTCGAAGTTGCATGCCATCTTGGTCAATATCTCCAATCCACTACATAATGTACTGGGTGGGCACAGGAGTACATTCAGCCAGAGACTCATTCCTCCGAGATGCAACACAGAGCGTCATAGGAAGTCATTCCTGCCTGTGGCCATCAAACTTTACAACTCCTCCCTTGGAGGGTCAGACACCCTGAGCCAATAGGCTGGTCCTGGATTTATTTCATAATTTCCTGGCATAATTTACATATTACTATTTAATTATTTATGGTTCTATTACTATTTATTATTTATGGTGCAACTGTAATGAAAACCAATTTCCCCCGGGATCAAAAAAGTATGACTATGACTATGACTATGACTAGTGTAGGTTTGCATGAAGTAGCACAGATTAATAATTGTTCTTTGTTGCTTTCTGCTGATCCTGCCCTCTTTACACCGGCAGCACATTGATGGAAACTGTGAGCAGTTTCAAACTGTAGTGTATTTAATATTTCAGTAATATTTGAGTAATATTGTAAATATATTGTTCAATATAGGTTTATGGATCTTGGGTAGGAGGAAGAAACGGGAGGTGTGGGCTGAGGGAACTTGAGGTTGGTGGCAGTGGATGGGCGATCCCCAGTTAATAAGGTTGGTGATCGTGTGGGAGACAATGGCCTGGTGATCCTTAGTGGGATCCTGTTCAAGGGGTAAGTAAGAGGAGGTGTCTGAGAGTTGTCGCTGGGCCTCAGCAAGGCAGAAGTTAATCCACCAGACTACTACAGCACCCCCATTATCTGTGGGTTTGATGATGAGGTTAGGATTACTGCAGAGAGAGTGGAGAGCAGTGCATTCAGAAGGAGTGAGGTTGGAATTGTAGAGAGGAGTGGTGAAATTGAGATGGTTGATATATTTTCAGTAGTTAGCAATAGGCCTCAAAGTGCTCTGTTTCTTTCTAGGCTCCAGACTGAACCAGTCGCCCCCCACCACCACTCTCCTCTGTCTGGCAGAGCTTGTCCTCACTCTCAATAAATTCTCCTTCAGCTCCTCCCACTTCCCTCAACCAAAAGGTGTAGCCATGGATACTCGCATGGGTCCTAGCTGTGCCCGCCCTTTAGTTAGCAATGTGGAACAGTCCATGTTCCAAGCCTATACTGGTGTCACTCCTCAACTCTTCCTACACTACATCAACGACTGCACTGGCACTGCTTCCTGTACCCGTGCAGAACTCGTCGACTTCATCAACTTTGCCTCCAACTGCCACCCAGCTTCAAATTTACCTGGTCCATTTCTGAAACTTCCCTCTCCGTTCCCGATCTCTCAGTCCCTGTCTCTGGAGACAGCTTTTCTACTGATGTCTTTCATAAACCCTCTGACTCCCAGAGCCACCTGGACTGTATCTCTTCCCGTGCTGCTACTTGTAAAAATTCCATCACTTTCTCTCAATTCCTCCATCTCTGCTGCATCTGCTCTCAGGATGAGGTTTTTCATTCCAGGACAAGGAGAAGTTCTCCTTCTTCCAAGAAAGGGTCTTCCGTTCTTCCACCATCAACACTGCCCTCAACAGCATCTCTTCCATTTCATGCATGTCTGCCCTTGCCCCATCCTCCCACCACCCCACCAGGGATAAGGTTCTTTTTGTCCTCACCTAACACCCCATCAGCCTCCACATTCTGCACATAATCCTCTGCAACTTCCATCTTCTCCAACAGGATCCCACCACCAAGCATATCTTTTCCTAACCCCACTTTCTGCTTTCCACAAGGATTGCTCCCAGTGTGACTCCTTTGTCCCTTCGTCCCTCCCCACCGATCTCCCTCCAGGCACTTATCCTTGTAAGCAGAACAAGTGCTTCACCTGCACCAACATCTCCTCCCTCACTACCATTCAGGGCCCCAGACAGTCCTTCCAGGTGAGGTAACACTTCACCTGTTAACCTGTTGGGGTCATCGACTGTATTCGGTGCTCCCAGTTTGGTCTCCTGTATATCAATGAGACTTGACAAAGATTGAAAGACTGCTTCACCGTCCGCTTATGCTCGGTCGACCAGAAAATGTGGGATTTCTCAGTGGTCCCTTATTTTAATTCTATTTCCCATTCTTGTTCCCATCATGGCCTCCTCTGCTGTCGCAATGAGGCCACACTCATTTTGGAGGTGCAACAGCTTATATTCTGTCTAGGTAGCCTCCAACCTGATGGCATGAACATCGATTTCTTGAACTTCTGGTAACATCCTCCCACCCCACCTTCACCATTCCCCATTCCCATTTCCCTCTCTCACCTTATCTCCTTGCCTTTCTTCCGTGGCCTTCTGTCCTCTCCTGTCAGATTCCCACTTATCCAGTCCTGTATGTCTTTCACCAAACAACTTCCCAGCTCTTTATTTCAACCCCCTCCTGGTTTCACCTACTTTCTTGTCTTTCATCTTCCCCACCCCCACCTTCTTACACTGACTGCTCATCTTTTTCACCTCCAGTCCCGATGAAGGGTCTTGTCCTGAAATGTCGACTGCATTCTTTTCCACAGATGCTGCCTGACCTGTTGAGTTCCTCTAGCATTTTGTGTGTGTTGCAAAGTAAACTTCAGACTAGTTAGTCTGACCTCAGTGGTTCAGAAGTTGTTGGAGTTGATTAGTAAGGAGAAGGTCTCAGAGTGCTTGGAGGCACATGATAAAATAGGCTATAGTCAGCAAGGTTTCCTCAAGGAAAAATATTGCCTGACAAATCTGTTGGAATTCTTTGTCTAAATAACAAGCAGGATAGCTAAGATTGTTGTTGTGCAACACACATCAAAGTTGCTGGTGAACGCAACAGGCCAGGCAGCATCTCTAGGAAGAGGTACAGTCGACGTTTCAGGCTGAGACCCTTCCTCAGGTCCTGCCAAAGGGTCTCGGCCTGAAACGTCGACTGAACCTCTTCCTAGAGATGCTGCCTGGCCTGCTGTGTTCACCAGCAACTTTTATGTGTGTTGCTTGAATTTCCAGCATCTGCAGAATTCCTATTGTTGTTGTGCATTTGGATTATCAGAAGGCCTTTGACAAGGTGCCACACATGAGGCTGTTTAACAAGCTATGAGCCCATGGTATTACAGGAAAGATTCTAGCATGGATAAAGCAGTGGCTGATGGTAATGGCCAGTGGTATTCCACAGTGTTCTGTGTCGGGACCGATACTTTTTACGTTATATATCGGTGATCTGGATGATGAAATTGATGGCTTTGTTGTATAGTTTGCAGATGATATGGAGGGGCAGGTAGTTTTCAGGAAATAGAGAGGCTACAGAAGGACAAACACAGATTAGGAGAATGGGCAAAGAAATTGCAGATGGAATACAGGGTCAGAACGTGTATGGTTATGCACTTCAGTAGAAGAAGTAGGTTGACTATTTTCCAAATGGAGAGAAAATACAAAAAAATTGAAGTGCAAAGAGACTTGGAATCCTTGTGCAGGATCCCCTAAAGGTTAATTTACAGGTTGGGTCAGTGATGAGGAAGGCAAATGCAATGTTAACATTCATTTCATGAGGGCTATATAAAAGGCAAGGATGTGATGTTGAAACTTTATAAAGTACTGGTGAGGCCCCACTTGGAGTATTGTGAGCAGTTCTGGGCCCCTTATCTTTGAAAGATGTACTGAAGCTGGGGAGGATTCAAAGGAGGTTAACAAAAATGATTCCTGGTTTGAATTGTCATATAAAGAGCTTTTGATGGCTCTGGGCCTGTATTCACTGGAATTCAGAAGCATGCAGAGTGACCTCATTGAAACCTATCAAATGCTGAAAGACCTTGATTTAGTGGATATAGAGAGTCCAAGACCAGAGCACTCAGCCTCAGAAAAGAGGGGTGTCCTTTTAGAATGGAGATGAGGAAGAATTTCTTTAGCCAGAGTGGAGAACCTGTGGAATTTGTTGCCACAGGCAGCTGTGGAGGCCAAGTCGTTATGTATATTTAAGGCAGAGGCTGTTAGATTCTTGATTGGCTGGGGCATGAAGGCAGGAGATTGAGGCTGAGAGGAAAATTGGATCAACCATGATGAAATGGTGAAGCAGACTTGATGGCCCAAATGGTCTAACTCCATTCTGAGATCTCATCAAAGTTGCTGGTGAATGCAACGGGCCAGGCAGCATCTCTAGGAAGAGGTGCAGTCGACGTTTCAGGCCGAGACCCTTCGTCAGGACTAACTGAAGGAAGAGTGAGTAAGGGATTTGAAAGTTGAAGGGGGAGGGGGAGATACAAAATGATAGGAGAAGACAGGAGGGGGAGGGATGGAGCCAAGAGCTGGACAGGTGATAGGCAAAAGGGATACGAGAGGATCATGGGACAGGAGGTCCGGGAAGAAAGACAAAGGGGGGGACCCAGAGAATGGGCAAGGGGTATATTCAGAGGGACAGAGGGAGAAAAAAGAGAGTGAGAGAAAGAATGTGTGTATAAAAATAAGTAACCGATGGGGTACGAGGGGGAGGTGGGGCATTAGCGGAAGTTAGAGAAGTCGATGTTCATGCCATCAGGTTGGAGGCTACCCAGACGTAATATAAGGTGTTGTTCCTCCAACCTGAGTGTGGCTTCATCTTTACAGTAGAGGAGGCCGTGGATAGACATGTCAGAATGGGAATGGGATGTGGAATTAAAATGTGTGGCCACTTGACGGAATATAAGGTGTTGTTCCTCCAACCTGAGTGTGGATAAACCATTCTTTGTTGTTTACATAATTCATTGCGGTTATGTAGAAATATGTGAATGGTGTACATCATCACAATACACTACATGATACATGCATGCCTCGCTTAAAGTACACACCAAGTTAGACTCTCATCTCTGACTCCGGTGTCTTCATCTGAATTAGATTAATGTTTTGAAATTATGAAATATAATGACCAGGGCACAGAAATGACTGTCATTGCTATTGCAAAGGAGAAGGTGCTTGGCAAGCTACATGGTCTGAAGGTAGACAAGCACATGAACTAGATAGACTACACTCCAGGGTTGTGACAGTGTGTTCTGATTGTGGAGGCATTAGTAATGACCTGTCAACAATCAATAGATTCTGGCATGGTTTTCAGGGGATTGGAAAATTGCAAGTATCACTCCTCTCTTTAAGAAGGGAGGGAGGCAGAAGAAAGAAAATTATAGGCTAGTTAGCCTGATATCAGTAGTTGGAAAGATATTGGAGTCTATAGTTAAATTTGGGTTTCAGGATACTTGGAAGAATGCAACAAAATAGGCCAAAGCCTAAGAATGGTTTCCTTAAGGGGAAATCTTGCCTGAAAAATCTGTTTGGAATTCTTTGAGGAAATAACAGGCAGGATAGACAAAGGAGAATCAATAGACCTTATTTATGTAGATTTTCAGAAGGCCTTTGACAAGATGCTGCATGTGAGGCTGCTTGGAAAGTTAAGAGCCCATGGTATTCCAGGAAAGATACAAGCCTGGATATATTAGTTGCTTATTGGCAGGAGGCAAAGAGTGGGAATAAACGGGGCTTTTTCTGGTTGGCTGTTGGTAATTAGTGCTGTGGCACAGAGGTTGGTGTAGAAACCTCTTCTATTCACTTTGCATGTTAATGATTTGGATGAGGGAATTGATGGCTTTGGAGCCAAGCTTGCAGATGATAGAAAGATAAGTGGAAGAGCAGGTAGTGTTAAGGAAGCAGAGGGTCTGTAGAGGACTTGGACAGATTAGGAGAGTGGGCAAACAATTGGCAGATGGAATACAGTATCAGGAAGTGGTCGGTCATGCACTTTGGTAGAAGGAATAAAAGTATGGACCATTTTGTAAATGGGGAGAAAATTCAATAATCAGAGTTGCAGAGGCTTTATGCAGGAATCCCTAAAGGTTAACTTGCAGATTGATTTGCTGGTAAGGAAAGCGAATGCAATGTTGGCATTCATTTTGAGAGGTCTAGAATACAAAAGCAAGGATGTAATAATGAGGTTTTATAAGGTCAGACTGCACTGGTGAGCAGTTTTGGTCTCCTTATCTAAGAAAGGATGTGCTGGAATTGGAGAGGGTCCAGAGGGATTTTCACAAAAATGATTCCTGGAATATATGAGTTAATGTACTGTATTTGATGGCTCTGTGCCTGTGTTCACTGGAGTTTAGAGAAATGAAAAGGGATGGTGTTGAAACCAATCAAATATTGAAAGGCCTGGATAGAGTAGATGTTTCCTCCAGTGGGGAGTCTAGGATGAGAGGGCACAGCCTCAGAATGAGGGACATTCATTTGGAACGAAGATGAGAAAAAATTTCTTTAGCAAGAGATTGGTGGATCTGTGGAATTCATTGCCACAGGTGGCTGTGGAGGCCAAGTCATTCAGTACAGGTATATTTAAGTTTAATAAGTTCTTGACCAGTGAGGGAATAGGTTTCTGGGGAGAAGGCAGGAAAATGGGGTTGAGAGGGATAATAAATCAGTCATGATGGAATGGCAGAGCAGACTTGATGGGCTGAATGGCCTAAATTTTCTCCTAGGTCTTACAGTCTTATGTTGTTAACTCTCCCTTTCCAGGAAGAATCTAAAGATAAAATCTCGAAGTGAAATTGAGCACCAGAGTTGTGTAATAGTCTGCATGATGCTATTACAGTCAGGGTATTCAGGATTTTGGAGTTCAATTCAATGCCGGCTGGAAGGATTTTCTTCCTATGAACTGTGTGGGTTTCTCCTGAACTCTGGATTCCCACCCCCACCCCCCTCCCGACAGGTCAAAGACGCACCAGTTAGTGGGCTAATTGGTCGTTGTAAATTGTCGTGTGTTGTTAACTAGGTGGGTTGCTGCGTGATGAGGCTGGATGCGCCAGAGGGGCCTGTCCAGCGCTTTATGTCTGAAAAAATTTAAATCAATAACCTATCTATTGAAAATACTCCTGATCATTGCACAAATAATCAAAAATGCCCCTAAGCCCCTTTACCTACCCACAATGGACGGTTTCCAAAGGGAAACTCGTTGGCATAAATGAATGTAATAGATGGCAATTCCCCTGTAACTGGATTTGGAATTCACCTTCATCAGTTTGTTCAGATCTGTAGGGAAGGCCTATGGTGTCAATGAATTGTGGTTGGAAACACAATTCATAAAGACAAAGAGAGCAGAGCGTTTGTAGGTCTCATAAGTTTGATCGCTCATTATGTGCGTGTCGTATGACGTGGGCGATCATGATCTTTCCGTGACCATGATTGTTCTCGGCAAATTTTTCTGCCGTAGTTTCCCATTGCCTGTCTTTTCAAGATAGGTGATCCCAGCCATTGCCAATACACTTCAGAGACTGTCTGCTTGGCTCAAACCAGGACTTGTGATATGCAGCAGTGAACAACCACCTGCTCCCATGGCTTCACATGACCCTGATCGGGGGACAAGCAGGGCCTACACCTTGCCCAAGCGTGACCTGCAAGCTAAGGGAGGCAAGGAGTGCAGTGCCTTATACCTCCTTTGGTAGAGACATATATCCACTCTGTGAACCATGTCCCATAAGATCCAAAGAAATTAAAACAGCGGCAGGATTGTAGGTCCTGTAAGTACCAGTGAAATTAATGGAACAGGGGGTTGTGGGTCCTGTAAGTACCAGTGAAATTAATGGAACAGGGGGTTGTGGGTCCTGTAAGTACCAGTGAAATTAATGCAACAGGGGGTTGTGGGTCCTGTAAGTACCAGTGAAATTAATGGAACAGGGGGTTGTGGGTCCTGTAAGTACCAGTGAAATTAATGGAACAGGGGGTTGTGGGTCCTGTAAGTACCAGTGAAATTAATGGAACAGGGGGTTGTGGGTCCTGTAAGTACCAGTGAAATTAATGGAACAGGGGGTTGTGGGTCCTGTAAGTACCAGTGAAATTAATGGAACAGGGGGTTGTGGGTCCTGTAAGTACCAGTGAAATTAATGGAACAGGGGGTTGTGGGTCCTGTAAGTACCAGTGAAATTAATGCAACAGGGGGTTGTGGGTCCTGTAAGTACCAGTGAAATTAATGCAACAGGGGGTTGTGGGTCCTGTAAGTACCAGTGAAATTAATGGAACAGGGGGTTGTGGGTCCTGTAAGTACCAGTGAAATTAATGGAACAGGGGGTTGTGGGTCCTGTAAGTACCAGTGAAATTAATGGAACAGGGGGTTGTGGGTCCTGTAAGTACCAGTGAAATTAATGGAACAGGGGGTTGTGGGTCCTGTAAGTACCAGTGAAATTAATGGAACAGGGGGTTGTGGGTCCTGTAAGTACCAGTGAAATTAATGCAACAGGGGGTTGTGGGTCCTGTAAGTACCAGTGAAATTAATGCAACAGGGGGTTGTGGGTCCTGTAAGTACCAGTGAAATTAATGGAACAGGGGGTTGTGGGTCCTGTAAGTACCAGTGAAATTAATGGAACAGGGGGTTGTGGGTCCTGTAAGTACCAGTGAAATTAATGGAACAGGGGGTTGTGGGTCCTGTAAGTACCAGTGAAATTAATGGAACAGGGGGTTGTGGGTCCTGTAAGTACCAGTGAAATTAATGGAACAGGGGGTTGTGGGTCCTGTAAGTACCAGTGAAATTAATGGAACAGGGGGTTGTGGGTCCTGTAAGTACCAGTGAAATTAATGGAACAGGGGGTTGTGGGTCCTGTAAGTACCAGTGAAATTAATGGAACAGGGGGTTGTGGGTCCTGTAAGTACCAGTGAAATTAATGGAACAGGGGGTTGTGGGTCCTGTAAGTACCAGTGAAATTAATGGAACAGGGGGTTGTGGGTCCTGTAAGTACCAGTGAAATTAATGGAACAGGGGGTTGTGGGTCCTGTAAGTACCAGTGAAATTAATGGAACAGGGGGTTGTGGGTCCTGTAAGTACCAGTGAAATTAATGGAACAGGGGGTTGTGGGTCCTGTAAGTACCAGTGAAATTAATGGAACAGGGGGTTGTGGGTCCTGTAAGTACCAGTGAAATTAATGCAACAGCAAGTTTGTAGGTTCCATAAGTACCAGTGAAATTAATGAAGCAGGAGGATTGTAGGTCCCGTAGGTAACAGTGATATTAATGATCAGGTGTCTTGCTTAAGTTGATGATTGATGGAAAAATGTTGACCAGCATATGTTTCTTCTTTACGGTTTCCATGGAGATTTTAATATCAAACAGTTTTTAAATGGTCCTTTGGTCCATGAGGGAGGATTCGATGGGCTCAATAGCCTAATCTGCTCTTACTGTATGTCTTATGGGCTCATGGTCTTCAGGCTCCTGTAGCTGCTTCTTGATGGTGGAAGTGAGAAGTATGAGTGTCTTATGGCTTTATGGTATCTCTGGAGTAGTGGTTCCCAATCTGGGGTCCATGGACCCCTCGTTAATGGTAAGGCTCCATGGTGTAATAAGGATTGGGAACCCATGCTCTAAAGATTAAAAGAATGAGTGACAATATCATTGAAGTTTATTAGATTCTTAATGGGCTTGCTTCTCCGAGTGGACCACAACTATGTTGTGGTTTGGAGGCTTGAGTGCTTCACTGAGCCAGAGAGCTCTGTTGACTGGAGTCAGGGATATACGTTTTGGCTCTTGTTAAGGTCACCCATGCCAAATAGGTCAAAGTAAAGAGGCCAAACTAAAAGTGGTCCACCAGTCCTCCTGGTTTGGGGGTTCAGCCAGGGCTAACAACCCTGACTGGTCAAACAAAACTGTTACTATAACAGCAAAGAAGAATCCTTCTACATCAAAGTACGATAGTATTCCTGAGTCTCACCCAGTACTTGATAGCAGTGAAAACCTCGAGGGAGCTACTGACATGATGAAGGAAGCCCTGAACACTGGCAGAGATGGAGGAGCTTCATTGTTGCCCTAAACACCAGCAGTGCAATGAATAGTAACTAAGTAAAGGGCTTGCCTAATGAGATGTGGGAGAGATTATTTCCTTGGTTGCAGAACCTAGAATGAGAACTCATAGTTCCAGAATAAGGGATAGGCTGCTTGATACTGGGATAAGGAGATTTTCTTCACTCTGAAGATGAAATTCTCTACCTCAAGTTCTCCATCATTGTGTTCATTCAAAGCTGGAATTGACAGATCTCTGGAAATGAAGGAAATCCAGGTATTTGGGGAAAATACTGGAAAATAATAAAAACTGTCAGACCACAAGGCATCAGAGCAGATTTAAGCCACTCAGCCCATCAAGTCTGCTCAGCCATTCCATCATGGCTGATTCATTATTCCTTTCAACCCCAGTCTCCTGCCTTCACTTTGTAATCTTTGATGCCCTGACTAAACAAGAACCTATCAGCCTCCACTTAAATATACCCAATGAATTGGCCCCTTCAGACATTTGTGGCAATGTATTCCACAGATTCACCACAAATTTACAAATTCCCCACATTTCTCTTCATCTTTGTTCTCTAAATGGATGTCCTCTATTCTAAGGCTGTGCATTGTGGTCCTAGACTCCCCCCCCTCCCCACTACAGGAAACATCCTCTCCACATCCAGCATACCATTCCATACCTTGAGGCAATGTAACCTCAGTCATCTTGGATGTATTCTTCCTGTATTCATGCACCTGACATCCCTGCTACAAAGTTGAAAAGTTGCAGTTTTAAACTGTAGACTAGAACAGTTCATAAATCAGGATAAATAATTCAGTTCAGTATATTATGAGTGTTGACTTATCATGGTAAGTGCGATGCTCAGCTTCGCTTGTTTGGGAGGATATAAACAGTTTCATAATGCTTACCTGAAGGTAATTAGAGAGTTCTCCTGCCGACCTGGATACGCTTCAGTAATATATCCAAAATAGATGGATTGATAGTCATCGATCTCCTGAACCAGAGGGAATAACTTCTCTCAATTTCTCTTGCCCCATCAGTGAACTGTTCCCACAACCTATGGACTCACTATTTACTGTGATTGCTCTGAAGAAAATTATTCTCAAGGTTGTACATGGTAATATATACGTACATATTTTGATCATAAATTTGCTCTGAACTTTAATGCTTAGCCAAGGTTCTGTTTGGGAGAACATAAACAGTTTCATTATGCTTACTTTCAGGTAATTAGGGAGCTCTCCTGCCGTCCTGGCTAAGCTTCAGTAATATAACCGAAATAGATTGACCAGTTAGACATCATGTTTGCACCACTTTGCTCGTAGCAACTTGGATGCCATCCTTAAAGAATTCACTGGCAGTGAATAGCTCTTGTATTATGAAACATTTGAACATTGCCAATTAAAAACTAGTTATTATTTTAAGTTGGCATTACCTTGCCTCCAATCTGGCTAAATTCACTAGAAAATTCTCCTCAGGATTTCAAACTGTTTGACCTGGATCTGATGGGTGGTGTCTCCTACACCCGTCAGAGATATTTACCAGGAGTGTGGTGTACATAGGATCCTTAACATTGTCAACATTCCTCCCATTCATCCAACAATCTCTTTGTCACCCCCCCCCCCCCCGCAACTTACCATCAGGCAGGAGGTTCCATAGTTTCAGGACAAAGACTGCTAGGGTGGGAAACAGCTTCTTCTACCAGATCCTATCACTACTGAAATCCCTGCCACCATCCAGGTCTCATCAGGTATGAAGCACCAGTACATTTATACTGTTTACTTTTTAACTTAAGACCATGAGACATAGGGGCAGAATTAGGCCATCTGGCCTATCGTGTCTGCTCTATCATTCCATCATGGCTGATGCATGTTTAAATCTCTTTCTCAACCCCAGTTCCTGGCCCTCTACCCGGTAATCTTTGATGCCATGTTCAATCAAGAACCTATCAATCTCTGCCTTAAATACACCCAACGATCTGGCCTCCACAGCTGCATATGGCAACAAATTCCACAAATTCACCACCATTTTGCTAAAGAAGTTTCTCCGCATCTCCGTTTTCTATCCTGAGGCTGTGCCCTCTTGTCCTAGACTCTCCGACCATGGGAAACATCTTTTCCACATCTACTCTGTCTAGGCCTTTCAACATTCGAAAGGTTTCAATGAGAACCCCCCATATCCTTCTGAATTCCAGTGAGTACAGACCCAGAGCTATCAAACGTTCTTCATATGCCAACCCTTTCATTCCTGGAATCATTCTTGTTAACTCTCTCTGGACCCTCTCCAATGCCAGCACATCTATGCCAGCACATCTTTTCTAAGATGAGAGGCCCAAAACTGTTCACAATACTCAAGGTGATGCCTCACCAGTGCCTCATAAAGCCTCAGCATCACATCCCTGCTCTTGTATTCCAGACCTCTTGAAATGAATGCTAACATGGCATTTGTCTTCCTCACCACTGACTCAACCTGCAAGTTAACCTTTAGGTGTTCTGCACAAGAACTCCCAAGTCCCTTTGCATCTCAGATTTTTGGATTTTCTCCCTATTTAGGAAATAGTCTGCACATTTATTTCTATTACCAAAGTGATTGACCATGCATTTTCCAACATAGTATTTCATTTGCCACTTTCTTGCCCATTCTCCTAATCTGTTGTTGTCCTTCTGCAGCCTACCTGTTTCCTCAACACTATCTGCCCCTCCACTAATCTTCATATCATCTGCAAACTTGGAAACAAAACCATTTATTCCCTCATTTAAATCATTTATATACTCCATAAAAAGAAGTGGTCCCAACACCAAACCCTGCAGAAAACCACTAATCACTGGCAGCCAACCAGAAAAGGATCCTTTTATTCTCACTTGCTGCCTCCTACCAATCAGCCAATGCTCCAACCATGTTAGTAACTGTCCTGTAAGACCATGGGCTCTTAACTTGGTAAGCAGCCTTGTCGAAGGCCTTCTGAAAGTCCAAAGGTACAACATCCACTGCATCCCCTTTATCTGTCTTAATTGTAATCTTCTCAAAGAATTCCAGCAAGTTCGTCAGGCAGGATTTTCCCTTAAAGAAACCGTGATGACTTTGTACTATCTTGTCCTGTGTCACCAAGTACTCCTTCACCTCATCCTTAACAATTGACTCCAACATCTTCCCAACCACTGAGGTCAGGCTAATTGGTTTATAATTTCCTTTCTTCTGCTTTCCTCCTTTCTTAAAGAGTG
The DNA here is from genome assembly GCF_030028105.1 of Mobula birostris. Lineage (NCBI taxonomy): Eukaryota > Metazoa > Chordata > Chondrichthyes > Myliobatiformes > Myliobatidae > Mobula > Mobula birostris. The sequence goes on along the minus strand of NC_092370.1, from coordinate 249,230,563 downwards.
GAGTGACATTTGCAATTGTCCAGTCCTCTGGCACCGTGCCAGAGTCCAATAATTTTTGAAAGGTCATTTCTAATGTCACCACAATCTGCAACGCTACCTCTTTCAGAACCCTAGGGTGTAGTTTATCTGGTCCAGGTGACTTGTGTACCTTTAGGTCTTTCAGCTTTTGAGCACATTCTCTCTTGTAATAGTAACTACACCCACTTCTCTTCCTTCACACACTACAACATCAGGCATCCTGCTAGTGTCTTCCACAGTGAAGACTGATGCAAAATACTCATTTAGTTCATTTGCCATCTCCTTGTCCCCTGTTATTATTTCTCCTGCCTGATTTCCTAGTGGTCCTATATCCAAACTCATTTCTCTTTTATTTTTGACATACTTGAAAAAACTTTTACTATCCACTTTGTTATTATTTGCCAGCTTGCTTTCATATTTCATCTTTTCCCTTCTAATGATTTTTTTAGTTGCCCTCTGTAACATAGAAACATAGAAAATAGGTGCAGGAGTAGGCCATTCGGCCCTTTGAGCCTGCACCGCCATTTATTATGATCATGGCTGATCATCCAACTCAGAACCCTGCCCCAGCCTTCCCTCCATACCCCCTGATCCCCGTAGCCACAAGGGCCATATCTAACTCCCTCTTAAATATAGCCAATGAACTGGCCTCAACTGTTTCCTGTGGCAGAGAATTCCACAGATTCACCACTCTCGGTGTGAAGAAGTTTTTCCTAATCTCGTTCCTAAAAGGCTTCCCCTTTATCCTCAAACTGTGACCCCTCGTTCTGGATTTCCCCAACATTGGGAACAATCTTCCTGCATCTAGCCTGTCCAATCCCTTTAGGATTTTATACGTTTCAATCAGATCCCCCCTCAATCTTCTAAATTCCAACGAGTAGAAGCCCAGTTCATCCAGTCTTTCTTCATATGAAAGTCCTGCCATCCCAGGAATCAATCTGGTGAACCTTCTTTGTACTCCCTCTATGGCAAGGATGTCTTTCCTCAGATTAGGGGACCAAAACTGCACACAATACTCCAGGTGTGGTCTCACCAAGGCCTTGTATAACTGCGGTAGTACCTCCCTGCTCCTGTACTCGAATCCTCTCGCTATAAATGCCAGCATACCATTCGCCTTTTTCACCGCCTGCTGTACCTGCATGCCCACTTTCAATGACTGGTGTATAATGACACCCAGGTCTCGTTGCACCTCCCCTTTCCCTAATCGGCCACCATTCAGATAATAATCTGTTTTCCTATTTTTGCCACCAAAGTGGATAACTTCACATTTATCCACATTAAATTGCATCTGCCATGAATTTGCCCACTCACCCAACCTATCCAAGTCACTCTGCATCCTCTTAGCATCCTCCTCACAGCTAACATTGCCGCCCAGTTCCGTGTCATCCGCAAACTTGGAGATGCTGCATTTAATTCCCTCATCCAAGTCATTAATATATATTGTAAACAACTGGGGTCCCAGCACTGAGCCTTGCGGTACCCCACTAGTCACTGCCTGCCATTCTGAAAAGGTCCCATTTATTCCCACTCTTTGCTTCCTGTCTGCTAACCAATTCTCCATTCACATCAATACCTTACCCCCAATACCGTGTGCTTTAAGTTTGCACACTAATCTCCTGTGTGGGACCTTGTCAAAAGCCTTCTGAAAATCCAAATATACCACATCCACTGGTTCTCCCCTATCCATTCTACTAGTTACATCCTCAAAAAATTCTATGAGATTCGTCAGACATGATTTTCCTTTCACAAGTCCATGCTGACTTTGTCCGATGATTTCACTGCTTTCCAAACGTGCTGTTATCACATCTTTGATAACTGGCTCCAGCAGTTTCCCCACCACCGACGTTAGGCTAACCGGTCTATAATTCCCCGGTTTCTCTCTCCCTCCTTTTTTAAAAGGTGGGGTTACATTAGCCACCCTCCAATCCTCAGGAACTAGTCCAGAATCTAACGAGTTTTGAAAAATTATCACTAATGCATCCACTATTTCTTGGGCTACTTCCTTAAGCACTCTGGGATGCAGACCATCTGGCCCTGGGGATTTATCTGCCTTTAATCCCTTCAATTTACCTAACACCACTTCCCTACTAACATGTATTTCGCTCAGTTCCTCCATCTCACCGGACCCTCTGTCCCCTACTATTTCCGGAAGATTATTTATGTCCTCCTTAGTGAAGACAGAACCAAAGTAATTATTCAATTGGTCTGCCATGTCCTTGCTCCCCATAATCAATTCACCTGTTTCTGTCTGTAGGGGACCTACATTTGTCTTTACCAGTCTTTTCCTTTTTACATATCTATAAAAGCTTTTACAGTCAGTTTTTATGTTCCCTGCCAGTTTTCTCTCATAATCTTTTTTCCCCTTCCTAATTAAGCCCTTTGTCCTCCTCTGCTGAACTCTGAATTTCTCCCAGTCCTCAGGTGAGCCACTTTTTCTGGCTAATTTGTATGCTTCTTCTTTGGAATTGATACTATCCCTAATTTCTCTTGTCAGCCACGGGTGCACTACCTTCCTTGATTTATTCTTTTGCCAAACTGGGATGAACAATTGTTGTAGTTCATCCATGCAATCTTTAAATGCTTGCCATTGCATATCCACCGTCAATCCTTTAAGTGTCGTTTGCCAGTCTATCTTCACTAATTCACGTCTGATACCTTCAAAGTTACCCCTCTTTAAGTTCAGAACCTTTGTTTCTGAATTAACTATGTCACTCTCCATCTTAATGAAGAATTCCACCATATTATGGTCACTCTTACCCAAGGGGCCTCTCACGACAAGATTGCTAATTAACCCTTCCTCATTGCTCAAAACCCAGTCCAGAATAGCCTGCTCTCTAGTCGGTTCCTCGACATGTTGGTTCAAAAAACCATCCCGCATACATTCCAAGAAATCCTCTTCCTCAGCACCTTTACCAATTTGGTTCACCCAATCTACATGTAGATTGAAGTCACCCATTATAACTGCTGTTCCTTTATTGCACACATTTCTAATTTCCTGTTTAATACCATCTCTGACCTCACTACTACTGTTAGGTGACCTGTACACAACTCCCACCAGCGTTTTCTGCCCCTTAGTGTTACGCAGCTCTACCCATATCAATTCCACATCCTCCCGGCTTATGTCCTTCCTTTCTATTGCGTTAATCTCATCTTTAACCAGCAACACCACCCCACCTCCCCTTCCTTCATGTCTATCCCTCCTGAATATTGAATATCCCTGAACGTTGAGCTCCCATCCTTGGTCACCCTGGAGCCATGTCTCTGTGATCCCAACTATATCATAATCATTAATAACAATCTGCACTTTCAATTCATCCACCTTGTCACCTCTGTAGGTTTTCAAAAACTTCTCAATCCTCTATCTTCCCACTAATTTTAGCTTTGTTGTATGCCCTTGTGTCATAAACTCAGCTTATTAAAAAGGCATCTTATTTTCTGTTTCTTATTATATGTTAATTTATTTGTGGTAATATTACTTATGTGTTGTGTGTGAGTCATATGTACTGTTTTGTGCATGTTGGTCTGGGGAACATTGTTTCATTTGCAGGCATACATATGCGGAGTTGAATGACAATAAATTGAATTTGAACTTTCAGTTGAACTTGATTTGAAGAATTTATGAAGGAAGATTTATGCAAAACATTATAACTGTTTTTAAAGATGGGAAATTCTGTAGATGCAGGAAATCAAAAGCAACACACGTAAAATGCTGGAAGAACTCAGCAGGCCAGGTAGGACCTATGGAAATGAATAAACATTTTGGGCCAACACCCTTCTTCAAGATTGAGAAAGGAGGGGGAAGATGCCAGAATAAAGAAGGTGAAGGGAGGCTGCCTGGAAGGTGATAGGTGAAACCAGGTATTGTGGATCCAAATATATGGTAATATACCAGACACAGAAACAGTTCCTGATCAACCCACCCCACCACACCCCCAACCACCACTACTTTATCATTTCCTGTCAGAGTCACCTTAAGTACAGACACTCCTGTGCCTAGCATCACTTTATGGACATAAAATAAATCTATGTATATAAGCTATCTTATGTATTTATATTTATTATGTTTTGTATTACTATTGGGTACTTTATCTCATCGTTATTTTTTGTGCTGCATCAGATCCCGAGTGACAATTATTTTGTTCTCCTTTGCACTCGTGTACTGGAAATGACATTGACGCTTACACACAATGATTGGAGGTAGAGTGGTGGTTAGCAAAATACAGTACAGTATCGACGACACTGGTTCAGTGCCTACTACTGACGGTAAGGAGTTTGTAGGTTTTCCCCGCGAGTGTATGTGTGTCCTCTGAGTACTCCGGTTTCCTCCCACAGTCCAAAGATGTACTGGTTGATACGTTAATTGATCACTGTAAATTGTCCTGTGATTTAGGCCAGGATCACGTTGGGAGATTGCTATGCCTTGCAGCTCAAAATGCTGGAAGGGCCTATTCTATGCTGCATTTCAATAAATGAATAAATAAATAAATATTCCTAATATAGAATGTCATAACTAATATAAACTGGACTACCTGAGAAGGCAAATATTATGAGGTCAATAACATGAATTATGCTGACCTGAATATTCCATAATTGCCTGCTCCGTATATTTGAATCTAATTTATTTTCACTTACACCAGTCTTTTAAAACATTTAGTAGCTGAACACAGTTTGCAATGAATTTATTCTTCACTGAATATGAAAGGAAGTATCGATACCCTTGGAAAGGGTAAGCATTTGCACTTTGGAGCTACACTGGCTTTTTAGAGCTGCTGGTAAATAATCATTGGTGAACTTTAGTCATTTACAAGATCTGAAAGTACGTATGAGCCAAAAGACGAATCCCATAAGAAAACATCATTATTCATGCTGGAATAATTGAATGTAAATTTGCCGATAAATCGCAAATGCTGCACTATCCTTTGGGTGAGCCTAAAAGCTATTTAATATGAGGCAGACAAAAAAATACCGATTTAATAGGACAAAGTCTGCAGACGTACCAGGGATATAAAAAGATATTTGCTTAAAATCACTGTTCACGTATTTTTGTGTATAATTACTCATCAAACACCTCAACTGAAAGTGCGGAGCGTGGAAAGAATCAGTAATCAGCTTGAGACTGTGGGTTTCTGCGGAGTTAGAAATGCTAATATTTGGACATCTGTTTTACTCACTGCAAGACCATGATTTTATTAAGCGATGTAAAAATTACCATAGAACCGGAGACCCTCCGTTGGTTGTAGTTGACTACGGGTGTTGCATCTTAGCTGTTTACGTAATTGGTATGCAAGCCATAAGATATAGTAGCAGAATTAGGCCATCTGGCACACTGAGCCTGCTCCGCCATTCCATCATGGCTGATCTATTTCCCTCCGAGCCTAGTCTCCTGCCTTCTCCCCATATCCCTTCATACCCTGACTAATCAGCAGCCTATTAACCTCTGTCTTAAATATACCTAATGTTTTGGCCTCGATAGCCACCTGTGACAATGAATTCCACAGATTCACCACTCTCTGGCTAAAGAAATTGCTCCTCACCTCCATTCTAAATAAACACCCCTCTGTTCTGAGGCTGTGCCCTCTGGTCCTATACTCCCCCACCATAGGAAAAATCCTTGCCATATCCACTCCACTGAGGCCTTTCAACGTGGATCAGCAAAAAAGACGGAGGTGTCCTCACTGATGCAAGGAATAATCTAGATACTGGAAATCTAAAACAAAAACAATAATTGATGAGAACACAGCATTCATTTTTTTGCCTTGAGCTACTTTTGGAAGAAGTTGCACAAAGATTGTTTAACTGTGGAAAGTACAGATTTGTGATGTCCAGTCTTGGAGGGGTGGATTGCCAGGTTTTAAAGCTATCAGGTACACACTGCACAGCACCAGCATGTCCTTGTCAATAAGAGGAGAATTCGACTAATGGACTGAGAGTCCACTGCAGTGGCTTTTCTAGTAACATCATGGAGGATTCCACCCACCCTGCCCGTGGACTGTTTGTCCCAGTCCCATCAGGGAGGAAGCCAAGTAGCATCCACACTGGGACCAACAGATGCAAAAAAAGTTACTTTAGAATATAGAAATCTACAGCACATTACAGGCCCTTCGGCCCACAATGTTGAACCAACCCTGTAACCTACTGTAGAAACTGCCTAGAATTTCCATACTGCATTGCCCCTTATTTTTCTAAACTCCATGTAAGATCTCTTAAAGGATCCTAGACGCCACCACTGCCACTGGCAGTGCATTCCATGCACCCACCACTCCCTGTGTGGAAAACTTAGCCCTGACGTCACCCTTGTACCTACTTCCAAGCATCCTAAAACTATGCCCCCTCATGTTAGCCATTTCAGCCCTGGGAAAAAGCCTCTGGCTATCCACACGATCAATGCCTCTCATCTTATACACCTCTATCAGGTCACCTCTTATCCTCTGTCGCTCCAAGGAGAAAAGGCCAAGTTCACTCAACCTATCCTCATAAGGCATACTCTTCAATCCAGGCAACATCCTTGTAAATCTCCTCTGCACTCTCTCTATAGTATCCACATTCTTCCTGTAATGAGGTGACCAGAACTGAACACGGTACTCCAAGTGGGGTCTGACCAAGGACTTATGTAGCTGTGTACCAGTACCCCATGGCTTTTGAACGGTTGTTGAATGCCAACACACCATACGCCTTCTTAACAACACTGTCAACCTGCCCAGCAGCTTTAATTGTCCTATGGACATGGACCCCAAGATCTCTCTGATCCTCCATATTGCCAAGTCTTACCATTATTATTATATTCTGTCTTCAAATTTGATCTACCAAAATTTACATGTGGATGCTTTAGATTTTTACAAGTAAGGTACTGGGGCTGGATAGTGTGGTGGTGCAAGGTTCTTTATCGGCCTAGTAGGTTAGTCGTTTTAGTAATTTAACTACAAGGCAATTTATTGTAAAAGATTTTGTAAAGGTTTATTTTTGTCTTACTTTATTGTTTCATGACCGAATGTGAATGTAACGGAATAATGTGAATGTGTTAATCTCTGTTCACCAAGCGTGAGCGAGGTGAACTCGTTTCAGGGTCTGGGCCTACATGTGTTTGGAAATTAAACACGTGTGTGCCAATGTGAGTATACCTCTTAGTTAAGATGAGATATATTTTGTCATATTTTTGATATGTATAAGGTACAGGGTTGGGGAGATTCTAATGTTGCTTGTATTGTTTTTTTTAGAATTGCCACTACCGCATTGGTTCTGTATATTTTGTTTTATTTATTTTCATTCTGCATACGTGACTAGTGTATGGATTGAAATTAAGCTGAGGTTGTAACAGCAGGAACTGTGTTTTTTTAAAATTCATTTTGTTAATTTTTATTTATGATACCTTCTTTCTGCATTAAACACCTAAAACAGAGGAATTAAAGACGAGGAAAAGTATTTGTAGTTCTGAAAGTGTATTTTTGCCAGGCTACATAAACAAAACAGCATTTGAGCAAAACTTAGTTGATATTGTTACCAGCCTCATACAACGAGGACATCCTCCAACTTAGATCTCTCTGAGATTTGTTTCTTTCATATTAATATATATTGCTAAGTAATCATTTAACAAAATAAACTTCTCTATCTGTTATTTATTGTATTTGGAGGTACAGCACAGTAACTCAGTGGTTATCACAATGCTGTTACAGCGTTAGCGACTGGGGTTCATTGCCCACCGCTGTCTGTAAGGAGTTTGCACGCCCTCCCCATGATCACATGGGTTACTTTGGGCTGCTCTGGTTTCCTCCTACGTTCCAAAGACACTCAGGTTAGTCGGTTCATTGGTCATGTGGCTGTAATTCGTCAGCACTGACTTGTTGGCCTGGACAGGCCTGTTACTGTGATGTATCGTGAAATAACTAAATGAGGCCCTTCGGCCCAACGATCCCGCACTGTTCAGTTACACCCATGTGACCAATTAACCTTGTAAGCAGTACCCTGCTGGACTGTGGGAGGAGCCCAGGGCACCCAAAGGAGATCCATGTGGTCATGGGGAGAACGTACTGTACCAACTTCTTACCGACAGTGGCAGAATGGAGCCTGGGTCGTGCACTGTTATTGCATTGCTATAACCCCTTGAATACATTCAACTTTTACTTTTATGCAGCCTTCTCTACATTGGTGAGACCCATCGTAAATTGGGGGACTGCTTAGTCTGGTACCTCAACTTCACCCTCCAAAAGCAGAACTTCCTGGTGGCCAAATTTTAATTCCAATTCCCGTTCCTGTTCCGACGTTGTGGTCCACGGCCTCCTCTTGTGCAAAGATGAGGCCACCCTCAGAGTGGAGAAGCAACACCTTAAATCCTGTGTGGGTGACCTCCAACCCGACTACATCAGTACCAGAATCCGGTTTATTATCCCCGGCATGTGACGTGAAATTCATTAACTTAGCAGGAGCAGTTCAATGCAATACATAATATAGAAGAGAAAACACTTAAATAAATTTTTAAAAAATATATATATAAATAAATATTGATTTCTCCTTCTGGTGCCCCCTCCCCCTCTCCTCTTCTATTCCCCACTCTGGCCTTTTACCTCTTCTCACCTGCCTATCACCTCCCACTGCATCTCCTCTGGTCCAATCCCCTCTCTATCAGATTCCTTCCTCTCCAGCCCTTTACCTGTCCCAATCACCTGGCTTAACCTATCACCTTCCGGCTTGTCCCCCTTCCCCTCTCCCCATTTTTAATCTGGCACCTTTCCCCTTCCTTTCCAGTCCTGCTGAAGGGTCTCAGTCCGAAACATCGACCGTTTATTCCTGTCCATAGACGCTGCCTGGCGTGCTGAGATCCTGCAGCATTTTGTGTGTGTTGCTTTATTTGTAGTCACTGCTAAATGCAGGTGGATTCTTTGTTCTGCCTTTTTCAATTACACAATGTCTAGCAAAAAAAAAATGAATCATTTTTAGCATTGAGCATTTAAGCTGCTTCAGGTGAAGTGGAAAACCAGTCAGGCCACTATATCATCACAGTTCTCAATGTGTAAGCCATTTACCTGTGCCCTTCAGCCAGCAATAAAACACCATTAAACTCTGTATTGTAAAGCAAATTGGCCCTGATGTTCACATCCAGAGAAAACCACTGTAATAGAATAGATAATGGTGAAAAAATAAACAATTTCTCTTTTACAGTGGCCTTGCTAGATTTTATTTCAATCAATGCCTTTAGCACTCAGTGTCCAAGTATGCTATTGAAAATGATGCAACTCATGTTCTATACAGTAGAGGATCAAACAGTCTGGTTAAGGCAAGAACTTACTGGTGAAGATAAATTACTGGTGAAGATAAATTAAACCTGCAAATGCTGGACGTTTAAAATAACAATAAACAGTTAGTTAGTTTATTATGTGGCATGTTGTATGACGTGGGCGATTATGGCTTTTCCATGACCATGACTGCTCTTTGCTAATTTTTCTACAGAAGTGGTTTGCCCTGGCTTCATTCTGGGCAGTGGCTTTGTAAGACGGGAGGCCCCAGCCATTATCTTCAGTGGCGGTGCTTGGTATCAGTGGCCACATAACCAGGACTTGTGATATGCACCAGCTGCTCCATGGCTTCACGTGACCCTGATCAGGGAGCTAAGCAGGTGCTACACCTTGCTGAAGGGCAGGCTAGTAGAGGGAAGGAGGGCTTTACACCTCCTTCGGTAGGGACGTATCTCTACCCCACCAGCCTGAAACAGTAAATGATTGAAATTGGGAAGAGAAGCAGAATGAACAGATCAGATTGATGAGCCATTGTCAGAATTGGGAATGAGAGAATATCACTAGGAGAGTGGGGAGAGGAGATGGTGCAGATGGTCTGGTCCCAAACCAAAAGCTGTGGATGAACCAGGAGGTACATCGTCTGCTGAAGGTTAGATCTGTGGCACTCAAGTCTGACAACCCCGGCCTGTACCAGAAAACCAGGGAAGATTTAAGGAGGGCTATTTCAAGGATGAAGAGTGAAGAGACAATTTCAGATGAGGTTGGAGGCGACATCGGATGCACGGCAACTCTGGTAGGGTTTGCAAGACATTACTTCCCTACAGAGTGAAACCCAATAGCATCAATCTTCATTGGTTAATTGGTCTAAAAAAGATATCACAAATCTTCCAAATTATCAGTGTTTCCAATGAAGACTATGGGAAGGCATTCCATTGTTAGTATCTACAGTAAAACTATCTTGTAAGAAGTTTTAAAGTGCTTTATCCTTTTGTATTGCATGGCCCTGAATCTTTTGGAAACAATAATTTTATTGTGCGACTTAACCCTGAGAAGTTAGAGACAACGATATCACAGGCCGCAGTCATATACATTAATTTCTTTTACCATGACTCCAGCCTGAACCCATTCATCTCTGCCGGTAACTCCATTCCTCGGGTTCATTACATGCTAAGATGGAATACGGCTGGAATTTATCAGTAACACAGAGCAAATTCTTGCTACCTGCCTGCACCATTCCTCAGAAACATTTTACTTTTTCAAAAAAAGATTTGATGCTTTCCTAAAGCACAGCTTAAGTGTGCAGTACACTATTAGTATAAGTTTCAAATTAGTAAAGCAATGCCCTTTGTAGTAACTTCTACTTAGATGAAAGGCACACTCGACAAATTCATGCCCAAAGAAACAACTTTATCTCGAACGTCAAAACCGTTATGTATATACAGAGGCTTTCACAACCCGTACGGCATGGCAGGAACACTATATACCAGAAGTAGGCAACAACCGGTCTGCAAGCAAATATTGAGATACTATGCTTATCCGGCCCACGAGCGATCTTTTCCTTATTCTGAGTGTTTCACGCGACCACACTGATGGACATGCATGGCATCTTGTTACACTGGGCCCAGGTCCCATTTTGTTCCAAACCAAACACTGGTATATACGTATGATGGGAAGGCAGACTACCTTATTAATATGTATCAGATACTCTCCATGCACGCGCAGGTTTTCAGATGGGATCATTCAAATTTGTAAACAGAAACAACGTCACCATGGTTTTAACAAGAAATCCACGCTAAACATCCAGATATTTACATGTGCTACGATACTTGTTGAATAACTCACGTTTCGAAATAAAATCAAAGAAAAAAATTCCAAAGGCAATGAATACAAAACGCAGGAAGGTAGGCGCTGAGTGCCAAAAAAGCAGTGAAAATGAAGGAAATACCCGTGCCAGCTACGAAGTCTCAAAACTTATTGCAGAAAAGATGAAGCCTTTTACAAATGGAGAGTTTGTCAAAGTATGTTTACTGGCAGTGGTGGATATTGTTTTATCCTGAAAAGAAATCTTTATTTGCATCTATCAGCCTGTCAGCAAGAACGATCACACGGTGAGTTGAAGAAATGTCAGCAGATGTTAAAAGTTGATTAAGGGATGCCTGCAACGAATTACATTTTTTTTTCAATTGCGCCTGATGAGAGTACAGACTTGAGAGACACTGCTCAACTTGCAGTGTTTTTGCAAGGAGTGACTGTGGTAAACCATATATATGTGTTGTAACTGGGTTAACTGTCTAGACATTCCCCTCTGCTGACTGCTCCTGTGGCTCCTCCCACAAACTCCTAAATAAAAGTGTTTCGCCTTGCCCTTCCCCATCAGTCTGGGGGCAGACACTCACCATGGAGGTCGTATTGTACAGCGAATAAAAGCCTTTCAGTATTTTACACAACTTTTCAAATTTTTGAAGAGTTTATTCAATTAATTCCTATGAAGAACACGGTTACTGGGGCAGACATTTTTGAAGCTTTGTTGAAAATGATGTCAGAAATGAAACTAAATGTGTTGAAGCTAATTGGCATCACAACTGATGGGGCACCAGCACTGGTAAGACAGAAAAACTAAACTGAGTTCTTTGATTACTAGTTGGCATCCTTGGTTAAGCACAAATGTGTTATTCATTAGTTTGAGGCAAAACATAACTAGATGTATTTAAATGGATAATTCCCATATTTCAAGTTTTTTATGGCATTTATCTGGCCCACCATCTGCTCATTAATACGCGATCCAGCCCACAGAGGTAAAAAAGTTGCCGACCCCTGCTATATACAAAAGCACACCGGAAGTAAAAGAACGGAAGTGAACCACCCCCCATTATCCTAATTAGTATTAACTTACCTTTAATAATGCTCACATTATGGCACTTCTCCCCCTTTAAAATCCAACATTCCCCAAATGTAAAAAAACTAGGAAATATGTGGTGTTATTAACTTGCGTACCCCTGAAAACTGATACTAGTATCTCAGCAACAGTTTATCAATACAACACATCTGGAAAACATGACAGATTCAACATTCAATCTAACAAAAACAAAAAAGAAAACTGTCCCGTCAAAGATTCAGTCTGTCAGGAGGTTTACGAGTGCACTGTGATCTGCGCACTACCCCCGGTGACACAGCAGGCACCGTTGGCGATGGTGTTTTGGGTGGATCTGGTTTTGGAGGCGTGAGAGGGGTCTGTGTGTGTGTGTCTGCGTGAGAATGTCCATCCTCCTCAGGGGACCCCGACCCCTCTGCCAGCGTCTCTCCCTCTGGCAAAGTCACTGGTGAAAATGCTTCCACAGTAGTCTGACTCACTTTTGCCTTCATGTCCGGGCGCAACAGGTCCAATCTTGACTTGGGCCTACACCCCATCGGCATCTCTGCTGGAGTGCAGGCAGTCGTAGTCAGTGATGTGAGGCGGTATTTAGACAGGAAACATGAAAGCCGAATGCTAAGAGAGTCCCCTGTCATCCAATTCAGGCCTTCTTTTACTGTCTGAACAGCCCGCTCAGCCAAACCATTAGAGGCCGGGTAGAAAGGGGCCGTCCGAATGTGATGAATGCCATTCTGCTGCATGAACTCCCTACATTCCTCCTTAGAGTACCTGGAGAACAAAGACACATACAGAAGGCTCCTTTTCATTGACTACAGCTCTGCCTTTAAAACCATCATTCCAAATAAACTGATTCCTAAGCTCCGGAACCTGGGCCTTAGCACTCAGATCTGCAGCTGGATCTTCAACTTCCTCACAGACAGGACCCAGGCTGTAAAAATAGGGGACCAGCTCTCCTCTACAATCACTCTGAGCACCAGTGCCCCACAAGGCTGTGTACTCAGCCCCCTGCTGTACTCACTGTACACCCATGATTGTGTAGCCAAGTTTCCATCAAACTCAATATATAAGTTTGCTGATGACACAACAATTATAGGCCGTATCTCGGGTAATGATGAGTTTGAGTACAGAGAGGAAATTAAGAACCTGGTGGCATGGTGCGAAGACAATAACCTATCCCTCAATGTCAGCAAGACGAGGGAATTGGTTGTTGAATTCAGAAGGAGTAATGGACCGCACGACCCAATTTACATCATTGGTGCGCAAGTGGAACAGGTCAAAAGCTTTAAGTTCCTCGGGGTCAATATCACAAATGATCTGACCTGGACCAACCAAGCAGAGTCCACTGCCAAGAAGGCCCACTAGCGCCTTTACTTCCTGAGAAAGCTAAAGAAATTTGGCCTGTCCCCTAAAACCCTCACTAATTTTAATAGATGCACTGTAGAAAGCATTCTTCTAGGATGCATCACAACCTGGTATGGAAGTCGTCCTGTCCAAGACCGAAAGAAGCTGCAGAAGATCGTGAACACGGCGCAGCACATCACACAAACCAATCTTCCATCTGTGGACTCACTTTACACCGCACACTGTCAGAGCAGTGCTGCCAGGATAATCAAGGACACGACCCACCCAGCCAACACACTTTTCGTCCCTCTTCCCTCCGGGAGAAGGCTCAGGAGCTTGAAGACTCGTACGGCCAGATTTGGGAACAGCTTCTTTCCAACTGTGATAAGACTGCTGAACGGATCCTGACCCAGATCTGGGCCGTACCCTCCAAATATCCAGACCTGCCTCTCGTTTTTTTTGCACTACTTTACTTTCCATTTTTCTATTTTCTATTTATGATTTATAATTTAAATTTTTAATATTTACTATCGATTTGTACTCCAGGGAGCGGGAAGCGCAGAATCAAATATCACTGTGATGATTGTACGTTCTTGTATCAATTGTTTGGCGACAACAAAGTATAAAGTATAAAGAACTCACTGAACAGCTCACTGGTGAACGTCGGGCCATTATCAGTGACCAGTGTGTCAGGCAACCCGTGGACTGCAAACACTTGCCTGAGTTTATCTATGGTTGAGGGGGCTGTGATGTTGCTCATGATGTGAGCTTCGATCCATTTAGAATGTGCATCTACCATTACAAGAAACATCTACTCCATAAAAGGGCCAGCAAAGTCCAAATGTAGCCTAGACCAGGGATGGTCTGGCTACTCCCATGGTGCAAAGGAGCTGGTGGTGGCATATTCTGATTAGTCTGACATTGTGTGCATAATTTTACCTTGTTCTCCAGATCCTGATCCATTCTTGGTCACCAAACGTAGTATCTTGCAAGGCTTTTCATTCAAGACACCCCTGGATGAGTCTCATGAATTTCCTCCACAATCTGTGAATGGCCAGGGGGAGGCACGATCACCTTTGCCCCCCCAGAAAATGCAGCCATCCTGTAGACTCTGTTCTGTCTTGCGTTTGGCATAAGGCCTCAGTTCCTCTCCTTCCACGACTCTGGGCCAACCTTGTAAAAGGAAAGTGTTGACTTGCGACAGGACTGGGTCCCTCTCTGTCCACTGCCTGATCTGGACCGCCTTTACAGGTATCTCTGACAGCCTCTCCAATGAAAACACAGTCTCTGGAGGCACATATGTAGTAACAGGTGTCTCAGGTAAAGGTAGTCGACTCAGTGCATCAGCATTTGCATTATCCCCACCCGCTCTCTACACTATAGTGTACCGGTAGGCTGACAATGTAAGAGCCCAACGCTGTATCCTGGCTGAGGCTAGCGGTGGGATGCATCTAGTCTCACTGAACAGGCTCATCAGTAGTTTATGGTCCTTATAAATTGTAAATATGCGTCCATAAAGGTACTGATGAAAGCATTTGACCACAAAAACAATGGCCAGACCTTCTTTGTCTAGCTGTGAATATCCCTCCTTATCAGCTGTCAGGGTACATGAAGCAAAACCAATAGGCCTCTCTAAGCGGTCCTCCATTACATGTGAGAGAACTGCCCCGACTCTATAGGGCGAGTCATCACATGCCAGGGTGATCTCCTTGTCTGGGTCGTAGAGAACAAGCAGCTTCGCTGAGTGGAGGAGTTCTTTCACTTCCGTGAAAGCTTTCTCCTGCTCTTCACCTCACTGCCACTTAGTGTCATTGTGAAGCAGCTTATACAGTGGGGTCAAAACCCTTGAGAGGTCAGAAAGAAACTTGCCATAATAATTCATAATAAAAATTATGTAATTTATAACACCCTTCAATAAGAAAGTAGGAAGCTAATATCAAATAAAATCAGCAATCATCATGCACATGATCACTATGCTAATATCCTGCCTCCTTACCCAGAATAAGAATCAGGTTTAATATCACTGGCATATAAAGGCAGGAGGAGAGAGAGCAGTGCACCGAGCGTGCGCAGCCCTCTGGTGAAAAATGATATTGTATCCGTTAAATAGGGGCTGTGGACAATTCTGATTTGATGGAAACCGACGTGAAAGCACAGAGGAACACCTGGAGAAATTTCTGAAATGCTTGTTCGCTGCTGTCGTTACTGCATGGTTGGGAAACTTTCAGAGGGAAGGTATCAAAATCCCCGGCTTTGCCTGCCGTTGGTGACCGAGATGGAGGTTGAATCATTCAGATAGAGATGGCGCTCAGTACTTGGTGTCGGAGAGCTGATCAGAGCTCGAAGTTTTCGGATGACTCAGAGTCGGACCGTGGTCGGGTATGGCAGGGAGAGATTTTCTTCCTTCTCCCATCTGCGTGAGATGTGGGACATTTGAGAGACTGTGAACTTTTGCTGTGCTCATGGACTTCTTCATTGAGTTATGGTATTGTTGCACTGTTGTAACTATATGTTATAATTATGTGGTTTTGTTAGTTTTACCAGTCTTGGTCTGTCCTGTGTTTTGTGATATCACACTGGAGGAAATATTGTATCATTTTTTAATGCATGCATTACTAAATGACAATAAAAGAGGACTGCGTGTCTCCATAATCTGTATGTTGTGTTCTTCGTTTTCCTTTCCAGCCATTTACCTTTCCCACCCATATGGCTTCACCTATCAACTTCTAGCTATCCTCCTTCCGCTCCACCCCCTTTTTTATTTTGCCACCTTCTCCCTTCTTTTCCAGTCCTGAAGAGGAGTCTCGGCCTGAAACCTCGACTGTTTATTCATTTTCATAGATGCTGCCTGACCTGCTGAGTTCCTCTAGCATTTTGTGTGTGTTGTTCTGGATTTCTAGCATCTGCAGAATCACTTGTGTTTAAAAAAGAAAAGCATATTTCTAAAATACATAAAAAGAATCCTCAAGGATGCTATTGTGTAGCAAATAAATGTCTCCCATGTGGAGTTCAATGTAGAATATGGAATTACTCAAAGAAATGTCACTTAAATTGCAGTTAGGAGGATAAATATAATTGTAGTTGCGACTGTTTTATTTTATTCTGCATTGTCACTTTTGTCATTATGTCTAGTCCTACTGTTCAAATAATAAATGGCAACTGAAAAGGATATTTTAATATTGTTAATCTAGTTTATATTGATATAATCCTTTGTTATTTGGGTTACATTAAGAAGACATCTGCATGTGCTCTTTTCAGTTATGCAAACCCAGTGTATGGAGCTTGCAAGGTTCAATATTCTATTGATTTTAGCAGGAATTGAAGTGGCTGATTGAGACAAAGTTTCTGTGTGAGTGGTGAAAATTCCTAGAATTTGATGAATTGGTGTTCGTTTTAATTCACAGCAGCAAGTTTGGACTGTTCCTTTGTCCTGAACCGGAATGCTGGAGTCCAGAAATTCACCATTTTTGGTTTGGGGCATTAAAGTGGTGTTTGCAATCTCTCTGATGTTACCATGGAAACCTCTAAGATTTCAAGAATTATCATTATTTGAAAAATTAATCTATCCAGCAGGACATCCAAGATGCTCTCTTTTTTTCAGAAAACAAGGTTTCTCTTCCACCATTATTGATGCTGCCCTGGCCTGTAACTTCTCCTTTTCCTCCATTTCTCCCTTCACCCAACACAACAGGGATAGGGCTGCTCTCATCCACACCTACCACTCTACAAACTCCAACGGCCAAAACACCGTTCTTCACAAATTCTACCATCTCCAGTGGAATCTCACCACCAGGCATATCTTTACCTTCCCTAACTTCCATTTTCCATAGGGATTGCTGTCTCTGTCATTCCATTGTCCACTCGTTCCTCCTCACATATCTTCCTCCTGGTACTTATCCCTGCAACCATGCTAAGTTTTACACTTGCCCCTACACCTTACTCTCACCACCCTTCAGGGCCCTAAGCGGTCCTTCCAGGTGAGGCAGCACTTCACCTGTGAGACTGTCAAGGTCATTTACTGCAGCTTGGGGGTGTTGTGGATAGTGTGGAGGGCTGTCAGAGGTTGCAGCGGGACATTGATAGAATGCAAAACTGGGCTGGATGGCTACATGGAGCTTAGAAAAATAGAGGGCTATGGGTAAAGCCTAGGTAGTTCTAAGGTAGGGACACGTTTGGCACAGCTTTGTGGGCCGAAGGGCCTGTATTGTGCTGTATGCTTTCTTTGTCTTTCTAATGTTTCTATCCAGTGTTCCCAGTGTTGCCTCTGCAACATTGTGGAGACCCGTCTCAGATTTAGGGACCATTTTGTTGAGCAGCTTTGTTCCGCTTGCTGCTGCAGCCAGGATCTCCCAGTATGTACCGCTTCTTTTCGTTTTCCATTCCCACACTAGTATGTCTGTCCACAGCCTCCTCATCTGCCGCAATGAGGAAAAATGCAGGTTGGAGCGGCAATGACTCATATTCCATCTTGGCAATCCTCAACCTGATGGGATGAATATCAATTTCTGTAACTCTTGGTAACTGCTCCCTTCTGTTCCGAATTCTACCCCCCCCACACACACACACACACACACACACACACACACACACACACACACACACACACACAGACACACACACACACACACACACACAGACACACAGACACACAGACACACACACACACAGACACACAGACACACACACACACACACACACACAGACACACACAGACATACACACACACACACACAGACACACACACACACACACACACAGACACACACAGACACACACACACACACACACACACACACACACACACAGACACACACAGACACACAGACACACACACACACACAGACACACACAGACACACACACACACACACACACACACACACACACTGCTGTTTCCTTTCATTCCAGTGGCCGAGCTTACAGGAGGCAGTTTCAAACTGCACTTTTGTTAGGATGTTGTTAGGTTTGGTCTGGATCTTGCCCAAGCACCTGCACTGAAGCTTAAAGCTACTAACAGTTCTTGATGTAAAAATCAAAGCTTTCACATTGTGATATTTGAGGGCATTTTGATTTCTGATCTGGAGCAATGAACAGCACTGTGTTATTATATGGTGTGCATCATACTTTCTGAGGAGGTTGAAGAGAGCTGGACACTGTACATCTATACTCATGTCATTCTACAGAGATCATCCTTGCAAATTGCATCACTACATGGGACAGAAGATGCAATGTAGTGGACAGGAAGACTCTACAATGTGTAGTCAAAACTGCCCAACACATAATCATCAACAACAACCTACTCACTGCTAAGGACATATATAAAGAAAGGTGCTGAAAAATGGCAAGGAACATCATGAAGGATCCCACACACCCCGCTCATGGACTGTTTGTCTCACTCCCATTATTGAGGAGACAACATACCATCCACGCCAGGACAACCAGACTCAAAACTAGTTCCTGCTCCAAAGCAGTAACTCTGATCAACACGTCCACCCACTAACCCACACCTCCACACCCCCACCACCACTACTTTATCACTTCCTGTCAGAGTCACCTTATGTACAGACACCCCTGTGCCTATTGTCACTTTATGGACATACAATCAACCTATGTATTTAAGCTATCTTATGTACTTATATTTATTGTGTTTTTCTTTTATTATAATAATTGCATTCTTTTGTATTATTTTGTGCTGCATCAGATCCGGAGTAACAATTATTTTGTTCTCCTTTCCCCTTGTGTACTGAAAATAACATTATACAGTTTTGAATCTTGAAGAGGCAGCCAAGTAAGATTTTAAGGCTATCTTTCTGAGAGTGGGGATGACCTTGATTTTGATGATAAAAGCGGTGCAATCTGTGCGAAAATGTACTTGAGGTTTTCAAGGTTGCAAACGTGAGAGAGGGCTACCTTTTGGAACAATGCTCTGTATGGTAGTTTCTCCTGCAGAGTGTATTGAGAGTGTATTCCTGGTGGACAAGGTGTCGGGAGCCGTCTCCTTAATCAGGTGTCCTTCTTCTTGTTCCTTACTTATTTTCGATGTGCACCGATAGGGAAGCAATGATATTTTGCTGGATTTTAAAACTCAAAAATTCAAAGTTAATTTATTATAAAAGTACAGCACTTAACACAATCAATTCTATTGACCTGATTGAGAAGCTCCATAACCTGGGCCTCTGTACCACCCTCTGCAACTAGATCCTCAACTTCTTAACTGGAAGACCACAATCTGAGTGGATTGCAAACAGCGTCTCCACTCACTGACAATCAACACTGGCGCACCACAGGGATGTGTGTGTAGCTCATTAATCTACTATACCCATGAGTGTGTGGCAAGGCACAGCTACGACACCATTTATAAATTTACCGATGTTACAACCATTGTTAGCAGAATTTGCAGGTGGTGACAGGAGTGTGTACTGTAGCAAGATATGGTGATGCAGAAGGGAAAAAGGGAGAAGATGGGGGCGGTAGTGATAGGGGACTCAATAGTCAGCAGAACAGACAGGAGGTTCTGTGGATGTGAGCAGGACACCCGAATGGTATGTTGCCTCCCAGATAACAGGGTCGGGAACATCTCAGATCGCGTTTCTGATTACAGAGAGGGAGAGTAGTCAGATGTCTTGGTACATATTGGTGCCAGTGACATAGAAAAAAAGAAATGGAAAGAGGTCCTGAAGAAAGAATTTAGAGAGCTAGGTAGAAAGCTGAGAAGCAGGACCTCCAGGGTAGTAATTTCTGGATTGCTGCCTGTGCCACACTCCAGTGAGAGTAGATGTAGAACGGTTTGGCAGATTAATGCAGGGGGCATGGGTTCAGGTTCTTGGATAACTGGGATCTCTTCTGGGGGAGGTATGACCTGTTCAAAAGTGACAGGTTGCACCTGAACCCGAGGGGAACCAATATTCTAGTGGGCAGGTTTGTTAGAGCTGTTAGAGAGGGTTTAAATTAATTTGGCAGAAGGGTGGGAACAGGAGTGAAGGGACTCAAAATAGGACTGATGGTCAAAAAGCAAAAATATTGTGCAGTCAGACTGTCAGGAAGGGCAGGCAAAATTGCAGCCAGTAGGATGAGTATCAGTGCATTAGGGATGCAGAATCAAAAAGGGTAACAAATGAAGTATTCAAAATGTTATATCTCAATGCATGGAGTATAAAAAATAAGGTGGATGATCGATTGTCAGATATGATGTCGTGGCCATTACTGAATGTGGGTTGAAGGATGGTTGTAGTTGGGAGCTGAATGTCCAAGGTTTCATATTGCATCAGAGGGATAGGAAGATAGGCAGAGGGGTTAGCCTGGCTCTGCTGGTAAATAATGGCATCAAATCAATAGACAGATGTGACATAGATTGGAAAATGTGGAATCCTTGTGGGTTGAGTTAAGAAACTGCAAGGATAAAAGGACCCTGATGGCAGTTATATACAGGCCTCCCAACAATAACTGGGATGTGGACCACAGATTAGAACAGGAAATAGAAAATGTATCTCAAAAGGGCAATGTCATGATAGTCATGGGAATTTCAACGTGCAGTTCGATTGGGAAAATTCAGTTGGTAAGGGATCTCAAGAAAGTGAGTTTGTTGGATGCCTATGAGACGGCTTTTTAGAACAGTTTGTCATTGAGCCTACTAGGGGATCAGCTATACTAGACTTGGTGTTATGTAATGAACTGGGGGTGATTATGGAGTGTAAGGTAAAAGAACCCTTAGGAGACAGTGATTTTAATGTGATTGAGTTCAGCTTGAAATATGATAGGGAGAAAGTTAAGTCTGACATTGCAGTATTTCAGTGGAGTAAAGGAAATTACAGTGGTATTAGAGAGGAGCTGGCCTAAGTAAATTGGAAGGAGATGCTGGCAGAGATGACAGCAGAGCAGCAATGCTGTGAGTTTTGTGAAAAATGAGGAAGGTGCAGGACATGTGTATTCCAAAAATGAAGAAATACTCAAATGCTGAAACAGTACCACTGTGGACAAGGTAAGTCAAAGCTAATATAAAAGCAAAAGAGAGGGCATACAACAAAGCAAAAATTAGAGGAAAGACAGAGGATTGGGAAGCTTTTAAAAACCTACAGAGAGCAAATAAGAGTCATTAAGAGGGAAGAGATGAAATACAAAAGCAAGCTAGCAAACAATATCAAAGTGGATAGTAAAAGCTTTTTCAAGTATGTAAGAAATAAAAGAGAGATGAGAATGGATTTAGGACCACTAGAAAATGAGGCTAGAGATATAATAATTGGGGACAAGGAGATAGTAAATGAACTAAATGAATATTTTGCATCGGTCTTCACTGTGGAAGATACCAGCAGTGTGCCAGATGTTGAAGGGTGTCAGGGAAGAGAAGTGAGTGCAGTTACTATTACAAGAGAGCTGAAAGACCTAAGGATTGGGAATTAAATGCAGCATCTCCAAGTTTGCGGATGACACGAAGCTGGGTGGCAGTGTTAGCTGTGAGGAGGATGATAAGAGGATGCAGGGTGACTTGGATAGGTTGGGTGAGTGGGCAAATTCATGGCAGATGCAATTTAATGTGGATAAATGTGAAGTTATCCACTTTGGTGGCAAAAATAGGAAAACAGATTATTTTCTGAATGGTGGCCGATTAGGGAAAGGGGAGGTGCAACGAGACCTGGGTGTCATTATACACCAGTCATTGAAAGTGGGCATGCAGGTACAGCAGGCGGTGAAAAAGGCGAATGGTATGCTGGCATTTATAGCGAGAGAATTCGAGTACAGGAGCAGGGAGGTACTACCGCAGTTGTACAAGGCCTTGGTGAGACCACACCTGGAGTATTGTGTGCAGTTTTGGTCCCCTAATCTGAGGAAAGACATCCTTGCCATAGAGGGAGTACAAAGAAGGTTCACCAGATTGATTTCTGGGATGGCAGGACTTTCATATGAAGAAAGACTGGATGAACTGGGCTTGTACTCGTTGGAATTTAGAAGATTGAGGGGGGGATCTGATTGAAACGTATAAGATCCTAAAGGGATTGGACAGGCTAGATGCAGGGAGATTGTTCCCGATGTTGGGGAAGTCCAGAACGAGGGGTCACAGTTTGAGGATAGAGGGGAAGCCTTTTAGAACCGAGATTAGGAAAAACTACTTCACACCGAGAGTGGTGAATCTGTGGAATTCTCTGCCACAGGAAACAGTTGAGGCCAGTTCATTGGCTATATTTAAGAGGGAGTTAGATATGGCCCTTGTGGCTACGGGGGTCAGGGGGTATGGAGGGAAGGCTGGGGCGGTGTTCTGAGTTGGATGATCAGCCATGATCATAATAAATGGCGGTGCAGGCTCGAAGGGCTGAATGGCCTACTCCTGCACCTATTTTCTATGTTTCTATGTTTCTATGATACATAAGTCACCCGAACTAGATGAACTGCACCCTAGGGTTCTGAATGGAAAATTTCAAATGTCACTCCACCCTTTAAGAAGGGAGGAAGACAGCAGAAAGGAAATTATAGACCAGTTAGCCTGACTTCAGTAGTTGGGAAGATGTTGGAGTCAATTGTTAAGGATGAAGTTATAGAGTACTAAGTGACCCAGGACAAGATAGAACAACATCAGCATGGTTTCTTTAAGGGAAAATCTTGCCTGACGAACCTGGTGGAATTCTTTGAGGAGATTACAAGTAGGATATATAGAGGAGGTTTAGTGGATGTTGCATATTTGGATTTTCAGAAGGCCTTTGACAAGGTGCCACACACAAGAGGCCGCTGATTAAGTTAAGAGCCCATGGAATTACAGGAAAGTTACTAGCATGGTTAGAGCATTGGCTGATTGATAGGTGGCAGTGAATGGGAATAAAAGGATCCTTTTCTGACAGGCAGTCAGTGGGTAATGGTGTTCTGCAGGGGTTGGTGTTGGGACTGCTTCTTTTTATGCTGTATATCAATGATTTAGATGTTGGAATAAATGGCTTTGATGCCAAGTTTGCAGATGATATGAAGATTGATTGAGGGCCAGCTAGTGTTAAGGAAACATGTATGCTGCAGAAGAACTTACACAGATTAGGAGAATGGGCAAGAGAGTGGCAAATGGAATACAATGTTGGAAAATGCATGGTCATGCACTTTGGTAGTAGAAATAATTGTGCAAACTATTTTCTAAATGGGGAGAAAAGGGGCTTGGGAGTCCTTGTGCAGAACACCTAAAGGTTAACTTGCAGGTTGAGTCAGTGGTGAGGAAGGCAAATGCAATGTTAGCATTCATTTCAAGAGGTCAAGAATACAAAAGTAAGGATGTGATGCTGAGGCTTTATAAGGCACTGGTGAGGCCTCATCCTGAGTATTGTGAACAGTTTTTGGCTCCTCATCTCAGAAAAGATGTGCTGGTATTGGAGAGGGTCCAGTGGAGATTCACAATGATTATTTTGGGAATGAAAGAGTTATCACACGAGGAATGTTTTATTGCTCTAAGTCTGTACATGCTGGAATTTAGAAGGAATGTGGGGCAATCTCATTGAAAGCTTTTGAATGTTGAAAGGCCTAGACAGAGTAGATGTGGAAAGGATGTTTCCCATGGTGGGAGAGTCTAGGACAAGAGGGCACAGCCTCAGGATGGAGGAGCGTTCTTTTTAAAACAGAGATGTGGAGACATTTCTTTAGCCAGAGGGTGGTGAGTTGGTAGAATCAATTACCACAGGCAGCTTTAAGGCAGAGATTGATAGGGTCTTGATTGGCATCAAAGTCTGCAATGAGAAGGCTGGGGAGTGGGGCTGAGAAGGGAAAGAAGGATCAGCCAAGATTGAGTAACAGAACAAGCTCGATGGGTCGAATGGCCTAATTCTGCTCCATTGTCTTATGGTCTTATGGTTTTATGATATACCAGCTAGTTGAGTGGTGTTGCAGCAGCAACCTCGCACTCACTGTCAGTAAGACCAGAGCTGATTGTGGACTTCAGAGAGGGTAAGAGGAGGGAACACAAAGCAGTCCTCATAGAGGGATCAGAGTGGAGAGAGCAAGCAATTTCAAGTTCCTGGGTGTCAGTATCTATGAGGACCTAACTTGGTCCCAACAAATTGATGCAGCTACAAAAAAAAAGCATGACAGCAGCTATATTTCATTAGGAGATTGAGAAGTTTTGGTATGTCCCAAAACCACTTGAAAATTTCTACAGATATGCTGTGGGGAGCATTCTAACTGCCTGCACATATATATAATAGTTAAATAAGTAATACAAAAATTACTACTGGGGAGAAGACAGGAGATTGGGGCTGAGAGGGTAATTGGATCAATCATGATGAAATGCCATAGCAGACTCGATAGGCTAAATGGCCTAATTCTGCTCCTATATCTTCTGGCCAATGGTCTTTTGGTCTAATACACAGAATAAAATGGAAAATGCTAAAAATATTCAACAGATCAGACAATACCTGTCAGAAGAAGAAGAGAGATTTATCTTAATTTCAAGGCTCTTTCATAAGTGAAACTTGGAACAACTGTTATTGGTAACAAGACTTAAAACTGCAACATTCACTTGACAACTCATCAGTGGTATCACATTGCTACAGGTTAAAGGTGAATACCCATGCTGCTGTAAAAGTATTGAACATTCCCTGAATATATTTTTTATTTTTTATTGCGATACAGTATGGAGTAGGCCCTTCCAGCCCTTTGAGCTATGACATCCAGCAATCACCTAACTTATTGGTAGCATAACCACGGGACAATTTACAATGGCCAATTAACCTACCAACTGGTACGTTTTTGGACTGTGGGAGGAAATCGGTGCGGTCACGGGGAGAACGTACAAACTCGTTACAGGCAGCGGTGGGAAATGAACCTGAGTAGCCTGTACTGTAAAGCATTGTGCTAACCACTAACTACAGCACCATCTCACCCCTAATAGTGGACCCTGATTCATGGTTCTATGAACACAGTGTCAAGTCAAATCTACTGTGATATGCCCAATATGGCACGGTACGATGGAATGAAAAACATGCTTGTAGCAGCAGCACAGGCATGTAGGTTCAGATAACTACTGTCAAGACTCTTGGCAGGGTGCTCAACACAGTTTTCAAATGTACAGCATGAAGTTGCTTGCTGAAGGCTGACAAGAATCTTTTAAGTCAGGTCGTTCATGCACAGCTGGAGTCCCAGCACTGCTGTACGCTGCCTTTCTTCTGGAGTGTGTGGGTGGAGGCTCACTGATTGTCAAAGTCACTCTAGGAAAGTGGCCCATCACTTGGATCGACACTGCTTCTGGCTGGGATGGGTGATTGCACTGGGTCGGGTCAGGAAGATCCACGGCACTGTCATCCGCTTTGATCATTCTGAGAAATAGTGGGAACTCGTGCAGGGGAGAGGCAACATGAACTTTCAATGTGACAGGTAACGCAGAGCTCTGAAAGCAGTGAGTGATATGGCTTCAAGCCGTGTCAAAGTCAAGTTCTCAATAAAATTGCAACCTGCTATTTTAATTTCTGTTTACCTGGGGAAATGATAACCTGTAGATGGCAGCAATACACTGAATACTGTCATCAGGACAGGGAAATAGGAGTCTCAGAGAATACAGGGGAGCTGGGCTCATTATTACCTTGTACACCATCAGTTTTATGCCTAGTTTTCAGTCACAGAGCACAGAACCAAACTATTCAACCCAACACATTCATGCAGATTTTCATGTACTCATCCACAGTAACTAGACAGGAAAACCCATGAACCTCACGTGTGGGCAGGCTTATCCGACAGGAACATAGAACAGTATAGTACAGTACAGGAACAGGCCCCTCCATCTACATGTAGTACTGAACCATTTAGTACTTAGATGGCCAACTAAACCAATCCCTTCTGTCTACACAATGTCCATATCCTTACATTTTCCTCACATTCATGTGCCGATCTAACTGTCTGTTAAAGGACTCTAATGAAGCTAAAGAAGTTCAGTTCTGAGTGCTACTTGCTTACTTTTTATTGTTTGCATGATTTTCTTTCTCTCTACGCATTAGGAGATTGATTGCCTTTTTTCATAATGGGTTCTATTGGGTTTCTTTTGTTGTAGCTGCCTGTAAGGAGATGAATCTTAAGGTTGTATATTGTACACATACTTTGATAATAAATGTGTTTTGAACTTTGAGCTTAATGTATCTGCCTCTATCGCCACTCCAGGCAACAAATTCTAGTCACACACCACCCTCTGTGTAAAAAAAACTTGCCCCTCACATCTCCTTTGACATTACCCCCTCTCACCTTAGATGCATGCTGTCTGGCATTAGCAATACTTGTTAATAGTGAAGGTTTCAGGCTCCACTCACTCACTCACTCAGGCAGGGCATTCCAGTTTCATCCATACTCCGAGTGAAATAAATATTCCTCACATCCTTTCTAACTCTCCTACCTTACCTTAAACATATTGTATGTCCTCCAGTTTGAGACAGAGCTGCAACAGTGAAACATTTCTTGCAATCTACTCCATCTATGTGCCTAATTATTTTGTATAATTCATTTAGGGTGCCTGTCCCCTTCCACTTCATTCCATTCTCTTGCACCAGCTAAAACAAATCCTTATTATCCAGCCTTTCCTCATTTCTGAAACATGCTATCCCAGGCAAAATTGTGGTGAATGGCTTCTCATTTCATTTTCGTTACTTTAACTTCAGAGGATGTATATATTATACAACCTGAAATTTGTATTCTTCACAGACATCCAGAAAACAATCCCATAGAAAGGATGATAGAACATTGAAGCCCGAAGCCCCCCCTGCCCCACCCTCTGCACCAGCAGCAGCAAAAGTATCAACCCCACCTCCCCGCTACTCATGCCAGCAAAAGCACTGATGCCCTCCCTCACTGAGCAAGCAACAGCAAAAGGCCCCCAGAGACCTTACAGAGTCTAGCAAAACTACAGTCCATAATCCAGCACCTCATCCAGTGCAATTACATTCTAGAGGTCTGCTGACCAAACCTTTACACAATACTCCATCGGGACATAACTGATGTTCTACTATAAATTCCCTACCCTTGTAGTCATACTTTATACTTTACTGATCCCGGGGGAAATTGGTTTTCGTTACAGTTGCACCGTAAATAATAAATAGTAATCAAACCATAAATAGTTAAATAGCAATATGTAAATTTATGCCAGGAAATAAGTCCAGGACCAGCCTATTGGCTCAGGGTGTCTGACCCTCCAAGGAAAGAGTTGTAAAATTTGATGGCCACAGGCAGGAATGATTTCCTATGACGCTCTGTGTTTCATCTCGGTGGAATAAGTCTCTGGCTGAATGTACTCCTGTAGTCAAGCTCTGTTTAGTAAGAGCAAGTACCCAACGTTCATGGCAATCAAGCACAACTGCAGAAGCCGGAAGTATGACCTGCTAAGTGTATCCAGCATGTTCAATTTTTGATCCAGTATACATGTTAAATACCTTATCTACCTGGACTGGAGATTTGTGGACTTGCAGACCCATTTCTTGTGTTCCTGTCACTCATTGTACATATCTAAGCTTTTGTAGTTCTCATACAATGCATCACTTAACACTTACATGGATTAAATTCTACCGTCAAGAGCCCCTACCACCCAATACATGCTCTGTTCTCACTGCTGCAATCAAGAAGAAGGCCCAAGAGCCTCAGGACCCACACCACCAGGTTCAGGAACAGTTATTGCCCCTCAAACATCAGCCTTTTGAACCAATGGGGATAACTTCATGTAATTTAACTTGCTATATCACTGAACTGTTCCCACAACCTATGGTCTTACTTTCAAGGACTCTTCATCTCATGTTCTTGATATTTATTGGTTATTTATTATTATTTGTATTTGCACAGATTGTTGTCTTTCGTACTTTGGTTGTCTGTCCATCCTATTCAGTGCGATCTTTCTTTGATTCCATAGTGTTTCTGGGATTTATTGAGTATGCCTGCAAGAAAATGAATCTCAATGTTGTATATGGTGACATAGCTATACTCTGATAATAAATTTACTTCGAACTTTGAACTTTGCATCCACCATGCTCTCCTTATCAGTATCATCCCATATCCTCGTTACCCTGCTCACTACTTTGAATGCCACTAATTTTCACATCATCTTCAAACTTATTAATCATACCTCCCACATTCACCATTGACAATCTTTATAAACATAAAACATAAAATCTTTCTTCACCTTATTTCCAAAAAACACCCCATGGCACTAACAGAAGGGTTTATTAAACTGGATATGTATTGCTAAATGTACTGTGTGTGCACCTTGGACCATTGTTTCATTTGGTGGTACACTTGTGTAAGGATGAATGACAATAAACTGAACTAGAACTTGAACTTAAATTGTATACTTACAGTGTATATCAGGAAATTAACATGATAGAGTTTGATTTGTAGAGCAGTACTGATCTAAACATTGCATTTATAGTGTGACGGGGTCCTGAATTACCCCCTATGAACTGTGCTTTTGAAAAGAGAGAGAGAGAGAGTTGTTCAACACCAGACACTTTGTTATTAAGAGAGAGAGAGGCGAAAACTGCTTTGAGATGGTGTTATGGTTTCTCTGCAGCTTGTTTACACTTTGCAAGGACTCTGTCAACTTTTGTGTTCTTATGGAGAGAGAAGGGAGGAGCTTCTTGATGGACAGCTGGTGTTCAGCACGGTGAGATAAATAGAAGGTCAGCTGATAGACTGACAGACACATGGCGTTGGACACTGAATGAGCTTTGTTGAGCCCACAGTAAAGGTGGGTTTTGGAGGATCGATCAGTGGCTCTCACAGTGTGAAAAGGGTATGACTGGTGGGGAGTTATTCTTGTGTCCAACCATCACCTCGGTTGATAATTTCACCACAGAAGAACAGTCCCCTTTGTTGTGGTCACAGTCAGTGACTTCTAAAGGAATTTGGAGGACAACGGGAAGATCGACATCATCAGCTCACCTGAAGAACCAAACAACTCTCTCTCTCCAAGACTACTCAACTCAATACCATGAATTGAACTGAACTTTACTCATCATTGTAAGACTATCTAATTACCTCTAGACTTGAAGAAGCTTGGTTTTCAGATATTTCCACATTTATACATATCTAATCATTGCTAGCCTGTTTGACATATCTGATTTTATATTACTGTATTGTGTAGTTACTAATAAATACCATTAGTTAATAGCAATACCGGACTCCAAGGTGTTTTCCATTTTTGTTGGTTCTTTAACCCGTCACGGGATACGTGACAGTAGAATTTATTTTAGGTAGAGAAATATAAGCACTTATAATGGCACCTTAACCTATGACATTAAAAAGAACTCTGCTCTACTGAGGTGCAGTGCTGTGGGAACTTTACATTGCTTCAGATGTTGTTATGCAGCCTAGTGCATATCGCAAGTCCTGGTTATGCAAACACTGATGACAAATAGACAATCTCTGAAGAGTATTGATAAAGTCTGGGGTCACCTATCTTGTAGAGACACTGCCAGAAGAAGGTGATGGCAAACCACGTCTGTAGAAATACTTGCCAAATAAAGTCATGGTCATGGAAAGCCCATGGTCATATGACGTGGCACATGACATGATCAGGTGACACAGCACATGACAAACAACCGACTGGCACTCAGCTTAGCTCAAAACCATTGAGTTATGTTGGAAAAGTCGTCACTGCTTTAATAAAACACTAAAAATTCCTGCACAGCAGGGAACAGCTTCCGCAAAGCAGACTAGCACTGGTGTGGGCAGGGCAGGCAGCAACATGACAATGAGCTGACAAACTGCTTTACAATGCTGAAGAAGAAGGGATAAATACTGACCAGGTCTCTAAAGATAGCTCCATTGTTCATCTTTGAAGTCACACTGCTGGATCGTTTGCTCCATTAGAGAGGGTAGAACGTGGAATAGTCGGCTGCATAACAACATCTGAAGCAATGTAGTGCTCTCACTCCACTGCACCTCAGTAGCAGCAGGGATGCTTTTTAATATAACAGGTTGAAGGTTTATTTTAAAAGAAATAAATATTATTTATTCTCCTTTCTCATTGCCCAAATTAGATTCTCTTATTGCCTGGCATTATTTATTGGAGTAAAAACAGAAAACGCTGAAAAAACTCAGCAGTCCAATTAACATTTGTACAAAAAGAAACAGTTAATTGAAGCTTGGTTCTCGATGGTAAACTCTATTAATGGACACGATTTACGAACCTATGCATCTGTGGGACTGGGGCCAGGGGAGAGCTGAAGACACTTGAGGAATCAATGCTCACAACAACCAGTAACCAGTAACCAGGGATACGGGCCAGTCGAGATCACTTAGGTATCCAGTTGGCTGGAACCGAGCAGAGACGAGTGGCCAGCGCAGTAGGCAACTAATCAGAACTATATAATCAGAATCAGAATCAGCTTTATTATCACCAGCATGTGTTGCAAAATCTGTTAATTTAGCAGCAGCAGTTCAATGCAATACATAATATTGAAGAAGAAGAAAAAAATAAATAAATCAATCAATTTACAGTATATGTATATCGAATAGATTAAAAATCATGCAAAAACAGAAATAATTGTATATTAAAAAAGTGAGGTAGTATCCAAGGGTTCAATGTCCATTTAAGTATTGGATGGCAGAGGGGAAGAAGCTGTTCCTGAACCGCTGAGTGTGTGCCTTCAGGCTTCTGTATCTCTGACGCTGCCTTTCTGAGACTCTGCTCCCTGAAGAAGTCCTGGGTACTTTGTCGGCTAATACCCAAGTTGGAACCGACTAAATTTACAACCCTCTGCAGCTTCTTCCGGTCCTGTACAGTAGCCCCACCCCCACCCCCATACCAGACAGTGATGCAGCCTGTCAGAATGCTCTTCACGGTACATCAGAATTTGTGGTGAGGTAGACAGTGAAAAATATTGTCCAAGTTTATTAAAGAATCTAGATCAATCCGGAAAGTGTGCAAAAGAATAGCAGATAGAATTTAGTTCAGACAAGTGTGAAGTGATGTGTTCTGAGAAATTAAACAAGGGCAAGATCTATATAGTTTCCGCCCAAAACATCAGCTGTCCATTTCCCTCCACAGATGTTGTCTGACTTATTGAGTACTTATTAGATTTCTAGCATCAGCAGTTTTTAAAATTTCCTGTATTGCTTTTACCCCATTTCCATAAAACTATAATTTTATATGTACAATTCCTAAATAAAGGGCTAATGTGGCTAATACGAAAGGGTATAATTTTAATGTAATTGGAGGAAAGTATAGGGGGAATGTCCGGGGTAATTTTTTTTTACGCACAGAGAGTGGTGGTTGCGTAGAACACATGCCAAGGGCAAAGGTAGAGGCATTTAATAAACTCTCAGACAGATGTAGGCTACACACACAGGAGAATCTTAGTAGGTCAGGCAGCATCTATGGAAATGAATAAACAGTCGATATTTCAGATCGAGATTTCTTCGGGACTGGAATGGAAGGGGGAAGATGACAGAATAAGAAGGCAGGAGGAGGGGAAGGGGGATAGCTGGAAGGTGATGGGTGGAGCCAGGTGGGTGGGAAAGGTCAAGGGCGGGAGAGGAAGGAACCTGATAGGAGAGGAAAGAGGATGGGACCCAG
This sequence comes from Mobula birostris, assembly GCF_030028105.1. Taxonomy (NCBI): domain Eukaryota; kingdom Metazoa; phylum Chordata; class Chondrichthyes; order Myliobatiformes; family Myliobatidae; genus Mobula; species Mobula birostris. The sequence goes on along the minus strand of NC_092370.1, from coordinate 249,198,601 downwards.
GGGGGGGCTGATAAGCAGGTGAAATGAGGAAAGAGGCCAAAGTGAGGAGTAGAAGAAGAGCAGAGTGAGAGGAAATGTTTTATGAAAATGAGAAATCAATATTTATGCGATCAGTTTGGAGGCTACCCAAACAAATATAAGGTGTTGCTCCTGCACACTGAGGGAGGCCTCATCTTGGTGTTGTGTATTTAATATTTCAGTGATATTGTAAATATATTCTTTGATTAAGCATCTCTGTTTGTTTACATAATTCATTCTGGGCTATATGTAAAAAGTACGTGAATGGCATACATCATTACGCCATCATGTCATATGTGCACGTCTCGCTAAAGTGAAAACTGAGTCGATATACTTTCCTGGGCTCCCATGTTTTTTTAAAATTAATTTATGGAGTTACAAAAACATAATAATTGGCATATGTATTACAGAAAAACTGAGGGCTATGTAGGAGGAAAGGGTAAGATTGACCTTAGAGTAGGTTAAAAGTTGGGCATAATATCCTGTGCGGAGGGGCCTGTACTGTGCTATAATGTTAACGACCAGGAATGGAGGAGACCATTGTCCTTACGACCTGGTGGGTCTTATCGGGTCAGCGTCATGTAACAAAATGAGCCCTCTGTAACAAGCGTGAAACCCTTGGGTGAACATAGTGTTAAATTGTCAATTATGGACTGCTCAGGGCTAAAGTAGCTGGGTTCGAAAGTTTCAGACTTGGGCTGTTTGCTCTGGAGCGGTGGAGGCTGAGGGGAGATCTGATGGAGGTTTGTCACATTATGACAGACAGACAGACAGTAGACACACAATACCTTTTTGCCAGGGCTGAAATATCTAATACTAGAGGGCATATATTTAAAGTGTGGGGGTGGGGGGGGCGGATAATTTCAAAGCAGATGTGAGGGGCAAGTTTTTTACAGAGAGAATGGTCGGTGCCTGGAATGTGCTGCCTGGGGTGGTGGTAGAGGCAGTTTTAAGAGACATTTAGATAGCACATGAATGTGAGGAAAATGGAGGGATATAGGCTGAAGGGATCAGTTTAGTGTGCTATTTGATTGCTAATTGAGTTGGCTTAGAACATAGAACATAGAACATAGAATAGTACAGCACAGTACAGGCCCTTCGGCCCACAATGCTGTGCCAACCCTCAAACCTTGCCTCTCATATAAGCCCCCACCTTAGATTCCTCCATATACCTGTCTAGTAGTCTCTAAAACTTCATTAGTGTATCTGCCTCCACCACTGACTCAGGCAGTGCATTCCACGCACCAACCACTCTCTGAGTAAAAAACTTTCCTCTAATATCCCCCTTGAACTTCCCACCCCTTACCTTAAAGCCATGTCCTCTTGTATTGAGCAGTGGTGCCCTGGGGAAGAGGTGCTGGCTATCCACTCTATCTATTCCTCTTATTATCTTGTACACCTCTATCATGTCTCCTCTCATCCTCCTTCTCTCCAAAGAGTCAAGCCCTATCTCTGATCATAATGCATACTTTCTAAACCAGGCAGCATCCTGGTAAATCTCCTCTGTACCCTTTCCAATGCTTCCACATCCTTCCTATAGTGAGGTGACCAGAACTGGACACAGTATTCCAAGTGTAGCCTAACCAGAGTTTTATAGAGCTGCATCATTAAATCGCGACTCTTAAACTCTATCCCTCGACTTATGAAAACTAACACCCCATAAGCTTTCTTAACTACCCTATCCACCTGTGAGGCAACTTTCAGAGATCTGTGGACATGTACCCTGAGATCCCTCTGCTCCTCCACACAACTAAGTATCCTGCCATTTACTTTGTACTCTGGCTTGGAGTTTGTCCTTCCAAAGTGTACCACCTCACACTTCTCCGGGTTGAACTCCATCTGCCACTTCTCAGCCCACTTTTGCATCCTATCAATGTCTCCCTGCAATCTTTGACAATCCTCTACACTATCTACAACATAACCAACCTTGGTGTCATCTGCAAACTTGCCAACCCACCCTTCTACCCCCACATCCAGGTCGTTAATAAAAGTCACAAAAAGTAGAGGTCCCAGAACAGATCCTTGTGGGACACCACTAGTCACAATCCTCCAATCTGAATGTACTCCCTCCACCACCACCCTCTGCCTTCTGCAGGCAAGCCAATTCTGAATCCACCTAGCCAAACTTTCTGAATAAGCCTACCGTGTGGAACCTTGTCAAATGCCTTACTAAAATCCATATAGATCACATCCACTGCACTACCCTCATCTATATGCCTGGTCACCTCCTCAAAGAACTCTATCAGGCTTGTTAAACACGATCTGCCCAACCTTGTGGGCCGAAGGGCCTTTTGCTGCGTTGTGCTCTTCTACGTTCTGTGCTCTGATGAGCTCTCAATAGCAAGTGTGCAACTCTTGGGCCAACATAGCGTTAAATTGTCAGTTGCTGACAGTTAAGAGCTAAATTAGCTGGGGTAGAAAGTTTCAGGCAAGAATTGAGCATGCAATCCAGAGAATCGTGCTACAGGGCAGAGCTGAATGAGAACCTCAGTGCCTGAGCAATTTTATTTTAAATGAGACATTGAACACTGCCCTCTAAGCACCAGAGAGAGAACGGTCTCCCTGGAAAAAGAGTGTGGGTTCTTGCACCTTTGCCTCATCTGTTTCTCAACCGAAGTCTCGAGGATGGACTAGCCAGCAATTTATTTTGTTTTGGGGCACTAACTGTCTGCGATATTACAGCAGGGATTACTCTTCAGAAGTACTGACTGTGAAACGCTCTGGAGTGTCCTGACAGGAGCACAGTAAACACGAACATGTTCACCCATTCATTGTTCAGGAGACATTGATGGCCAAGGCAAAGTGACAAGTGCTGTGAAAACTCAGGCTCAAAGCAGAAAAGCAGAAGAACATTCAAAACACTGTCTTACATTTGTACTTCTTGTTTTCCCCCAAAGCCTGCGTGAGGATATTTCTCTTCCGGAACATAGCATGCCCTGAAAGTAGAAAGGTATGTAATTAGCACCATTAGGTGAACTGAGCAGAATGCTTCGTTCTGTGTAGGTTCTTTGGAATTATCATTGGTAATTCCCCTTTTAAATTTAAGCCTCTGCATTATATGCTCTCAAAGCTCTAAATAAGTGAAGAGAGAGCAAAATATTTAGGACTTAAAGACCAGGTAGGTAAAATATAAATATATGAACATTTTTATTTGTTTTATATAGAGATACAACGTGAAACTGGCCCTTCCAGCCCAAAGAGCTGCATCACCCAGCCAACTACCTCTTGAACCCTAGGCTACTCACGGGACAATTTACATTGATCAACTAAATGATCAGTGATCAATTAAACTGCTAACTGGTGCGTGTTTGGACTGTGGGAGGAGAAAAGAGCACCCAGAGAAAACCCATGCATTCACACCCACGCGTGGAGAGCGTACAAACAGTTGTGTATTTAATATAAGAGTAATCTTGTATATAGTTTAATTAACCATCTTGTTTGCTTAAATTAATTATGGATTATATGTAAAAATACGCTAATTACATACATCACCACACATATGATACATGCATGGCTCACTTAAAGTAAACTTGAACTAAACTTGTACTCCCAGACTCTGTAACTTGCTTTGAATTAATTTAATGCTTTGAAGTTACAAAACATAACACTAACACCTTACAGGCAATAGCAGAATTGAACTCTGAAAGATGATGGTTGTGAATCAGGGCAAGGTTCTACGGGCTGCAGACAATACTTCCAGATATTCCTCTTTCGAATTACTCTCACTGCAATCTGCAGCATGTAATTTCCCTGTTAGCAATGTACTTTGACATCAACTTAATTATCTGCAGATTTCAAGATCTCTTGAAGGACTTGGCTGACCGAGCAGGTACAGCACCTTTAAGCAGATGAAGGTTCATCACCATGGACAGAAGGAGGAGACTCTGAGCCGGGCTGAAATGCAGAGGGAGGAGGCCCTCTCTACCCAGCATCTTGTTGGCAAATGTGCTGTGTCTGGGGAACAAAACCGATAACTTACGGGCAGGACTGCAGTCTGGGAGAGCAATGAGTGATTGTTGCGTTCTACGTCTGAGTGAGACGTGGCTTTCTCTGGGCATGCTAGATACAGCAATCAAATCAGAAAAGACAAAAGGTGGAGGCGTCTGCTTCATGATAAACTCACGGACTCATGTTTCCCTAATCTTGAACACTTAACGATCAAATGCCATCCATTCTTTTGATGAACCAAGTTGGTGTGGTCTTTCATTGATTCTGTTATGGTCATTATTCTATGAATTTCTTGGGAATGCCCACAAAAAATAAATCTCAAGGTTGCAAGAAGTTTACTTTGAACTTTGAACTTCGGAATGAGCAGAGCTGTAAGTGGTATCCTATTTTATTACATACTCACCTACACAGCGTACAGTATATGCAGAAATAAGAAAACAAAAATATTATCACAACCAAACTCTTGCGATGGTGTGCTTTTCAGAGTTTCATCTCTATCAGAATGAATGTATTAGGACTCAGCAGTTAGAACTCTTAATCTACACAACACATGCTGTGCGCTGCAGGGACGGAAGACTAAAGTATTTGTTCATCATAGTAGAGCCTTGGCACAGATTCAGAGAGTGAATCAGAGGGCACCAACATGCGTTGTTGGGTTACAGGTCAACTTTCATTAGTCAGCAAATCCATCCGTCAAATTTACAGCTACAGAGAGAACGTCTAATGCTGGCTGATTTCTTTTCCAGATAAACTGGATAACTGAGTTATAAGGAAAGATTGAATAGGTTCGGACTTTATTCCCTCGAATGTAAAAGATTGAGAGGAGATTTGATAGAGATATACAAAATTATGGTAGGATTAATGCAATCAGGCTTCTTCCACTGAAGTTGAGTGGAATTGTAACTGGAGGTCATGGGAAAGGGTGAAAGGTGAAAGGTTTAAGGGGAACATGAGGAGGAACTTCTTTAGTAAGAGGGTGGTGGGAGTGTGGAATGGGCTGCCAGCGCAAGTGGTGCATGTGATCTTGACTTGGATGTTTAAGAGAAGTTTGATACGTATGGAGGGCCATGGTCCCAGCGCAGGTCGATTGAAGTAGGCAGTTTAAATGGCTTGGTACAGACCAGATGGGCTGAAGGGCTGGTTTCTGTGCTGTACTTTTCTATGACTCTATAACTTCACCAATTCTGTTGGCTAATGTGGAATACTGCAAATCTAGTTCATTGGTTCATTGGTGAGACTGATAACAGGGGATCTACGTGGCCTTGGCTGTTGCACAAATCAGGCCCTCCTGCTGTGGGGTCGTCTGTTGCAGCCACCCAGGGGAGGGGACACTGGAGGTGGTATGGGAGAGAACAGAGGCACCACTGGAGCCTGTGTGGGTTTCTGGCGGGGTGGGGGGGGGCACTCCTGTCAGTGCTGCCACCCAGTGTTCACTTGCTGGATTGCATTCATCTGCGCCTGTTCTGGTGCATGATCAGGACTGCTGTGTACTTGTTCTTGCAGAAACATGGCTTGTGACAACATCCACGCACCATCTATCTACGGGCAACAGCACTCAGGGTCTTGGGCTTCATTATTTTTATGTTTTACTGCTATCGTAACTATATGTACTATATATGCCTTGAACTGTGTGTGAGTGGTTGGTTCTGTGCTTTGCACCCTGACCCCAGAGGAACACTGGTTCTTTTGGCTGTATTCATGATTGAATAACAATTCAACTTGAACTTGAACTATCACAACTAGCAAGAATCTTATGTGAATTGAGTAATATTTAATTTTAATATTAATCTGTATAGAGGTCCAAGAGCAAAATGCGAAAGGATCTGGTGCTTTCCTGGCATATTTGTTGAATGAATTCTTCTAGGGCCTCCAGCTGGGTAGAGATATTGCTTTTAACTGACATTTTATTGACAAACTCTGCCACCTACATCAGGGATGAAGCCGAAGCATGTCTAGTCCAGTGTTATATATACCCCACCGTCATCCGTCCCTCCTGATTGGGTAGTCCTCATCCAATCCAATGAGGACTAACTAATCAGGAGGGATGACGATGGGGGTATACAGTATGTACCAATGGACTTAATTCCTGTTCAAGGTGGCAGAGTTTGTCATCTAAGCATCGGTTAAAATTGTTAACTGTACTCAGCTGAAAGCCCGAGAAGAGGTTATTGGGCAGAATGCATTCTTTAAGGCTGGGCTAGATTAATGTTATTTGAAAAGGTTCATGTGCAAGGGTTATAAGGTCCACTCCTGTAAACTCTTAACTCCTGTTTGTTTCATATTCGACCCTTAACTCTGCTTTCCTCTTTAAACTACTTACTAACAATTTCATGGAGGCCATGGCAGTGTGTTCTAAAAGCTCAACTGAATTAAATGCACAGAATGCAAACAACAGGAATTCTGCAGATGCTGGAAATTCAAGCAACACACATCAAAGTTGCTGGTGAACACAGCAGGCCAGGCAGCATCTCTAGGAAGAGGTACAGTCGACGTTTCAGGCCGAGACCCTTTGTCAGGACTAACTGAAATCGGCCTGAAACATCAACGTCTCTTCCTAGAGATGCTGCCTGGCGGCTGCGTTCACCAGCAACTTTGATGTGTGTTGCTTAAATGCACAGAATATTTACTTTGAAAGTCTATTACTGCCTCTTCATTTTTACCAAAATATCATTAACATATTCCTTTCACTGTGATTTATTATTTACCACCTAGTTGCAGTTTGTAATTGCAAACACACTCTTATTTACAGAGCACTTTTCTTACAGATTATGTAGTGCAAAGCGCTTTACAAAGTGATAAAGTGAAAACATGAAGACACAATAAAAAACACAAATGCATAAAGAATCACTTTTAAAACAAGGTTAAGTAAAAAGGTTTTGAGCTACTGCTCAAAAGTGTTTAGGTCTTAGGATTGAATTCCACAGTTTAGCTGACCTGCCAATTATTTTTTGAGGGAGCTTGTTTAAATTTAAGAGACTGACTGAAGAAGACCCGAGAGCTCGAGCAGGATTATAAAACAAAAACGATTCTATGACCATTAAGAGCTTTAAAAACAATTGAGAGAACTTTATCAGTTATTAAAGATACAGGAAACCAATGCACAGTAGTTAGGACTCTCAGATTCTAAAAAAAACATACAGCTTGTATTAGATAATTATATGAGTCAAGTGATGGGTATTATGAGGACTATCTGAAGATGATAAAATTATGAAGAGCAGATTAGCTCACATTACAGTGAAATGGCTAGTCATCTTTAAACTAATTGAGCGTGCAAAAGTTAGTCTGCTGGGCCAGTTCATGTGTGTTTATTCAGTTGCTAATTTAATAATACAAGATTAAAGATTAGATTTGTCACATCTACAGTGCATCGAAACATCAAAACGCACAGTGAAATAGATTGTTTGCATCAATGACCAACACAGCCCAAAATGTGCTAAAGGGTAACCCTAACCTATACATCTTTGGAACGTGCATGGAAACTGGTGCAGCTGGAAGTCACAAGGAAAACATACAAACTCCTAACAGACAGAGGCATTGAACTCGGGTCACTGATTGCTGATGCTGAAATGGTGTTATGCTAACCTCTAGGCTACCATGTTGTCCACTAGAATAGTTCAGGGACTTTTGTTGGTGGTGAGGTGGATAGGAAGGGGATAATGGAATGTGTTTCAGATGTGGTCCCTGCTACCAGTGAGAAAACAAACAATTCTCGATTCAAGGTAACTGGTTGAGGAGTCAAACATCATTGGCTATTTCAAAGTGCTAAGTCCAGTGAAATCAGCCTGATAAACAGACCAATTAAATGTGAGCATAGGACATTGGAGCAGAATTATGCCATTCAGCCCATCGAGTCTGCTCCGCCACTCTATCATGGCAGATTTATTGTCCCTCTCAACCCCATTCTCCTACTTTCTCCTCATAACCTTTGACACCCTGACTAATCAAGAACCTATCAATTACCACTTTAATTATACTCAATAACTTGGCCTCACAGCCATCTGTGGCAATAAGTTCCACCAGATTCACCACCCTCTGGCTAAAGGAATTCCTCTTCATCTCTGTTCTAAATGGACATCCTTCTATTCTAAGGCTGTGCCACTTATTGCAAACACCACCACTAGAGGAAACATACTCTTCACTTCCACTCTGTCTCAGCCATTCAATATTCGATGAGTTTCAATGAAATCCCCTTCACTCTTCTGAACTCCAGCGAGTACAGACCCAGAGTCATTAAACGCTCCTCATAAGTTAACCCTTTCATTCCTGGAATGATTCTCGTGAACATCCTCTGGACTCTCTCTAACACCAGCACAGATTTTCTTAGATAAGGAGCCCAAAAGTGCTCACAGTAATTCAAGTGGGTTCTGACCAAAGCATTATAAAGCATTATAAAGTATTATAAAGCATTATAAAACCTCAGTTTTATAAGATATTTACGATGGTAATTATACATCTGGTAGAGTCTCGGGAAGTTCTGAGATGCAGGAGATAATTAGTGTACATGTCCTAAAATCCCCGAAGACAGCAGAACAGATACTAAATGAGATGATTAAAAAACATATGAGATAGAAGCTAGGGAATTGGGTTCAGGAACAGGATGGTTAAAGCATACGCACAAGTTATTAATTAGGCCACAGTTGGAATAATATGTGCAGTCCTAGTGACCATACTGTAGGAAGAAAGTGATTGCACTGATAAAAAGTACAGAACAGATTTACAAGAATATTAAACACCAGAGATTCTGCAGAAGCTGGAAATTCTTCCTGAATAACACACACAGAATGCTGGAGGAACTCAACAGGGTTGGCAGCATCTGTAGAAGTGAATGAACAGTCGACATTTTGAGCCGAGACCCTTCTTTGGGACTGAAAGGGAATGGGAGAGATGTCGGAATATGAAGGTGAAGGGAGGGAAAGGAGGTCTAGCTAGAAAGTGATAGGTCTAGCCAAGTGTGTGGGAAAGGTAGAGGGTTGGAGAAGAAGGAATCTGATAGGACAGGAGAGTGAACTATGAAAGAAGGGTATTTTTAGCGAATTCAAGATGATTACCTTCAGTACCTATTGAAGAACAGTGAGATATTTGAGGTTAAAAAAAAGTGCAGTGAGACATTCAAGTTAAAAAATAGCACAGCATGTGTAGAGACAGTTGAGCATAAAAAAAAGGCAGAAAACAGAATTCATGGATTCATGAACAGTGAGTACTGGGTGATAACAATCATGAAAAAAGAGCAGAAATGGCTGGCTACATCAGAAAGATTGACACAGTTGATTATACAGCAGATAACTGAATTTTATATACTAAATGTATCCAGCAGTATTTTAAAGCAAGTGACAATTTTGTGAATTTTACTGAGTGGATTGGATTTAAAGGCTTACAGTTTGTTTAGCAGCTTGACTGCTCCAAGCAAGCCAGCAGAATTCAGCGGTCTGAAATTGTGAAAGCAAAGCAGGAACTTTTAGAACCAAAACCATTGTTGATTGTGGAACATTTCGGGTTTCATAAGTGGAATCAAAAGAAGGCGGAGTCCATTTCAGCATACATGGCTGAATTGTCTAAGCATTGTCAGTTTGATAATGAGCTGAGGGATTGATTAGTTTGTAGAACCATACAAGAACATTTTTAAAAAATGGTTCCAAATTGAAGCACGACTTACATTTAAAAGAACAGTTGAAATAGCTGCATCAATGGAAACCACAGAGCTGCAATTGAGTTGCAGTCAGGAATGAAAGTGAGCATGAACAAACTTGCAGCACCTAAACAGAAACTGGCCTGCCCCTGTTGTGGCAGGGGCTAACATGCAGATTTAAAGGTGAAACTTGCAGAAAAGCAACAAAGTAGGACACATACAAAGTGCATACCAGGCAGACAAGAATAAATAGACTGAACAGGGAAGTGAAAAAAAGTAAAAGTCAAGTTGCAGTTTCAGAAAGAGCAACAATCTGTATGCTATCTATGAAAAATCTGATAATGATAAGAGTGACACGGGACTGAGTAGCTTTGAAATTTACATTGTAAAAACTAACTATTAAGCAATATGGCAGAAGTGAACTGCAAAGTAGTTAATTGGACACTGACTCGACTGTTTCAGTTATGCCACAAAATGAGTTTGAATGACATTTCAGAAATACTGAACTGAAGACTGCAGATACCCAACTAAGAACTTAAACTGGTAAAAAGATAACTCATGTGGGAATGATATTCATAGCAGTGATATACAGCAACCAACAAGCTATATTGGGCTTGCATGTGATAAAACCAGAAGGATCAGTATTGTGGGATCCTGATTGGCTGAGACAACTACAACTTGGTTGGAGATCCATCAACCGTTTGAATGACACATCCCCTGTAAAACAGTCAACTGAAAGTGAATTAAGAAAGCAACACACACACAAAAATGCTGGTGAACGCAGCAGGCCAGGCAGCGTCTATAGGAAGAGGTACAGTCTGACATTTGGGGCCGGGACCCTTCGTCAGGACTAACTGAAAGAAGAGATTTAAAAGTGGGAGGGGGAGGGGGAGATCCGAAATGATCGGAGAAAACAGGATATCCAAGATCTTTCAAATCTCTTACTATCTCTTCTTTCAGTTAGTCCTGACGAAGGGTCTCGGCCCAAAATGTTGGCTGTACCTCTTCCTATAGAGGCTGCCTGGCCTGCTGCGTTCACCAGCATTTTTTGTGTGTGTTGCTTGAAACTCCAGCATCTGTAGATTTCTACACGTTTGAATAAAGAAAGGACTGGATGATGCCACAGCTGTCTCCATGCTGTCCACCTAAGCTGCTGCCTCACAGATGGCAAACAGGTGCTGGCGCCACCCTCTGTGCCCCAGGTGGAAAATGTATTGGACCACGGAAAGAAAATGCAGCTCAGAAGAAGAGGAATTGATGATAGCAGTGGTCCAACTGCAACAGTTTTTGTTGGTAACCTATCTGAGAAAGCTTCCGATATGCTAATCAGGCAAATTACTTGCAAAATATGGCTTGGCTTGAGGACGGAAGAGAACCCAGGGAGCTTCAGAAAGGTTGCAAACATTTGCCTTTTGCGAGTATAAACAACCAGAATCTACTCTGGGCATTAAGGTGATTGCATGATCTTCAAGTGCGAGACTAAAAGAAGGTTGTAAAAGTAGATGCAAAGACCAGACACGAGGAAATCTGCAGATGCTGGAAATTCAAGCAACACACATCAAAGTTGCTGGTGAACGCAGCAGGCCAGGCAGCATCTCCAGGAAGAGGTGCAGTCGACGTTTCAGGCCGAGACCCTTCGTCAGCACTAACTGAAGGAAGAGTGAGTAAGGGATTTGAAAGTTGGAGGGGGAGGGGGAGATCCAAAATGACAGGAGAAGACAGGAGGGGGAGGGATGGAGCCAAGAACTGGACAGGTGATTGGCAAAAGGGATATGAGAGGATCATGGGACAGGAGGCCCAGGGAGAAAGAAAAGGGGGAGGTGGGAGAGAAAGCCTAGAGAATGGGCAAGGAGTATATTCAGAGGGACAGAGGGAGAAAAAGGAGAGAGAGAAAAAGAATGTGTGTGTATATAAATAAATAACAGATGGCGTACGAGGGGGAGGTGGGGCATTAGCGGAAGTTTGAGAAGTCAATGTTCATGCCATCAGGTTAGAGGCTACCCAGACGGAATATAAGGTGTTGTTCCTCCAACCTAAGTGTGGCTTCATCTTTACAGTAGAGGAGGCCGTGGATAGACATGTCAGAATGGGAATGGGACGTGGAATTGAAGTGTGTGGCCACTGGGAGATCTGCTTTCTCTGGCGGACAGAACGTAGGTGTTCAGCAAAATGATCTCCCAGTCTGCATCGGGTCTCGCCAATGTATAGAAGGCCACATTGGGAGCACCGGACGCAGTATATCACCCCAGCCGACTCACTGGTGAAGTGTCACCTCACCTGGAAGGACTGTCTGGGGCCCTGAATGGTGGTGAGGGAGGAAGTGTAAGGGCATGTGTAGCACTTGTTCCACTTATAAGGATAAGTGCCAGGAGGGAGATCAATGGGGAGGGATGAGGGGGACGAATGGACAAGGGAATCGCGTAGGGAGCGATCCATGCTGAAAGCAGAGTGGGGGAGGGAAAGATGTGCTTAGTGGTGGGATCCCATTGGAGGTGGCGGAAGTTACGGAGAATTATCTGTTGGACCCGGGGGCTGGTGGGGTGGTAGGTGAGGACCAGAGGAACCCTATTCCTAGTGGGGTAGTGGGAGGATGGAGTGAGAGCAGATGTACGTGAAATGGGGGAGATGCATTTGAGAGCAGAGTTGATGGTGGAGAAAGGGAAGCCCCTTTCTTTAAAAAAGGAGGACATCTCCCTCGCCCTGAATGAAAAGCCTCATCCTGAGAGCAGATGCGGCGGAGACGGAAGAATTGCGAGAAGGGGATGGCATTTTTGCAAGAGACAGGGTGAGAAGACGAATAGTCCAGATAGCTGTGAGAGTCAGTAGGCTTATAGTAGACATCAGTAGATAAGCTGTCTCCAGAGACAGAGACAGAAAGATCTAGAAAGGGGAGGGAGGTGTCGGAAATGGACCAGGTAAACTTGAGGGCAGGGTGAAAGTTGGAGGCAAAGTTAATGAAGGCAGCAGGCAAAGACCAGGCCTGCTGGATGGATGGAAGACTGGAAAGAAAGGAGTCAATGGAGATACACAAAAAGAGGATTTGTCAGATACTGTTGTGGAGGAGGAATACAGGAGGAGAGATCAGATCGTAAAAGGAGCATTAGAAGGATTAAGAAGAGAATACTCCAGTGAACTAAATGTACCTTCCCAAGATCCACATGCTCATTCTAGGAAGAAGAAGGAAGTGGAGAAAAAGAAAGATGAAGTTGAAAAGAAGAGAAGAGATAGAGAGAAAGAACATGAAGGAAAAAGGGAGAGGTGAAAAGAAAGAAGGAATGTGAGAAAGCAATAGAGTTGGATAAAGATAAAGAGAAAGAGAAAGAAGCAAGGACCAGGAGAGAAGCAAGGATTGAAGTAGATCCAGACAGAAAAGCTGAGAAAAGGAGAAGAAAAGTGTCCATAGCTGTGAGAACCATCTCCTGCAATTCCAGAGTCAACTCCTACAATCCTCATAGAGAATGCCCAGAACCTGAGATAGTTTCACAGCCACCAGTTACACCTGCCAAGCAGAGAGACCCCACCCTGTCAGGAAAGATGTTATCCACAAGATTAACAAATGCCCCAAAGCAATTAAATCTGTTGGCCTGAATAGGACAATTTAAAATTTACTAAGCTGTGGATGTTCTAAATAATAGTTGTATTATATAGTATGTTATGTCTAAGTTGAGATGCATTCTATATTGAGTTGGAGTTTATAACTAAGCAGGGAGGAGTAGTGTGTGTTTAATGTTTCAGTAAAATTTGAGTAATATTGTATATATATGATCTGATTAAGCACTCTGTTGTTTATATAATTCTATGGTTATATGTAGAAATATGTGAATTGCATACGTCATCACACTACCATGTGATACATACACGCTTCCCTTAGGTAAACATGAGGTTAGAATTACATTTTGGACTCCCATCTTTTCCTTTGAATTAATGTTTTGAAGTTACAAAACATACCAAACAGGAAGGAGGAGGGGCACCAGGGGGTGGGGAGGGGACAGGGATAGGCAGATGAGAAGAGGAAAGAGACCAGAATGGGGAATTGAAGAAGAGGGAAGGAGAAGTTGATGCTCGTGCCATCAGTTTGGAAGCTACCCAGATTGAACATGAGCAGGCCATAAGCTTGGAGGCAACGTTGACTGATTATTCCCATCCTTATGCACTGCCTGACCTGTCGAGTTCCTCCAGTATTTTGTCTGTGTTCATTAGAATATTACTTAGGATAGAGTATTTCAATTGGAGGAGAGAATGGACAGGTAGCATTTGCTTTCCTTAGAGTGGAAAAATCAGACAGAAAGCTGATCAAGGTACGCAAAATGATGAGAGGCAGAGAAAGAATAGAGAAATGTTTGCCCTTAGCAAAATGTCCTTTGCCAGAGGGTGCAGGCTGAAGGCAAAGGGTACGGAATTGAGAAGGGTGCCCATGAAGAAATATTTTCACCACGATTAGTTGATAACTGGAATTCTGCCTGAGGGTGTAGAATAGAGTCAGACACAAATAAAACATTTTGGGCATGTTCAGGTGTGACCCTGAAATGCTGTGGTACAGAAGGCCAGGATATAAGGTGTGGGAAATGGGATGGGATTGGCATAGATAAACATGTAAAGGTCAATTTAGCAGAGTGGCCACGAGGGCCCATTTCCTCATTCTAAAACTCCATCACTCTGTGACTATGACCAAAAAGAGGTGGATGCAGCCTGAATTCATCACAAGAAAAGGCCTCCCCACCATTGAGCACATCATTGAGCACAGCACAAGGAGCACTGCCGCAAGAAAGCAGCATCCATCATCAAGGACCCTGACCATCCTGGCCATCCTCTATACTCAACCACTGCCATTGAGCTGGAGGTACTGGAGCCTGTAATGTCGACTGTATTCTTTTCCAGAATGCTGCCTGGCCTGCTAAGCTCCTTCAGCATTTTGTGTGTGTTGCTTGGATTTCCAGCATCTGCAGATTTTCTCTTGTGTATGTTCAGAATTGTGGTGAATATTAGGCCCATGGGTTGATGTATTTGATGTTGCACTGTTTGCCGAGCTTGGCAATGAGCTTACATAGAATAGTACAGCACATTACAGGCCCTTTGGCCCACAATATTGTGCCGACCTTCAAACCCTGCCTCCCATATAACCCCCCACCTTAAATTCCTCCATATACCTGTGACATAGCTTGGTGACATTTCCTCACCAGTCAAGGTGACATCCTTATCGCGCTGTTGTTGGTGTTTCTCTCTAGGAGTGCTCGCATTTATATAGCCTTCCGTTCGCTTGCTTTGGTCCTGATTGGTTACCCATTCAGTTGGCCTTTGAATTCTATTGGTTTGCATTTCTTTAGCTGTTAGGTGTTCATAGATGGTAAACACGAGGAATTCTGCAGATGCTGGAAATTCAAGCCACACACATCAAAGTTGCTGGTGAACACAGCAGGCCAGGCAGCATCTCTAGGAAGAGGTACAGTCGACGCTTCAGGCCGAGACCCTTCGTCAGGACTAACTGAAGGAAGAGTGAGTAAGGGATTTGAAAGTTGGAGGGGGAGGGGGAGATCCAAAATGATAGGAGAAGACGGGAGGGGGAGGGATGGAGCCAAGAGCTGGACAGGTGATTGGCGAAAGGGATATGAGAGGATCATGGGACAGGAGGCCCAGGGAGAAGGAAAACTGGGGGGGGAAACCCAGAGGATGGGCAAAGGGTATAGTCAGAGGGACAAAAAGGAGAGAGAAAAAAATAAATAATGGATGGGGTGCGAGGGGGTGCTGGGGCATTAGCGGAAGTTAGAGAAGTCGATGTTCATGCCATCAGGTTGGAGGCTACCCAGACGGAATATAAGGTGTTGTTCCTCCAGCCTGAGTGTGGCTTGTTGTACTTCTATTGGACCTTTCATTAATATTCCTGAGAATATAAGTGGTGTTTGATGTTCCCTTCCCTTCGACAAAGCCGCCCTGTTCTCCACTGATCTCTGGTTTAATTTTGTTTCTTATTCTGAGCATGATGATTCTAAGTAGAATTTTTGTGATATGTCTCATTAAACTAATTTTTCCGTGTTGTCCACACTCTGTTGCACCTGATTTCTTTGGCAGTGCAATGAATACTGTCTTTAAAAGATCTTTTGGTACTTTGCCACTGTTGTATATTCTATTCAATAAGATTGTTAATTTCTTTACACCAAAATCTTCTAGCGCTTCATACAGTTCAACTGGAATGCTATCTGGTCCTGAATGCATATCTGGTCCTATCTGCCCCTTTCGCATTTTCTTCATAGCATGTTCCACTTCTTCTTTCAGTATTGCTGGGCCCTCGTTGTTGTTGCCAATATCAAACTTGCCCTCTCGGTCTGTGCTGTCGTATAGGTCTTTGGTGTATTCTGACCATCTTTGCATTATTTTTCCCTTTTCGATAGTTGTAGAGCCGTCTTTTGCTTTTATACATCGCGTTGCTGCCCCGCTTTTCTTCCGATTGGTGATTAGGCTCGGGTTAAATCAGGGGTCGTTGGGCAGTGTGGCTCTTTGGTTCAGATGGGCCTGTTCCACACTGTATCCCTAAATAATTAGATAACTGAGACCTGGTGAGTAAATCTGTGATCCTATCACTCAGCTGGATGGGAATAGCTCCAGTGAAGAGCAGAAGGAATATACTGGATGTTCTATTAAGTTAGTTTTGTTTGATGTAATGTTTTAAATTATTTTTAAGTGATAGAAGATAAAAGATTAACAAATATTATTATATTTTAAAGATTTTATTTGCAATTGACTTTCAAAAACATTCATATTTCTTAAAATGTTGACAGAAGTTCAAAGTCAAGTTCAAGTTTATTGCCATCTGACTGCACAGATATCCAACCATCCGAATCAATGTCCCTCTGGGCCATGGTTCACCACCAAGACCTATATCACACAAGGCACATAAAGCAAAATATTGCCACAGATAAGTTAATAAAATATAATTCAAAACTCCTGTAATGCGCAGCACAGGTAAACAATACAATAAAAGGTAAACATCTCACTGTCTAAGTGACGAGATCTCAGTGATTGCAGGGTATTCATGAGTCTCACTGCCTGAAAGAAGAAGCTATTACCCAGTCTGGCAGTCCGAGACCTGGTGCTCCTGTACCTCCCTTCCGATGGTAGTGGGTCAAAATGATTGTGGAAGGGGTCATGGGGATCTTCAACAATTCTTCAGGACCTGCATCTGCTACACTCCTGAAAAATGTAACAAATAGGGCGAGAGAAAATATTGGCAGTTTTTATTATCTTCTGTCTTGGGGTCCTCTGCCTCGCAGCTTCCGGTCCACACAGCTATGCAGCTAGGCAGAACACTCTTGATGGTGCTCCTATGGAACGTTGTTAGAATGGAGGAAGACTCACAATGCACTGGAGGAACTCAGCCGGTCAGTCAGCATCAATTGAAAAGATTAGTCGACGTTTCAGGCCGAAACCCTTCGTCAGGACTGAAGGAAGAACTTTGGGGAGGGTTTGAAGAATGCTGGTAGTTGAAAAAAGCAGTAATTTGGAAGACAAAGGGGTGGGGGAGGGGAAATAAGGAGGTGATTGGCAGGAGAACAATGCGCAGTAGTAGAAGGAGGCCAAACTATGAGGAAGGTGATGTGAAATTGGGATAGAGGAAGGGAGGGGGAGGGAATTACCGGAAGTTGGAGAATTCTATGTTCATACCAAGGGGCTGGAGACTACCTAGACTGTATATGAGGTGTTGCTCCTCCAGCCTGAGTTTAGCCTCATCATGGCTGTAGAGGAGGCCATGTATGGACATATTTGAATGGGAATGGGAAGCAGAGTTGAAGTGGGTGGCCACTGGGAGATCCTGTCTGTGGCGGCGGACGGAGTGGAGGTGCTCGACGAAGCAGTCCCCCAATCTGCGTTGGGTTTCACCGATGTAGAGGAGGCCGCACAGGGAGCACCGGATGCAATAGATGACCCCAACAGACTCACAAGTGAAGTGTTGCCTCATCTGGAAGGACTGTTTGGGGCCCTGAATGGTGGCAAGAGAGGAGGTGTAGGGACAGGTGTAGCACTTACGCTTACAGGGATAAGTGCCGGGTGGGAGATCCGTGGGGATGGACGTGCGGATAAGTGAGTCGCGGAGGGATCGATCCCTGCAGAAAGCAGAGAGAGGTGGAGTGGGAAAGAGGTGCTTAGAGGTGGGGTCCTGTTGAAGGAGGCGGAAGTTGCGGAGGATAATGTGCTGGATCTGGATGCTGGTGGGGTGGTAGGTGAGGACAAGGGGAACTCTGTCCCTGTTGTAGTGGTGGGAAGATGGGGTGAGGGCTGAAGTGCGGGAAATGGAGGAGATGCGGGTGAGGGCATCATTGATCACCGTAGAAGGGAAACCATGATCCTTAAAGAAAGAGGACATTTGAGATGTCCTGGAATGGAAAGCCTCATCCTGGGAGCAGATGTGGTGGAGACGGAGGAACTGGGAATAGGGAATGGCATTTTTGCATGTGGCGGGGTGGGAAGAGGTATAGTTGAGGTGGTTATGAGAGTCAGTGGGCTTGTAGAAGACGTCAGTGGACAGTCTGTCTGCAGAGATGGAGACCGAGATATCGAGAAAGGGGAGAGAAGTGTCAGAAATAGACCAAGTGAATTTGAGGGCTGGGTGGAAGTTTGAAGTAAAGTCGATGAAATTGACGAGCTCAGCATGGGTGCAGGAAGCAGCACCAATGTAGTCGTCAATGTATCGAAGGAAAAGTTGGGGAGCAGTACCAGAATAGGTTTGGAGCACAGACTGTTCCACATGACCAACGGAGAGGCAGGCGTAGCTGGGTCCCATGCGAGTTCCCATAGCTACACCCTTAGTCTGAAGAAAGTGGGAAGAGCCAAAAGAGAAGTTATTAAGTGTGAGAACCAGTTCCGCCAACCAGAGGAGGGTAGTGGTGGTGGGGAACTGGTGAGGTCTATGGTCCAGGAAGTAGCAGAGGGCTTTGAGGCCTTCGTGATGGGGAATGGAGGTGTATAAGGATTGGACATCCATAGTAAAAATGAAGCGGTTGGGACCAGGGAACTGGAAGTTATTGAAGAGGTGGAGGGCATGGGATGTATCCCGGATGTAGGTGGGGAGGGACTGAACTGTGGGTGACACAATGGAGTCCAGGTAGGCAGATACAAGTTCGGTGGGACAGGAGCAGGCAGAAACTATGGGTCTACCGGGACAGTCAGGCTTGTGTATCTTGGGGAGGAGGTAAAACCGAGCAGTACGGGGTGTGGGAATAATGAGTTTAGCAGCTGAGGATGGAAGGTCTCCGGAGTTGGTAAGGGCAGTGATTGTGCGGGAGACAATGGTTTAATGTTTTTTGGTGGGGTCCTGTTCCAGGGGTAAGTAAGAGGAGGTGTCAGAGAGCTGCCGTTTGGCCTCAGTGAGGTAGAGGTCCGTCCGCCAGACTACTGCGGCACCACCTTTGTCAGCGGGTTTGATGGTGAGGTTGGGATTAGTGCGGAGAGAGGGAGGGCAGTGTGTTCTCAGGGAGTGAGGTTGGAACAGGAGAGAGGAGTGGTGAAGTTGAGACAGTTGATGTCTCGGTGACAGTTGAGATGAAGAGATCAAGTGCAGTAAGAAGGCCCGTGCGGGGTGTCCAGGAGGAGGAGGAGGATTGAAGACAGGAGAAGGGGTCATCAGTAGGGGAGGGGAATCCTTGCCAAAGAAGTAGGCTCGGAGACGTAGGCGACGGAAGAAGAGTTCAGCGTCACGGCGGGCATGGAACTCACTGAGGTGTGGATGGAGGGGGACAAAAGTGAGGCCCTTGCTAAGGACAGAACGTTCTGCCTCAGAGAGGAGAAGGTCAGAGGGGATGGTGAAGACATGGCAATGTTTGGGGCTGGGGTTGGAGGAGGGTGAAGAGTGGGAGGTCTCAGGAGGGAGAGGAGGGTTGGGATGTTCAGGGAGAGCGGAGTTAGGGGAGGATGAGGAATCAGAAGAATGGATGGATGATGAGGGGTAGAGGGATGTTTGGGAGTCGATGGGAGGAAAGAGGGTAGTGGGGGAATAGGATTGATGGTGGGACCCAGCAGCAGTAAGAGCGGTTCCGGTTTGGAGAGTTTCAGGACCTCCGTAGGAGCTGGATCCTAAACTTGGCGTGGCAGAGACTGTATCCTGCAGTGCCCCAGAACTGAGGTCGGAGTCGGAAACGAGTGAGTTCATGGCTCGTCGGGGGCTGGTTCCCCTTTTCAGGAGGCGGTGGTTCCAGTCAGGGTCAGAATCAGAGGCGGAGGGTCTCCGGCCTGCCGAAGGACTGAGAAGTCGAGGTCCGAGGGGTTTCGGTCCGGCTACACCTGCTTCTTCGTTGGTTATGTGGAACAGTCTGTGCTCCAGACCTATTCTGGTACTGCTCCCCAACTTTTCCTTCGATACATTGACGACTACATTGGTGCTGCTTCCTGCACCAATGTAGTCGTCAATTTCATCGACTTTACTTCAAACTTCCACCCAGCCCTCAAATTCACTTGGTCTATCTCGGACACTTCTCTCCCCTTTCTCGATGTCTCGGTCTCCATCTCTGGAGACAGACTGTCCACTGACATCTCCTACAAGCCCACTGACTCTCATAACTACCTCTTCCCACCCTGCCACATGCAAAAATGCCATTCCCTATTCCCAGGTCCTCCGTCTCCACCTTATCTGCTCCCAGGATGAGGCTTTCCATTCCAGGACATCTCAAATGTCCCCTTTCTTTAAGGATCGTGGTTTCCTTTCTATGGTGATCAATGATGCCCTCACCCGCATCTCCTCCATTTCTCGCACTTCAGCCCTCACCCCATCTTCCCGCCACCACAACAGGGACAGAGTTCCCCTTGTCCTCACCTACCACCCCACCAGCATCCAGATCCAGCACATTATCCTCCGCAACTTCCGCCACCTTCAACAGGACCCCACCACTAAGCACATCTTGCCCTCTCCACTTCTCTCCGCTTTCCGCAGGGATCGATCCCTCCGCGACTCACTTATCCGCACGTCCATCCCCACGGATCTCCCACCCGGCACTTATCCCTGTAAGCGTAAGTGCTACACCTGTCCCTACACCTCCTCTCTTGCCACCATTCAGGGCCCCAAACAGTCCTTCCAGATGAGGCAACACTTCACTTGCGAATCTGTTGGGGTCATCTATTGCATCCGGTGCTCCCGGTGCGGCCTCCTCTACATCGGTGAAACCCGACGCAGCTTGGGGGACCGCTTCGTCGAGCACCTCCACTCAGTCCGCCACGACAGACAGGATCTCCCGGTAGCCACCCACCTCAACTCTGCTTCCCACTCCCATTCAGTTACGTCCATATATGGCCTCCTCTACTGCCATGATGAGGCTAAACTCAGATTGGAGGAGCAACACCTCATATACCGTCTAGGTAGTCTCCAGCCCCTTGGTATGAACATAGAATTCTCCAACTTCCGGTAATTCCCTCCCCCTCCCTTCCTCTATCCCTATTTCACATCACCTCGCTCATAGTCCCGCCTCCTTTTACTACTGCGCATTGTTCTCCTGCCAATCACCTCCCTGCTTCCCCTCCCCGACCCCTTTGTCTTTCAAATTACTGTTTTTTCCAACTACTAGCATTCTTCAAACCCTCCCCAAAGTTCTTCCTTCAGTCCTGACGAAGGGTTTCAGCCCAAAACGTTGAATAATCTTTTCAATTGATGCTGACTGACCTGCCGAGTTCTTCCAGCGCATTGTGAGTGTTCCTTTGACAACAGCATCTGCAGATTATTTTGTGTTAGAATGGAGGCTGGGAGTCTTGCTTTTCTAACTGGTGTGTTTGTAGGAGAAGCTACCATGTTGGATTCCTTGAAATTTAATTAGAAAACTCCTTACTGGGAATGGATTTTAAATAAATGTACACCTCACCTATTTCTAGTCCAATAGAAATGTACACTTCAACCATCTGTAGTCCAATGGAAATGCACACCTCAACCATTGCTTCTGTTTAATATCTCATCTGAAAGACAGGGAATAGGTACCGTGCCTCGATTACCTTACCTACATGAAGGTTGTGACTTGATCTGTGCTAATTGAATCCTAGTTTCAGAGTTATAGAATGCTACAGAACAGAAACCGGCCCTTTGGCCCATCTAGTCCATGCTGAATTATTAATCTGCTTTCTCGCATCAATCTGTACCTGGGCTATAGGTCTCCATACCCCTCTCATGCAGGTACCTATCCAGAATTCTCTTAAATGTTGAAATTGAACCCACATCCACCAGTCATTCTGACAGCTTGCTCCACACTCTCGCCACCCTCTGAGTGAAGAAGTTACTATTACATTACATTTCAGATCCTGTGCTTTGCTCCACATGTCACATTGTTTAATCACACCATTCTTCTTTCTCCCTGTGTCATTTAACATTATCTGTTTGAATTTACAAGCTGTGAAATAACTGAAAGATAGGCTGCATTTCATGTGGCTATATGTGAGGCAAATTATTTACCTGTACAGATTTCACTCTCCTCTTCTAGATCTCTAATACACTATTTAGACCATAAGACGCAGAAGCAGAATTACAAACGCAGACACGAGGAATTCTGCAGATGTTGGAAATTCAAGCAACACACACAAAAAATGCTAGTGAACGCAGCAGGCCAGGCAGCATCTCTAGGAAGAGGTGCAGTCGATGTTTCGGGCTGAGACCCTTCGTCAGGACTAACTGAAAGAAGAGCTAGTAAGAGATTTGAAAGTGGGAGGGGGAGGGGGAGATCCAAAATGATAGGAGAAGACAGGAGGGGAGGGGTGGATCCAAGAGCAGGAGAAGGGAGAGGATCATGGGACAGGAAGCCTGGGGAGAAAGAGAAGGGGGGAGGGGAGCCCGGAGGGTGGAGAGCAGGCAAGGAGTTATAGTGAGAGGGACAGAGGGAGAAAAAAGAGAGAGAGGAAAAAAAGCAGGGAAAATAAAAAATATATACAAAATATATTAAATAAATAAGGGATGGAGTGTGAAGGGGAGGAGGGGCATTAACGGAAGTTAGAGCAGTCAATATTCATGCCATCAGGTTGGAGGCTACAAACTCCTCCAACCTGAGTGTGGCTTCATCTTGACAGTAGAGGAGGCCGTGGATATAATGGGAATGGGACGTGGAATTAAAGTGTGTGGCCACTGGGAGAGCTTGCTTTCTCTGGTGGACGGAGTGTAGGTGTTCAGCGAAACGGTCTCCCAGCCTGCGTTGGGTCTCGCCAATATATAGAAGTCCGCACTGGGAGCACCGGACGCAGTATATCACCCTAGCCGACTCACTGGTGAAGTGTTGCCTCACCTGGAAGGACTGTTTGGGGCCCTGAATGGTGGTAAGGGAGGAAGTGTAAGGGCATGTGTAGCACTTGTTCCGCTTACAAGGATAAGTGCCGGGAGGGAGATCAGTGGGGAGGGATGGGGGGAACGAATGGACAAGGGAGTCGCGTAGGGAGTGATCCCTGCGGAAAGTGGGGGGGGGGAGGGAAAGATGTGCTTAGTGGTGGGATCCCGTTGGAGGTGGCGGAAGTTACAGAGAATTATATGTTGGACCCGGAGGCTGGTGGGGTGGTAGGTGAGGACCAGGGGAACCCTATTCCTAGTGGGGTGGCGGGAGGATGGAGTGAGAGCAGACGTGCGTGAAATGGGGAAGATGCATTTGAGAGCAGAGTTGATGGTGGAGGAAGGGAAGCCTCTTTCTTTAAAAAAGGAAGACACCTCCTTCGTCCTGGAATGAAAAGCCTCATCCTGAGAGCAGATGTGGCGGAGACAGAGGAATTGCGAGGAGGGGATGGTATTTTTGTAAGAGACAGGGTGAGAAGAGGAATAGTCCCGGTAGCTGTGAGAGTCTGTAGGCTTATAGTAGACATCAGTAGATAAGCTGTCTCCAGAGATAGAGACAGAAAGATCAAGAAAGGGGAGGGAGGTGTCAAAAATGGACCAGGTAAACTTCAGGGCAGGGTGAAAGTTGGAAGCAAATTTAATGAAGTCAACAAGCTCAGCATGCGTGCTGGAAGCAGCGCCAATACAGTCAAATTACGCCATTCAGCTCATCGAGTCTGCCCCACCATTCCACGAGGCTGATTTGCTATCCCTCACAACCCATCCTCTTGCCTTCTCTTGCCTATAACCTTTGACACTTTGACTAATCAAGAACCTATCAACCTTCGCTTTAAATATACCCAATTACTTGGCCCCCACAGCAGTCCGTAGCAAAAAAATCCACAGATTTACCACCCTCTGGCTAAAGGAATCCCCCTCATCTCTGTTTTAAATGGGTGTCCATCTATTCTGTGTTTGTGCCCACTGGTCCTCGACTCCTCCACTACTGGAAACATCCTTCCCACACCACTCTACCCAGACCTTTCAATATTCAATAAGTTTCAATGAGATTCCCCCTCATTCTTCTAAACTCCAGCGAGCAAAGGGGAGTGGGCTCAGGGTAAAACATAATACCACATGCATGGTACACTCTGCTTTTGAAAGTGTGTCTCGTACAAATCACTTGATCTGACTTTTATAAGCTGATTACTATGTGCTTACTCTACAACATTGTGTATTAAGCGTTTGCAATTGCATAGAACATTTTGCTCCATTTTTTAACTCAACACAAGTCACTCAAAGTATTAATTATAAAGATGTTTTTTACATTTCATAGCTTGCTGTTCTATTGTTGATTCTATATGTTGTTTTTACACTGGGTTAAACAAAACCACTTTAAAAATAAAGTTTGACTATAAATCTCCAGGTGTCCCTAGGAGTGATTCATAAGAACTATAATCAATACGACTGTTTTGTTCTAAACATGTACTGAGTCTTTATGCTGTAAAAGCTAATTCACAAGAAATAATGTATCTCTCCCTTGCGGCATTTTCGTCTCAATACATCAAAAGGACATCTTCCCATCGCAGTCTTTTTGAGTAACCACTCGATAAAAGTGCTAAATTTCTTACCTTTAGACACTAGTGAGTATTTTGGACTTATCAAGCCAATACTCTGGGTTATATTATACATTTCGATGGTTGACAACATGAAGTATCATTTTACTGGCCGCTGCTGGCATTTCCACAGACTGTAATATATCTATTGCCACCAAATATTAAGCCCATCAAACTCTGGCTGGATTTGGGTGATTTACTTCATTATTTGCCCGTTGTTCTATCGATCGAGACTGTGTAGGTCTAGATGCCATTTTAACTCTTTGTACCACCTTTCCACCTTATGTCTGAACACCAGTCACACAATTTTCATGTAAAATCATAACCCCTTTGCAATTACATCATGCCACATGGTTTTTTTATTCCCTGCTTCAGTTATAGAAATATGAAGCCACTTTATGTTGTGTTTTGTTCAGATATACAGTCGGTTCTGGCTAATTGGGACACATCAGGAGCAGTACACTTTGCCCCAATTCACTGAAGTTTCATAGAAATAGTTAAAAAAATGGACAAACTATCATTTCCCTGAGAAATAAATGATGTATTTAAATGAAATACAGAGCAAATTAGAACACTACCAATATCTCTACAGTACTATAAAAGTACGTATTATTTTGTAATAGTTATCAATGGAGGAATTTATTCAGTGTGTAGGAACCATGTATCTGTCCTCTATCTGTTGTGTATGCTGTGGTGCGCCTGTATTTTGCTAACTAGTTCATGAGTGGGGGCATGGTAAATGGAAGCAAATAAGTTACGTATTCTTGCATATTGTGTGGCAGTTTGTAGCTTGGGACCAACGGAGGCCATATCTTTGCTGACCCTGGGATAACACTCAATAATGCATAATTGTATATTTGCTAATTGCTAATATAAAGTGTTTGACGTTTGGAGCAATTATTGGAGTTGTGGGCGCACCTCACAAGTATAACAGTCCGTATGGTTGCAGGTAAGCAACAATTGTTTTTGGTTTTGTTTATGGATTAGTTTTGGAATACTATGATGCTATGTTCATTTGATATGTTCATATAAATGGATAAAATCAGTGCAGACACCTATTGTAGATAATGGACTGTCTTCACTGTCTTTCTGTATGAAGGAGTGTCAAAAATCACTGCTTTTTAATTTGGCGTCTGTCAGTCCAATGGATAACATAACACAAGAACACACAACTGATGCTATTTAAGAACAGCTTGCTGTAGGCATGGAGTAACATCTAACACCCACACCAGTCCATGAACTCATGCTAGTTAGAAATGATCGGCAACAGGCTCCTGTCTCAATTAAGCAGCATAATGTCCCAAGTTAACAAAGGAAGTCCCACTGATTTTCTCCATATTTATACTTTAAGAATTGTCTCAAACAAGCGCTGCCCCAATTAACCAGAATCCACTGTAATACACAAGATTTGGACCTCTGGCATTCAATTCTTCCCTGTCGTGAACTCCCAATAGTATTTAAGCTGTAACATAATAACTTACCTTGCCTATCCCATCCCCCGGGTCCCCTCCTCTTTCCCTTTCTCCCATTGTCCACTCTTCTCTCCTATCAGATTATTTCTTCTCCAGCACTTTACATTTTACACCCACTTGGCTTTACCTATCACCTTCCAGCTATCCTCCTTCCCCTCCTCCTACCTTTTTATCCTGTCATCTTCCCCCTTCCTTTCCAGTGCTGAAGATGGGTCACGGCCTGAAACACCGACTGTTTTTCATTTCTGTTAAGATGTATTCTGGAGTTACGGAATAGAGCAAACATTAATTTCAACAGCAAGCAGTTTTCAGATTGGAATGTGGATTGTAAATTGAGTTTAAAATACAACTCAGAACAGTGGCCTTCCTGGAGTTGCAGACTGGGGTCGATTGCAAACCAAGAAACACCCTATTGACCTGAGATATCTGCATTTGCGTGAATGCAGCTGAGTGACAGTGGTGATTAACATTCAGTTTAGAATGCCTTGAGTGTTGATGTGAAGATCTAGGTGTATGAATCAAAGTAAGCAGTATGAATGCATTGTGACTATAGAGTTGTCCTCTTGTTATCTTTGATCTTCAGTACATAAAAAATGTCATGTAATATTGGGTCAAGGAGGCCTTGTCGAAGAATGTCTCCAGTATGATGTCTGCTTGTTTTGCTGAATAAAGACTACTGAATAAAGGCCTCCTCTACTGCAAAGATGAAGCCACACTCAGGTTGGAGGAACAACACCTTATATTCCGTCTGGGTAGCCTCCAATCTGATGGCATGAACATTGACTTCTCTAACTTCCGCTAATGCCCCACCTCCCCCTCATACCCCATCCGTTATGTATTTATATACACACATTCTTTCTCTCACTCTCCTTTTTCTCCCTCTGTCCCTCTGACTATACCCCTTGCCCAGCCTCTGGGATTTCCCCCTCTCCCCCTTTTCCTTCTCCCTGGGCCTCCTGTCCCATGATCCTCTCATATCCCCTTTGCCTATCACCTGTCCAGCTCTTGTCTCCATCCCTCCCCCTCCTATCTTCTCCTATCATTTTGGATCTCCCCCTCCCCCTCCCACTTTCAAATCTCTTACTAGCTCTTCCTTCAGTTAGTCCTGACAAAGGGTCTCGGCCCGAAACGTTGACTGTACCTCTTCCTTGAGATGCTGCCTGGCCTGCTGCGTTCACCAGCAACTTTGATGTGTGTTGCTTTTATCCATTAGCTTCCATGTCTCCCGGTGACTTCATTCACAGTCACTAGATTTGGGAGCTCATCTGGGATCTGAACCTAGGACCTCTCACATAGGTGCTGCCTGACCTGTTGAGTTTTTCAAGCATATTGTCTGTGTTGATTAGCATTTTTCATGCAGCGTTGGAACAGACTTCACCATGTAGATCCACCATAATTACACAAGGATGTAAGATATAGAACACAAGTAGGTCATACATGCCCCTGAGTCTGTGCCTCTACCAGGTAAGAGCACCTTCTGCTTCAATAATGGAAAAATATGCATAAGTAACCATGCAGAAAAATAACACCAAAGTACACATGATTAACTTCTCCTGAAAGATAACAGCATTATGAAGAATTACTTCTCTAGTAGATTGAAAAATGAAATGTTATTGCTCACCTTTCGTCTCTTTCATTCAGCTGTGCTCAGTCAATCATTAATATTATTACTACAGAAAGAATCCAAGATCTGAGGGATCAATTAGGGCTGATGGTTGTATGTCGTGACAAGGGAATGAGGCAGTATTGACATTTGCCTCCTTTGGTTTGGATATTGTGCCTGCTGATCTTATTGTACTAGAAGTAAATAAATTGGATTTTGTTGATGAAATTTTACTTCGCAGATATAACTGTGCAATAAACCTTTTTACAAAATTGATTCAGTAGCAGAAACCTTCCATTCTAATGATATACGCACCTATGTTTTGTTTGGCTGTGGAGCGGGTTTGCTATTCTTAGATTCATAGAAAAGTACAGCACAGAAACAGGCCCTTCAACCCATCTAGTCTAACTAACCATTTAAACTGCCTACTCCCATCGACCTGCACTGACACTATAGCCCTCCATACCCCTAACATCCATGTACCTATCCAAACCACTTAAACATTGAAATTGAGCTCTCATGCACCATTTGTGCAGGCAACTCATTCCACACTCTCATGACCCTCTGAGTGAAGAAGTTTTCCCTCATGTTCTCCTTAAACTTTTCACCTTTCATTCTCAACCTATGACCTCTTGTTGTAGTCCCACCCAACCTCAGTAGAAAAGGCCGACTTGCATTTACCCTATCTGTACCCCTCATAATTTTGTATACTTCCATCAAATCTCCTCTCAGTCTTCTATGTTCCAAGGAATAACCTGTTCAATCTTTCCTTTAACTTAGATCCCCCAGACCCGGAAACATCCTTAATGTTTCTGTACTCTTTCAACCTACATTTTCTTTGTTAATGGGGCTGATTGCTACTCTTACACTTTAGTCTCACCTGCATATTGTTAGTAGAACATTTATGTTTTTTGGGCCACATTAATATCCACTGCATTTGTTTATCCAGTTTCTGGAAGACTGATCTTAATCCTAAATAAGTTGAAATAGAAATAACATAAAAAAAGAAAAGTAAAATAAAATTGACTGATCTGGATATCTGAAATTTAAAAAATGCTGGAAATACTCAGTACATTAAAAGAGAAAAAGTAAGTGGACCCTTGAAACAAAAAAAACCTGTCTGTGAGAGGCATGGAAGACAAAATTGCTGACAAGTGCTCACTGCATCTAGCATCAACGGTGGTAGCCAATCAGTAGAAGGGAAATATGGTCCAATATGAGCCTTTTGGCTCCAGGTTTAGGCAAATACAGAGAACCATTCACTCAGATTTGAACAGGAGCTCCCAGAAGTCCCTTGGAAGAGAGCTGAATTGACTGCAGTGCTTCTGTAATGGTTAGCCATATCACACATGTTGTAACAAAATCACAGTAGCTACAGCAATACCTTCAAAGTAAACTACAAAAGTTTTCAAAATATATCGAAGATCAATTAGCAAACACAAGGAAATCTGCAGATGCTGGAAATTCAAGCAACACACATAAAATGCTGGTCAAACGCAACAGGCCAGGCAGCATTTATAGGAAGAAGTACAGTCGACGTTTCGGTCCAAGATCCTTCGTCAGGACTAACAGAAAGAAGAGATAGTAAGAGATTTGAAATTGGGCGGGGGAAGGGGAGATCCAAAATGATAGGAGAAGACAGGAGGGGGAGGGATGAAGCCAAGAGCTGGACAGGTGATAGGCAAAAGAGATATGAGAGGATCATGGGACAGGAGGCCCAGCAGGCAAGTAGTGAGACAGAGAGAGACAAAAAAGGGGAAAATAAATAAATAAATAAATAAATAAATAGATAGATAAATAAATAAATAAATAGATAAATAAATAAATAAATAAATGAATGAATGAATGAATGAATGAATGAATGAGGGATGGGGTAAGAAGGGGAGGAGGGGCATTAACAGAAGTTAGAGAAAATCAGTGTTCATGCCATCAGGTTAGAAGTTGCCCATACGGAATAGAACGTGTTGTCCCTCCAACCTGAGTGTGGCTTCATCTTGACCATCGAGGAGGCCATGAATAGACATATCAGAATGGGAATGGGATGTGGAATTAAAATGTGTGGCTACTGGGAGATCCTGCTTTCTCTGGTCGACAGAGCGTAGGTGTTCAGCGAAATGATCTCCCAGTTTGCGTCGGGTCTCACCAATATATAGAAGGCTGCACCGGGAGAACCGGACGCAGTATATCACACCAGCCGACTCACAGGTGAAGTGTCGCCTCACCTGGAAGGACTGTCTGGGGCCTTGAATGGTGGTAAGGGAGGAAGTATAAAGGCATGTGTAGCACTTGTTCCACTTACAAGAATAAGTGCCAGGAGAGAGATCGGTGGGGAGGGATGGGGGGGACGAATGGACAAGGGGGTCGCGTAGGGAGCGATCCCTGCGGAAAGCAGAGAGAGGGGGGAGGGAAAGATGTGCTTGGTGGTAGGATCCCGGTGGAGATTAATTAGATTTGAATATTGATATCCACAGAGGAATGCGCTGACTGGCACATTCCAGGCTGTGGAGTACTGTATCTGCTGAGCGACGCACTGAAGCTTGAGGCCACCAGTACAAGGCTCTGGGGAAAGGACCACAGTGTAGGGCTTTTTCCTGCTGGAGAGTAGTGGGCTAGGTTGGAGGAGGAAGACCCTAAATTACTGCGATTGTATATACCACAGTGGCAGCAGTGCTAGTGATGTGTATGAATGGAATAGAACAGGGCACAAAACAAAGACAAAAAAGCATTGCATTGTTTAGTTTTGTAAATAATTTTTTATGCTGACAAAAGCTGGTACAGAAAACATAGACATTAACAAACTGAGAGCTTGTTAAGTGCCATGTCCAAGTTCAAGGAGAATAATGTTGTTCTCTTTGAACTTAGACAAGGCTCTCAATAAGCTGGGTCATAGAGGCACTGCACCAGTTGCCTCCATCTCTCACAATTGTGGGCGAGTGCTTGGTTACAGCAAAGCTCTCTCCGTTCCACTCTGCACTGCCGTCTGCCCATTTCCTCCCCTGCCTTCCGCTCTCTCCGTTCCACTCTGCACTGCCGTCTGCCCATTTCCTCCCCTGCCTTCCGCTCTCTCCGTCCCACTCTGCACTGCTGTCTGCCCATTTCCTCCTCTGTCTGCCGCTTTTTCGTTTCAACTGCACAATAATACAGAGCAATACATAATGAAAGAACTAGGAATTATAATAAGGAATATACCAATTAAAAATTAAATTAAATAAGTTGTGTAAAATGAGAACAAAATAAGAAAAAAAATAGTGAGGTATGTTCATGAGCTTATTGTTCATTCAGAAATCTGATAGCGGAGGGAAGAAACTGTTTCTGAAATGATGAGTGTGTGTCTTCAGGCTCCTGTGCCTTCTCCTTCATGGTAGCAATGGGAAGAGGGCACTTCTCGGGTGATGGGGGTCCTTCATTACAGACGCCACCTTTCTGAGGCACTGCCTTTTGAAGATGTCCGTGATGCTGGGGAGGTGAGTGCCCAGGATGGAGCTGGCTGCAGCTACTTGTATGAGTTCACCACTTCACGATCACCACCAGTTTGGATGTAGGAGCCCATTGTGGCTGTAGAAATAGCCAGGAGTGAACCAAAATGACCAAGCCCAATGCTTTTTTGATTTATCTGTTCAGCCACAGCGCAGTGCAGGCCCTTCTGGTCCTTCCCCTGCAACCCCACAACCCCAAATATCCCTAATCCAATCATGGGACAATTTACAATGGCCAATTAACCTACCCGGTATGTCTTTGGACTGTGGCAGGAAACTGGAGTATATGGGGAAAGCCCATACATTCCACAGGCGAACGTGTAGAGACTCCTTACTGAACAACGCTGGAATTGAACTCTGAACTTCGACACCCTGAGCTGTAATAGCGTCTCACTAACCTCTACGTTACCATGGCATCCAGCTCTTCATTACAGCCTAATATGGAAACACCAATGCCTTTGACCAGAAAACCCTACAAAAGGTACTGGATTCAGCCCAGTACACCAAGGGGCAAAGTTCTCCCAACCACTGAGCACATCTACATGACAGGCTGTCATAGGAAAGCAGCATCCATCATCAGAGATCCTCACCACCCAGGCCATGCTCTGTTCTCACTGCTGCCGTCAGGAAGAAGGTACAAGAGCCTTGGCACTCACGCCAACAGGTTGAAGAACAGTTAATATCCCTCAACCATCAGGCTCTAGAATAAAAGGGGATAGCTACACTCACTTGTCCCATCATTGAAATGCCCGTACAACCAATGATCTCACTTTCAACGACTCTTTATCTTATTATCTCATGTCCTTCTTATTTATTACTATTTATTTATATTTGCATTTGAACAGTTTATTGCCATCTACACTCTGGCTGATCTTTCATTGATCCTGTTATAGTTATTATTCTATAGATTTGCTGAAAATGTCCAGAAGAAAATGAATCTCAGGATTGGAGATGGTGATATATATTTATTTTGATAATAAAATTTCATAAAATGCCATCAGGTAGAAGGTACAAGGTCCTCTGGACTTGCACCACCAGGTTCAAGAACAAATTGAATTGTTGAATGTTGAATATTGAATTGAATGTTGAATTGAATTTATTTCTTACATCCTTCACATACATGAGGAGTAAAAATCTTTATGTTACGTCTCCATCTAAATGTGCAATCTAAACTACCCCACAACCATCAACCATCAGGCTTTTGAACAAAATGGGATAATTACACACATTTAAGGACTCTTTTATCTTGTTATTTCATGTTCGTTATTTATTGCTGTTTATTTATTACCTGTATTTGCACAGCTTGCTGTCCATTGATCCTGTTTACATGTATGGTTCGATAGTATGCCCACAGAAAAGGAATCTCAGGTTTGTACGAGGTGACATCTATGTACTCTGATAATAAATTTTACTTTGAACTTTTGAATTTTGAACTTCACTTTGAACTTTGAAGACCAATTTTATGCATCTAGAGCATGTAACTAAGATGTAGCATTGATTTAACTTTGACAATGGTGAGATATTCATGAAAACACATCCTCATTTTTCACAGTTTCTTTATATGTCTGACAACGCTCTAAATTATCTCTAACTTGGTAGTGTAGCAGTTAGCGCTATGCTGTTACGGCTCGGAGCATTTGGTGCAATTGTTACCAGTATAGTTCCAAGGACGAGTTTAGTGTCCCACTTGACTATTTGAGAGAAAGAAGGACAGATTTCACTGATGGAGAGAAATAACTTTAAAAGGCTGATGACCTTTCAACCTTGTTTATGGTGCTAACATGAAACTTAAAGACTAACGAAACTAAACGGACCAAGCACATCGACCCCCAAATCCACCCGCGCCCCACAAAATAAAACAGGGAAAGTTCAGGCAAAAAAACACAGAATATAAAAAACCATAAGAGTGAAAAAAAAAAGTCTGTCGCCCAGGTCCATGACACTCTCCGGGCACAGCAGGGTGATGAAAAGGCAGGTCAGCCAGTGCCCACATTCGCCTCCATGTTTCAATCTCCCTCGTCACTTCAATTGGTGAAGAATGGAAGTTTAATTGGTGAAATAGAATCAAACATTGGCTCCATTTGCTTCAGGTTTTGAATTCTATTATTCTAGAATTGAAAGAGAACCATTGAAGTCACTCCCATTGCCACTTTCTCAGTGAGCTACTCATTTTAAGAAGAATCATAAATCAATACATCACAGAAACAGACGCTTCTGCCCAACTCTTCCATGCTGAGCCAGTTACCGAACTGAGGGAGTCCCATTTAAGACATAAAACGATACAACAAGGGAGTAGGATTATGCCATTTGGTCCATCGAGTCTGCTCCACCATACCATAATGACTGATTTATTATTCCTCTCAATCCCATTCTCCTGCTGGTAGCCTGTAACCATTGATGACCTGACTGATCAAGAACCGTTTTAAAAATGCTCAATTTCTTGGACTCCACAGCTATCTGTGGCAATGAGTTGCACAGTTTCATCACCCTCCTCATCTCTGTTCTAAATGGATGTCTCTCTATTTGGGGGAACTTCTTTACTCAGAGAGTGGTAGCTGTGTGGAACGAGCTCCCAGCAGAAGTGGTTGAGGCAGGTTCGATGTTGTCATTTAAAGTTAAATTGGATAGATATATGGACAGGAAAGGAATGGAGGGTTATGGGCTAAGTGCAGGTCGGTGGGACTAGGTGAGAGTAAGAGCTTGGCACGGACTATAAGGGCCGAGATGGCCTGTTTCTGTGCTGTAATTGTTATATGGTTATATGGTTATTTGCCTGTATTTAGCTCGGATCCATCTAAACCTTCCCTACTCATGTTCAAATGCCATTTAAATATCATAATTGCACCCACATTCACCATTTCCTCATTACATGCACTCACCATGTTGAGTGTGTTGCTCCATAGCTCCCTATTAAATCATTTCCTCTCAGGCTAAAGCTATGCCCCCCAACTTTGGACTCCCCTACCTTGGGTAAAAGATTTTGGCTAGTTTTCCTTATCTCTGCCCTGCTTAATATTCCCAGACAACTAACTATCCCAGTTTCCATTGTCTTTACTTAAGAATGTTGGGGCTCCAGAGTAGCATAATGGCTAGTGCAATGCTATTTCAGCTCGGGGCTTTGGAGTTCGGAGGTCAATCCCTACATCATCTTTAAGGAGTCTGTACGTCCTCCCTGTGGAGTGTATGGATTTTCTCCAGTTGCTTCAGTTTTCTACAGTCCAGAGATGTACCAGTAAGTAGATTAGCTGCTCATTGTAAATTGCCCTATGATTAGGTTACGGTTCAATTGACAGCCTGCTGGGCAGTGCAGCTTGAAAGGCCGGAAAGGCCTGTTCCATGCTGAATCTCCATAAGCTAAACAAAAAAATAAACGAGAGTAAATTAAAAACATAATTAGTTAACTGTGGGAGTAGACCAGAGCACCAGGAGGAAACCCATGCAGTCATGTGGAGAACATACAAACTCCCTACAGGAAGTGGCGGGAATTGAACCCTGGTCACTGGTACTGTAAAGCATCATACTAACCACTGTGCATGGACTTGTATTACTTTGTTAGGACTCCTTCTGTAAGGAGTTTGTACGCTCTCCCCATGACCCCATGGGTTTCCTCCGGGTTTCCTCCCACAGTCCAAAGACGTGCAGGGTGGTAGTTGTTTAATTGGTAACATGGATGTAGCACAGGCTCACTGGGCCAGAGGGTGTGTTACCATCAATTAATCAATCAATAGGTAAATATAAAGAAATAGTACACTTTACAAAAGATCATTGTGCAGGATTGTAAAATATTGGTTTTAGTTTTAGTCAGTAAATCATCAGTTGAGAGCAGCGGTATATGAACCTGTCAAAACAATGCTCCAGGATTCATTCCTTTCCACATGAGAGAACGGAGGTGTGACGATTCACAGCACTGCTGTAGAGAAGAACCGTCAGCTTATGATGGATCAAGTTTCCCAAGGGGAATAAAAAGCTCTGACTGAAATAACTTAATTTGGGTTGGTGTTGTCCTGTGAAATCCCAGAGAAAATAACAGCATCAGAGGAAGGTCATTTGATACCAAACAATTGGTTTATTGATCATTGCAGAATGTCTCTCTGGTGCTTCCCGCTGCCTCCCTTCTCCCTTCCCCTTTACCTGAACATGATTCCCCTCTCCTGCCAGCTTCCCACTCACTGTCTACAATAGAGACCCATATCAGAATCAGATTTATCAACACTTGTATATGTCATGATTTTTTTTGTGGCAGCAGTACAGTGCAATACATTAAATCACTACAGTACTGTGCAAAAGACTTCAGCACCCTCGCTAAATGTAAGTGCCATGTGCTTCCCTGGTGTCATGGGTTCTTGATTACCTGACTGGCAGACCACAGTACGTGTGCTTGCAACACTGTGTGTCCGACAGAGTGATCAGCAGCACTGGGGCTCCACAGGGGACTGTCTTGTCTCCCTTTCTCTTCACCATTTACACCTCGGACTTCAACTACTGCACAGAGTCTTGTCATCTTCAGAAGTTTTCTGATGACTCTGCCATAGTTGGATGCATCAGCAAGGGAGATGAGGCTGAGTACAGGGCTACGGTAGGAAACTTTGTCACATGGTGTGAGCAGCTTAACGTGAAAAAGACTAAGGAGCTGGTGGTAGACCTGAGGAGAGCTAAGGTACCGGTGACCCCTGTTTCCATCCAGGGGGTCAGTGTGGACATGGTGGAGGATTACAAATACCTGGGGATACGAATTGACAATAAACTGGACTGGTCAAAGAACACTGAGGCTGTCTACAAGAAGGGTCAGAGCCGTCTCTATTTCCTAAGGAGACTGAGGTCCTTTAACATCTGCCAGACAATGCTGAGGATGTTCTACGAGTCTGTGGTGGCCAGTGCTATCATGTTTGTTGTTGTGTGCTGGGGCAGCAGGCTGAGAGTAGCAGACACCAACAGAATTAACAAACTCATCCGTAAGGCCAGTGATGTTGTGGGGATGGAACTGGACTCTCTGACGGTGGTGTATGAAAAGAGGACGCTGTCCAAGTTGCATGCCATCTTGGACAATGTCTCCCATCCACTACATAATGTACAGGTTGGGCACAGGCGTACATTCAGCCAGAGACTCATTCCACCGAGATGCAACACAGAGCATCATAGGAAGTCATTCCTGCCTGTGGCCATCAAACTTTACAACTCCTCCCTTGGAGGGTCAGACACCCTGAGCCAATAGGCAGGTCCTGGACTTATTTCATAATTTACTGGCATAATTTATATATTACTATTTAACTATTTATGGTTCTATTACTATTTATTATTTATGGCGCAACTGTAACGAAAACCAATTTCCCCCGGGATTAATAAAGTATGACTATGACTATGAAGTTTAGATGGTGGGGTAGAGAAACAAGGATTTGTGGCAGCACTACAGTACAATGCATAAAATTATCATAACACAAAAATAATTAAATGGTGTAAAAGAGAAATCGTAAGGCAGTGAACATGGATTCGTAGATGCAGCCTGGCCTGCAGAGTTCCTCCAGCATTTTGTGTGTGTTGCTCGCCTTACCCAGTGTGATGTGTGATGGAAATGAACTTTATCCTCTTCTGAATCTTCTTGCTCTTTCTTTGCTTCGATTTTGTAGTCAGCGAGCAAAGGAATTAAAGGAAACTTTAATTTTCCCTCCTGAGTGGGTTATATCCGGTAGAACACAGGGCTATTTGAGTTGTAAATGAGGGGTAATTATTCACAATTAGCACACATCAAACCAACCTGTGTGTGTTTTTCTCAGTAGTCCTTTGCATCCCAATTAACTCTATGTGGTATAAAAATAATCAAGTGGAATATTAAATGCGTCCATCCAATTTAAACCATCTAGTAGGTGAGAATACTTGACCTCTCAACAAGATGGTCTAACTTTCAATCCATGTTAAAATAAACAAGTGAGCCAAAGACGGTTCAGCACTGACTGGATGGGCTGAAGGACCTGTTTATGTGCTGCACTTTGAGTCTGTGAGACCATGACTCTACGTCATAGCAAATTCTGCTCCAGAAAGTGCAAACATTATATTTCAGAAAATAATGTATTAAAATTGGAAAGGAATTCCACTCTTAAAAAAAAAAGCTCAGGAATGCCAGGGATGAAGGTGTAGTTAGCCAAAATTTCCGGTAGTTGTGTGATTTTTAAGGTGCTTTTAAAATGTCACAAATTCTGGACACGCTTGGATACAGTGGCTGCTCTGTGACCAATCAAAGGTGTAATTGTTCATCCTTCACATCTTTTTCAAAGTAGCAAGGCACGTTTGTATATTAAAAACATGAAGAACTGTGGGTCTATCCCATCGGCGAGTTGCTCGATAGCACGGGAGCTAGGCTTGAGCTGAGGCCTGCTGCAGAAACTCAAGGAGGAAGGCGTCAGAGGTAATGTGGGGAGGCTGTACACAGTGCAACAAACAGTGCAAATGATTGTATTTTTGTGTTCCGTTGAATGACAATTAAACTTGAACCTGAAATTGACTTGATGGTCTTTTTGAATGACCTTAAAACAGTACACTGTGTCATAATAATGAGACGATAGAAGGTGAAGTTGTGACTCCTTCTAGCCCAGGGAAATGTAAGAGAGGCGGATAAAAAGAGATAATATCACTCCTGTTTATTAGTCAATAGACTGGTGTGGAAAGTTCCTGGGGAGTTTCTAATTATCTTACCAGCAGGATCCCTGACAAAACAGCATAAATGGCAGAATTTACAACATGTCTTTGGGGCTTCCTCCAATCAAGTGTCTCAGTTACAGCTGGAGAATGGGGAATTCCCTGCTGAATTTATAGTCTACTCCATTTGCAGTTGGCAGATGTCCAGTGAAAGACTGTTTAACTAAGTAGCAAGTATAAAGCACTGGTAATGTATTCAAGAACCAAAGATGCTATGTAAAATACCCCTTGACATTTGTACCCCAGAATAATAATTCTATCTATGAAATGTATCAATGCCTCTCATAATCTTATAAACTTCCATCAGGTCTTTGTTAGCCTCAGAAGTTCCAGATTAATCAATCCAAGTTTCTCCAATTTATACCATTGAGTCTAGGCAGCATCCTAATAAATATCTTCCACAATGTTTCCAAAGCCCCCACACCCTTCCCGTAATGTAAGAAAGCAAGATATTTATATGAAGCTGGAATGAAGAATGGTAGCGTAGCAGGTAGCAAATGCCATTACAGCTTGGGGCATGGAGTTCAGAGTTCAATTCTGGTGTCTTCTGTAAGGAGTCTGTATGTCCTCCCCATTGAATGCGTGGATTTTCTCTGGATCCCACTGATTATGGGCACCAATCCATTCATTGACATATTCTCCATTTGGTTCTCAATGGTCCAATCTACGTGCAACGTTGAACTGAACTAAACTGAATACTACTGGACTCTTGGTCTGATGTTCAATATTCTCTGTGTTCTCCACTTGCTTTTTGCCATTTGTTCAATTTGTTCTTTCCTCGTGAGTTAGGTGTTTGAAGTTTTCTTGAATAGGTTCTGTGCCATATAGCCTACATTATAATAAGGGACTACTTTATGTTCAAAGCCAAGATTGGACTCATAAACCACTTCAGAGCCCATAAGGAGATCAACAGAACGAAGACCATCATCCTCGACCTCAAGGGATAGCCACGATGACAACGACTTTATGTTTTAGTCACACGTCGTTGCATGTGCTATTAGGCGTGTATTGATCTGTACGTGTGTGCTGAGTTCGGATTCGGCCAGTAAAGAACCATGAAACTTAGATCCCACCTCCAGCGTTTTTATTAACAGCATTGTTGTGTAGCCAGGCCACATACACAACAAATTGACGACGAGGTTAATGAACCTACATCGTATCGGAACGCCGTGTTTTAATTGATAACGACACCCGGAAGAAGAGCGCAAGGTATGTGCCAAGGAGCGGGAGAAGGAGGCAGAGCGAGACCGCGAGTCCGAAAAGAAGTGGGAGCACAGCTGGTGTCGGGAACATTGGGAGACCAAGAGACACAGTCTGAGCCACAGCACATCCAGCCGAGACCACAGACTGCGCTGACCCCCGGGGACTGAGGGTCTGCCTGCCCCAGTGGGGAGATAAAAAGGAGTGACACACGCATCTAGACAGAGTGGCGCCAGCAAAAAGGACACGTGAGTCAAAAAGAAAACTAGGGGAGAACGGGGCTTAATTAACATAACAAAGATGGCGATGATCGGAACCATTACAGCATTTGATAGTGACATTGAAGACTGGGCAACTTACATTGAGAGAGTGGAGTTATAGTGTGAGGCTAACGGTGTTAATGATGAAAAGAAAGCCAGCGTCTTACTCAGTATTATGGGAGCAAAAACATACAAGCTGCTACAGAGCTTGTTAACCCCTGAAAAGCCAGCTGACAAAACATTCAAGCAAATAGTAGACACTCTCCAACAGCAATTAAACCTCAAACCACTGGTCATTGCTGAAAGATTTAAATTTCACAATCGGAATCAAAGCAAACATGAAAGCATTTCTGAATATTGTGCTGAATTGTGCAAATTATCAGAACATTGTCAATTTGGAGCTGGTCTATCGGACACATTGAGGGACAGGTTAGTGTATGGCATGCACTGTGAAACCACACAGAAGAAACTCCTGGGTGAAAAAGACCTTACATTAGAGAAGGCGCTGAACATTGCAATATCAATGGAAACAGCAGCACAGGGTGCTTCAGAGATTCAACAAAAATCTCTGGAATATGCTATGTATAAAATGTCACTGAACAGAAAGGAAGGAAAGAAATGTTACTGTTGTGAGAACAGGTCACATCACCCTGGTGACTGTTGGTTTAAAGACAAGGAATGCAGAAACTGTGGCAAACAGGGCCACACTGGCAGAGTATGCAAAGCTAGTAAAGAGCAGAAAAAGGACAAAATACAGAGAAACAAGAAACTCCAGAAAGGAAAATACAACAATGTACACAAAATGGAAGAAAGCAGTTCTGATGAAAACGACTCAGACGAAAGTAAATTGTCTTGTCTGCAACTTCACAGCGTGAAAGAGACAGATGATCGAAGAGTAATAAGGATCACTCCATAAGTGGCAGGTGTGAGACTGAAAATGGAGTTGGATACAGGTCCAGCTTTAACAGTGATCTCTGTACATGACTACAAATGACTGTTTTCTCATATACCTCTGAAACGAACTAAACTACTGCTAAAGACAGAACAGAAAGTGCATCCCAAATGTGAAATTAAAGTGACAGTGACCTATGGAGTCAAAACACAGCAGCTGAACCTCTATTTACCGAAAAATGGAGGACCACCATTGCTGGGACGTGCATGGCTCAGGAAAATCCAATTGGATTGGCACACCATCAAGGCACTAGATGTGTTAACAAAGGAGGTCAGCTCGGCGGGGAAGATGTCCACAGCTGTCCTCTCACCCATTGTCGACTATTACAACGATGAGGAGGAGCTTGACAGTGTCGACAATGAGGATGAACACAGTATCCATGGCTGCGACTCGGATGAAGACCACCTGGAAGTAAAAGAGCAGATGTACCAGGAGAAATTGATATCTCTCAAAAAACAGCTACAGCAGTTACAGGAAGGCACTTTGCAGGAGTATCAGAAAAGGATGAAGAAACTAGATCAACAATACAAGGAAAGAATACAAAATGCAGAGTTTTTTTCTGCAACTGGAGCCAGAACAAATTGAAAGGAATTATATTAAAGAGAAGAAAGCAGCAGTGAAGGAATTTGAAGATAAAAAGATTGAGTTAGAAGAAAAGAAAAAGATGATTGAGAATGAGAGGCTAACAATGGAGCTCACAGGAGATTCTATGGAGGTAAAGTTAATAATGACTAGGAAACTAAGGAGGAGACCTAATGACCCTGTTCCAATTACAGACAAAAGACGAAAACCTGCACTTGTGCAGTTAAATTACTTGTTCACAGATGAACAGATAATTGAAGATCTGCGAGCTCTCAATAAGCTTAAATCTCCGAAAAGACCAGCACCTCTGTCTTCTCCTGAACATCTTCCCAGCACTCCTGCTGAATCACCAGCACAAAGATATAAAGCATGAATAGAAGATGGAAAGTTATATTATGATAAGAGATGGTATCATAAAGATCAGGCTATCTATTTGGAATTTAAAGAGAATACAAAGATTGACTGTGTAATTAGCTCAGTTGGAACAAATGAGATATGGGTAAGGAAGACAAGTGATAGCACAAAGATGCGTGTATATCTAGGACGACTGCACAGAAGAGTCTTCATTATACGGAGGCGATCTGCTGCATAGAACTCTTAGCAAGTTGGAGGCGCACATCTTCTTAACTCCCTATGCTCAGAGGTCAACTTTTCATGACTCTTATGTGGAAATCTGTATTAAAACAAACAAGTTTTTTGAGAGACTGAAGAGCACACTATTTGAAGACACTTTCTAATGCCATCTCAGTTTTGATGATTGTACATATTTTTAAGAATAACATTCACCTTTTCACAGATTTCACTTTGCTTTCGTCATCTTTGTAAGATGGAGGTGACTACTCTTTATGGCTGGAACCTGCCAATTTGTGGATTGTTTAATTTATTCCAGACAATAGAGCGAAGACCTATTTGCTTCATGCCAGACAATCTAGAGAAGACCCACCCCCCCAGAGACTTGAGTTATAAATGGGTCCTAGACCAAAAGTGAAAAAAGGGCTTGTTATAATTTTATATTATTAAGTTACTAAGTAAACAAATGGTAGGTGTTTGTACATTAAGGGTAAACATATTTGTTTTGCATAATGCCCCAGTAAAAAAACAGTTGATACACTATTAAAATAAAAGGGGAGGAGTGTACCGTATAGCCTACAGTATAATAAGGGACTACTTTATGTTTTAGTAACACGTCGTTGCATGCGCTACTAGGCATGTATTGATCTGTACGTGTGTGCTGAGTTCGGATTCGGCCAGTAAAGGACCATGTCCAGCGTTTTTATTAATAGCATTGTTGTGTAGCCAGGCAACGTACACAACAGGTTCTATGGTGTTTCTTTGTTTTGTGGCTGCCCATGGGAGGACAAATCTCAGAGTTG
The DNA here is from genome assembly GCF_030028105.1 of Mobula birostris. NCBI lineage: Eukaryota > Metazoa > Chordata > Chondrichthyes > Myliobatiformes > Myliobatidae > Mobula > Mobula birostris. Next base: position 249,156,533 of record NC_092370.1, on the reverse strand, counting down.
TATTCTGTATGCATACTTTGATTATAAACGTACTTTAAATCTTTGATCATTTTAACTTCTAAGTTCTGAGGAACAGATTGTAACAGATGCCACAATTGTAAAAGATTATGTGGTTGAGAATGTGGCCATACTGGGGTAATCAAACACAGTGAGACATAATGCATAAATAATAGAGCTGTGAGAATTAACTTTGTGAATATGAATATGATTAAATACATGTCTTATGAATAACTTAATGCATTTACACATCCACCATACGACATTTATGAGCTCTAGTGCTTCCTCCTGATTTCTGAACAGAACAGTAGTTGGGATAGTGATATAGATTAGAAACCAGGAAAATAACAATCAGTTTTTATTTTATTTAGAGATACAGCGTGGAACAGTCCCTTCCAGCCCAACGAGCAGCACCACAGCGCAATTTAATCCTAGCTTAATCCCAGGACAATTACAATGGCCAATTAACCTACTGACCAGTAAGTCTTTGGAATGTGGGAGGAAAGCGGAGCTCCTGGAGGAAATCCATGTGGTCATGCGGAGAACGTACAAATTCCTTACAGAGAGTGCCAGAATTGAACTCTGAACTCCAACACCCAGAGCTGTAATAACATTGTGCTAACCGCTCCTCTACTGTGGCAGTTTGCAACGGTCCACTTCAAGATTAAGAACTGTGACAGGCAAGGGTGAAAGGAAAACCTGGATCTCTTGGCTACGGCTAACAGAGGAGAGAGAGAGTATAAATCCAGTGTGAGATCAAAGAGAAAAGTATGATTTCAATTCTTTGTGGCAGTGGGATTTACCTTAAGGTGAACCTGTTGATTATAAAACCGCTGTGGACAATTGATGAGAACCAGTTACTGCCCATGGTGCTGGAGGTTTTCTGTAGAGTCAGAGAGTCATAGAGAAGTACTGCACAGAAACAAACCCTTTGGCCCATCTAGTCCATGCTCAAACCTTTTAAACTGCCTACTCCCATTGACTAGGACTGGGACCAGGGTCCTCCATACCCCTACCAAGCATGTTCCTCTCCAAACTTCCATTAAACATTGAAATCAAGCTCGCATGCACCACTCCTGCTGGCAGCCCATTCCACACTCTCATGACCTTCTGAGTGAAGAAGTTTCCTCTCATGTTCCCCTTCAACTTTTCAGCTTTCACTCTCAAACCATGACATCTGATTGTCATCTCACCCGACCTCAATGGAAAAAGCCTGTTTGTGTGAAGCCTATCTAGACCCCTCAAAATTTGGAAGCCACTATCAAATCTCTTCTCAATCTTCTATGTTTTAAGGAACACAGTCATAACCTATTCAATCTTTCCTTATAACTCAGGACATTCAGACCCGGCAACATCCTTGTAAATTTTCTCTGCACTCTTTTAAACTTGTTACATCTTTCGTGTAGGTAGGTGACCAAAACTGCACACAGTACTTCAAATTAGGTCGCACCAACGTCTTATAGAACTTCAGCATTACGTGCCATCTTCTGCACTTAATACATTGATTTATGAAGGCCATCGTGCGAGAAGCTTTCTTTACGACCTTATCTCCCTGTGATGCCACTTTCAATGAATTATAGACATTTATTCTCAGATCTCTTTGTTCTACCACACCATTGCTTGTGTAAGTCCTATGAAAATGCAAAGCCTCGCACTTGCCTGAATTTAATTCCATCTGCCATTTTTCTAGCTGATGCCGATCCCTCTTCATAGTTAGATAGACGTAGATAGTTTAGGGGAATGGGCAAAGAAGTGGCAAATGAAATACAATGTTGGAAAGTTTATGGTCATGCACGTTGGTGGAAGAAATAAACGGGCAGACTATTATTTAGATGGGGAGAGAATTCAAAATGCAGAGATGCAAAGGGACTTGGGAGTCCTTGTGCAAGAATGCCCTAAAGGTTAACCTCCAGGTTGAGTCGGTTGTGAAGAGGGCGAATGCAATGTTGGCATTTATTTCAAGAGGTACAGAATATAAGAGCAGGGATGTGATGTTGAGACTCTATAAGGCACTCGTGAGACCACACTGGGAGTATTGTGTGCAGTTTTGGGCTCTTTATGTTTAGAAGGGATATACTGACATTGGAGAGGGTTCAGAGACGATTCACAAGAATGATTCCAGGAATGAAAGAGTTACCGTATGAGTAACGTCTGTCAGCTCTTGGGCTGTATTCCCTGTTGTTCTGGAGAATGAAGAGGGATCACATAGAAACAGTCTGAATATTAAAAAGCCTGAACAGATTAGATATGGTAAAGTTATTTCCCATGGTAGGGGATTCTAGAACAAGAGGGCACGACTTCAGGATTGAAGGACGTCCATTTAGAACTGAGATGCAGAGAAATTACTTTAGTCAGAGGGTGGTAAATCTGTGGAAATTGTTGCCACGAGCGGCTGTGGAGATCAAGTCATTGAGTGTATTTAGGGCAGAGATAGATAGGTTCACGATTAGCCAGGGCATCAAAGGGTATGGGGTGAAGGCAGGGGAGTCGGATGACTGAAAGGATTGGATCAGCCCATGATTGAATGGTGGAGCAGACTCAATAGGCCAAATGGCCTACTTCTGCTCCTATATCTTATGTTCTTAACAGGCAGGTAGGCAGAGGAAGTGGTGTGGTTTTGTTGGTGAAAGTTGAAATCAACTCATTAGAAAGAAGTGACATAGGGTTGGAAGGTGTAGAATTGTTGTGGGTAGAACTAAGGAACTGCAAGGTTAAAAAGACCGTGATGTGACTTATATACAGAAACCCCCCCCCCCCACAAATAGCAGTAAGGATGTGGTCTACAGATCACAATGGGAGATTGAAAATTCATGTCAAAAGGGCAATGTTACAACAGTCTGGGGGATTTTAATATGCAAGTAGATTTGGACAATCAGGTTTGTGCCCAAGAGGGGAAGTTTCTAGAATGCCTATGAGATTTTTTTTTAAAGCAGCTCAAGATTGAGCCTATGAGGGGATCAGCTATTTTGGATTGGATGTTGTGCAATGAACCAGAATGAATTAAAGAGCTTAAGGTAAAGGAACACTTAGGGTTAAGTGATCATAACATGATCAAATTCACCTTGAAATTTGAGAAGGAGAAGCTATAGTCAGATGCTTCAGTATTCATATAGAGCAAAAGGAATTATGGGGGCATAAGAGAGGAGCTGGTTAAAGTTGATGGCAGACCAGCAGTGGCTGGAATTTCTGGGAGCAATTTGGAAGGCACAGGATATATACATCACAAAAAGGAAGAAGTATTCTTAAGGCAAGATGACACAACTGTGGGTTGCAGAAGAGGTCAAAGCCAACATAAAAGTCAAGGAGAGAATAATACAGAAAAAAATAGTGAGAAGTTAAAGGTTTGGGAAGCTTTTAACAACCAACAGAAGGCAACTAAAAAGTCAAAAAGCAGAAAAAGATGGAATAGGAAGTTAAGCTATTTAATTATAAAAAAGAGGATAATAAAAGTTTCATCGGATATATAAAGTGAAAAGAGTGGCGAGAGTAGATATCAGACTGATGAAAATTGATGCTGGAGAGCTAGTAATAGAACATCGAAACATAGAAAACCTACAGCGCAGTACAAGCCCTCCGGCCCACAAAGTTGTGCCGAACATGTCCCTATCTTAGAGATTACTAGGCTTACCTATAGCCCTCTATTTTACTGAGCTCCATGTACTTATCTAAATGTCTCTTAAATGACTCTATTGTATCCACTTCCACCACCGTTGCCGGCAGCCCATTCCACGTACTCACCACTCTCTGAATAAAAAACTTACTCCTGACATCTCCTCTGTACCTACTCCCCAGCACCTTAAACCTGTGTCCTCTTGTGGCAACCATTTCAGTCCTGGGAAAAAGCCTCTGACTATCCACACGATCAATACCTCTCATCTTATACACCTCTATCTGGTCACCTCTCATCCTCCGTCACTCCAAGGAGAAAATGCCGAGTTCACTCAACCTATTCTCATAAGGCATGCTCCCCAATCCAGGCAACATCCTTGTAAATCTCCTCTGCGCCCTTTCTATGGCTTCCACATCCTTCCTGTAGTGAGGTGACCAGAACTGAGCACAGTACTCCAAGTGGGGTCTGACCAGGGTCCAATATAGCTGCAACACTACCTCTCGGCTCCAAAATTCAATTCCACGATTGATGAAGGCCAATATACTGTATGTCTTCTTAACTACAGAGTCAACCTGCACAGTTGCTTTGAGTGTCATATGGACTCAGACCCCAAGATCCCTCTGATCCTCCACACTGCCAAGAGTTTTACCATTAATACTATATTCTGCCATCATATTTGACCTACCAAAATGAACCACCTCACACTTATCTGGGTTGAACTCCATCTGCCACTTCTCAGCCCAGTTTATCAATGTTCCGCTGTAACCTCTGACCGCCCACCACACTACCCACAACACCTCCAACCTTTGTGTCATCAGCAAACTTACCAGCCCATCCCTCCACTTCCTCATCCAGGTCATTTATAATAATCACAAAGAGTAAGGGTCCCAGAACAAATCCCTGAAGCACACCACTGATCACCGGCCTCCATGAAGAATCTGACCCGCCTACAACCACTCTTTGCCTTCTGTGGGCAAGTCAATTCTAGATCCACAAAGCAATGTCCTCTTGGATCTCATGCCCCTTTACTTTCTCAATAAACCTTGCATGGGGTACCTTATAAAATGATTTGCTGAAATCCATATACACTCCATCTACTGCTCTTCGTTCGTCAATGTGTTTAGTCACATCCTCAAAAAATTCAATCAGGCTCATAAGGCATGACCTGCCCTTGACAAAGCCATGCTGACTACTCCTAATCATGTTATACCTCTCCAAATGTTCATAAATCCTGCCTCTCAGGACCTTCTCTATCAACTTACCAACCACTGACATAAGACTCAGTGGTCTATAATTTCCTGGGCTATCTCTACTCCCTTTCTTGAATAAAGGAACAACATTCGCAACCCTCCAATCCTCTGGAACCTCTCCCGTCCCCATTGATGATGCAAAGATCATTGCAAGAGGCTCAGCAATCTCTTCACTTGCTTTCCATAGTAGCCTGGGTTACATCTCATCCGGTCCCGGCGACTTATCCAACTTGATGCTTTCCAAAAGCTCCAGCACATCCTCTTTCTTAATATCTAATCGGAGAGAAGGAAATTGCAGACAAACTGAATAAGTATTTTTGTATCAGCATTCACTGTGGAAGAAACTGGCAGTATGCCAGAAATTCAAGAGTGTCAGGGGGTGTAAGGATCTGGGGAAGTTGAAAGGTTTGAAGGTAGATAGGTCACCCAGATGAGATGGCATATACCGCAGGATCTGAAAGTGGTGGCCGACGAGATTGTGGAGGCAATATTAATGATCTTTCAAGAATCAATTGATTCTTGCTTGGTTCCAGAAGAATGGAAAATTGCAAATGTCATGCCACTCTTCAAGAAGAGAGGGAGGTAGATGAAAGGAAATTCTAGACCAGTTAGTCTGACTTCAGTGGTTAGGAAGAACTTGGAGTTGATTGTTAAGGATGTGGTTGTGGGGTACTTGGAGCCACATGATAAAAAAGGCTGTAGCCGGTATGGTTTCCTTTAGGGAAAATCTTGCCTCACGAGTCTGTTGGAATTCTTAGAAGAAATAAGAAGTAGGATAGACAAAGGAGGACCGATTCATGCTGTGTACTTGGATTTTCAGAAGGCATTTGACAAGTTAAGGGCCCACGTTATTACGGCAAAGATTCAACATGGATAAAGCTGTAACTGATTGGCAGGACGCAAAGAGTGGGAATAAAGGTAACCTTTTCTGGTTGGCTGCCAGTGACCAGTGGTGTTCCACGGTGGTCTGTGTTCAGACCGCTTCTTTTTACAATATACGTCAATAATTTGGATTACAGGATTGATAACTTTGTGGCCAAATTTGCAGACAGTATGGGGATGGGTGGAGGGGCAGGCAGTTTTGAGGAAATAGAGAAGCTATAGAAAGATTTAGACAGATTAGGAGAATACGTAAAAAGTAACAGATGGAATACAGTGCTAGGAAGTGTATGGTCATTCACTTTGGGAGAAAAAATGAAAGGGTAGACTATTTTCTAAATGGAGAGAAAATTCAAAGATCTAAGGCACAAGGGTTAATCTGCAGCTTGAATCAGTGGTGAAGAAGGCAAATGCGATATAAGCATTCATTTTGAGAGGACTAGAATATGAAACCAAAGATGTAATGTTGAGACTTTATAAAGCACTGGCAAGAACTCATTTGGAGTATAGTGAGCAGTTCTGGGCTCCTTATCCCTAGGAAGGATGTGGCAAAACTGGAGAGGGTTCAAAGGAAGTTCTTGAAAATAATTCCAGGATTGAAAGGCTTGTCATATGATCAGTGTATGATACTGGAATTTACAAGAATGAGAGGAGAACTCATTCAAACCTATCGAAAGTTGAAAGGCCTTGATAGAGTTGATATGGAGAGGATATGGGGGCATGAAGGGATACGGGGAGAAGGCAGGAGACTGGGACTGAGAGGAAAATTGCATCATCCATGGTGAAATGGCAGAGTGGACTCGATGGGCCAAATGGCCACATTCTGCTCCTGTATCTTATGGTCTCATGGAACAGGAATGATTATCAGTATAGAGCAATATGTAGGGGAGTAGGTTAAGGCTCTTAGCTGATAGGTTGAGACAGATGGATAGGGGATGATGGGTATCTGGAACCAGGTGGGGTAAAGGAGTCAACCAGCCAGAAGCTGGTAGGTGATAGGTGCGACTAAATGATGGAAAAATGGAATGATGTAGCGGGGAGTACTTTGCTTTAAGAGAGACAAACAAAAGAAAACTTAGATGGTCTAGCAAACATAAACATGAGCAAGTCTGCAGATGCTGTAAATCCAGAGCAAGATACACAAAATGCAGGAAGAACTCAGCAGGTCAGGCAGCATCTATGGAAGTTAATAAACTCTCAATGTTTTTGGCTGGAAAGCATCTATTTAAGAAGAACACTGGGAGGGTGGGTTACCTAAAATTTCAAAACTTGATACTCAGTTCATTGAACTAGAAGATAATCAAGAAGCTATACAAGCAGATTATGGAATTTTGTTCTTCCAATTTGCATTTAACCTCTGCATAGCAATGGAGAAAGCTGAGGATTGACACAGCGATGTGGGAAAGGATAAGAGAGTTAAAATAACATGCAACCAGAACTACAAAATGGCCATTTTGGACAGCCTTGGTCAGTAAGGATCAGTAACAACATCTCTGCTATGTTCAATTTCAACGCCTTTCTCAAAAAAGTTTGTCCTCAGCACCCTACTTTACTCACTGTGCACTCATGATCAGGTGACCAGATTCTGCTCTACCTCTATCTGCACGTTTCAGTGTGATTTTACCGTACAGGGCCATATCTCAAATTACAATGAGATGAAGTACAGGAAGGAGATAGAGAGCTCAGTAACATGGTGTCATGATAACAACCTCTCTTTCAATGTCAGCAAAACAAAAGAGCTGGCTGTTGACTTCGGGAAGAGGGGCTTAATCAATGGTGCTGAAGTTGGGAGGGGTAAGAGTTTGAAGTTGCTCTGAATGAACATCATCAACAGCCTGTTCTGGTCGATTCACATTGACTTCATGGCTACAAAAGCTCAGCAACACCTCGACTTCCTCAGAAGCCTAAAGAAATTCAGCAGGTCCACATCCACCCTTAGCAATGCTTATCAATGCACAATAGAAAGCATTCTTCATCATAGCTTGGTACAGCAACTGCTCTGCCTGAAGTGTTGTTGAGGATCCCTACCACCCATCCCACCACCTCTTTGACCCACTACAGTTAGAAATGAGGTGGAGGGGAATCAGGGCTAGGACTGGCAGACTGGGTAACAGCTTCTTCTCGTAGGCAGAAGCTACAGAAGCATTCAGCACTGGATAGGCAGACTGGGTAACTGCTGTGAGACTAATGAATACCCTGCTGCCACGGAGGTCTCATCTTTAGGACAGTGAGGTGTTTACTATTTATGTCTACTGTTTAGCTGTACTGCACACTACATGCACTTTGAATTATGATCTATTAAGTTATTTGTGGTGATATTTTGTTTTATGTATGTGCTGTATGTTTTATGGGGGCACTGTGGTCCAGGGGAACGTTGTTTCATTTGGTTGTATACATGTACAGGCAGATGGTGATGGACTTGAACTTGAATGTGAGCAAACGAAACTGTGGAGATCTGTGGACACAGCTCAGCACTTCACACAAATACACCTCCCCTCTACGGGCTCTGTCTATACTTCTTCTGTTTTAGTAAAGCAGTCAACATAATTGACACCCCACCCACCCCAAACGTCCCGTCATCTACCCTCTCCCACTGGGCAGAAGATATGATCCAATCTGAAAGCCCATGCAACCAGACTCAGGGATTGCTTCTGCCTCATGGTCCCCTAGTACAATAAGACTGCATAATCTACCTTGTTATGATCCTATTGTCTGCACTATACCTTCCCTGTAGATGTTACCCTTTATTCTACATTCTGTTATTGTTTTATCTTGTACTGCTGCAATGCACTGTGTAATTTGATCTATATGAACAGCATACAGGACAACCACAGCACTGTATCTCGGTATATGTAACGATAATAAACCAGTTCCAATGCTAGTCCCAACCTGGGTAAGAGTAGAGACAAATAAAGATACTTGACTTTCTTACTCAGCTGCTACTTTGCTTACACTGTGTCTAACTTTCAGCAGAGGGTCATACACAATGGCCAACCTCCCAATGTGAAATAGACAAACTGTTGAAATATATAAAGGATTAAGAGCAGAAAATGCTATTTTTAGATTATGAGGACACTCAGTCCTCATTTATTGTCATTTAGAAATGCATACATTAAGAAATAATACAATGTTCCTCCAGTATGATATCACAGAAACACAGGACAGACCAAAACTAAAACTGACAAAAACGACATAATTATAACATATAGTTACAACAGTGCAAAGAAATACCGTAATTTGATAAAGAGCAGACCATGGGCACGGTAAAAAAAAATCTCAAAGTCCCAATAGCCCATCATCTCATGCAGACAGTAGAAGGGAGAAGCTCTCCCTGCCATGAACCTCCAGCGCCACAAACTTGCTGATGCAGCACCCTGGAAGCACCCGACCACAGCCGACTCTTAGTCCGTCCGAAAACTTCGAGCCTCCGACCAGCCCTCCGACACCGAACACCGAGCACCACTGCCGAGCGCTTCGACCCCGGCCCGGCCACCGAACAACAAGCAAAGCCGAGGACTCGGGGCCTTCCCCTCCGGAGATTCTGGATCACACAGGAGCTGTGGTAGCAAAGCAGGCATTTCAGAAGTTTCACCAGATGTTCCTCCGTGCTCTCACGTCTGCCTCCATCGAATCAGGATTGTGCATGGCACCTTACTTGACAGATAACAGATATTCATCACCGGAGTGGCCGCTGCGCACTGCGTCGAGCCGCCATCTGCTCTTCTCTTTCATATAATTTACCACCTTTGCTGTTTCACTGGCAATGTTTAGTGTTTTTGTTCATAGTCTAAGACTGGTTTAACTCCTGAGACAGCAACGTCGACCCTAACTGAAGAGTATCCACAGCAGTTTTAAGCTCTGACTGAGGAGAGTTTTGGTTCTTTTTTGTGCTGAAATGTTGACAAGGATATGTTTAAGGTGTAGAGTGGTGATTAGCGTGACACTATTACAGCTCAGAGTATTGGAGTTCAGAGTTTAATTCAGGTACATCTGTAAGAAAATTGTACGTCCTTCCTGTGTAGCATATAGGTTTCCTCTGGGTGCTCAAGTTTCCTCTCACAGTACAAAGTTAGTAGATTAAATTATCATTGTAAACTGTCCTGTGATTAGGTTAGGGTTAAGTAGGTGGGTTGGTGGGTAGTGTGAGTCTTTGGGCCAGAAGGATCTGTTCCATGCTGTATCTCTAAATAAAAATATAAATAAAATGCTTAGTTTAAGTTTATGGTGATATGCTTATAGTAAGTTTGGTAAGGCGCAGTACGAGGAAAACCTTCCGCAATGTCACAAGGATGTATGTTATGCATGAAATTATGCCACAACTGTGGTGGCGACTGAAGGTTTGGAGCTGCTGAGGGTTTCTGGTATCGGGCTTGAGGTGCAATCCAGATTCCCAAAAGCAAAACACTGCGGATGCTGGAATTGTAAAATAAAATCAGAAAGTACTGGTAATACAGACAGTGTCTAAGGAGAGAGAAACAGGGTTAAAATGTCTCTGGTCAAATCAGAACTGACTTGCACAGTTTTTCTAGCTCTTGAGGTGGCATAATTTTAAGGTGGTTGGACAAAAGTACAGGAGGGATATCAGAGGCAGATTTTATTTAAAAAAAGAGAGTGGTAGGTGTTATTTTATTTTAATTTAGAGATACAGCATAGAACCAGCCCTTCTGTCTGTTCCCAGCAACCCACCTAGCCTAACGTCAGGAGGATTTACAATGACCAGTTAACCTACTAATCGGCACGTCTTTGGAATGTGAGAGGAAATTGAAGCACCCGGAGGAAACCGACTCTTTCACAGGGAGAACATACCAATTCCTTACAGGAGACACCAGAATTGACCTCTGAACTGTGGAATACCCTGAGGTGCAATAGCACTGCCCTAACCACAACACTATAGTGGCACCCTAGGTGTGTGCAACACGCTGCTAGTGTGGTGGTGGAGGCAGATACATTCAGAACATTTAAGAGACTCTGAGATAGGCTCATTAATGAAAGCAAAATGGAGGGCTATGTGGGAGGGAAGGGTTAAAGCAGGTTAAAGGTTCAGGCCAACATCATGGGCCAAAGGGCCTGTACTGTTCTATGTAAAGCAAGAAGAACAAGCAGGCTCATAGTTAGAGGTCGAGTTGCACTATCCGATTTTACCTCATGTTTTCAAGACGGAGATTAATGAAGGGAAATCCAGTCTGTCCTGTTAATTCTTTATCCAATCATTTCAAAGTTACAGAAACAAGGCACAAGCTGATTCCAATTACTCATTCTTTTTAAAATTATTAACATGGATTTTGCTCCTCTAATGGATGTGAGTCCTAATTTTCCTATGCATGGTTTAATATAATTGTCCTAGAAATGACCAGATCTGATATTAAAATGATAGATTCTCATTCTTACTTAGCTGTTTCCTTACAGTGTGCTTGCATTTTACAGGAGAGGATCACGCACTATGACCAGACCTATCATTTCAATCAAAAAAAAGTCATTAAAGTTTATCAAACGAGACTGAATAACACCATTACCACATTCATATCATTTCACACCTTTGTGGCTCGCTGCTGCTGTTTCTATGACTCGCCAAGTCCATGCTGACCAATCAGCGACGTCCACACTTACTTACTGCCTGTTAGGCTGCTGATGCTTCGGGGCGCAATGAATGTCCTCCATTTTCGTTGCTGGTTCCGCAACAATTTTTTAGACCAGTCAGGGTTGTTAGCGCCGAGTTGAACCCTCGAACCTGGAGGACCAGTGGACCACTCTTAGTCTGGCCTCTGCCCTTTGACCTGTTTAGCGTGGATGACCCTACCAAGAATCAAAGCACAAGGCCCTGATTCCAGCCAACATGGCACACAAGCCTCCAGACCACAACAAGGCTGTGGTCCTCTTGGAGGTCGTCCTACATTAATCATGATTATTTAAGAATAAGAATTAGCTTTAATATCACTGGCTGCACAGAAACAGACCCTTTGGCTCATCTAGTCCATGCCGAAACCATTTAAACTGCATTCTCCCTTAGCTTTCACTACCTCTACCATCCATGTACCTATCCAAATTTTGCTAAAACGAGGAAATTGAGCTCACATTCACTATTTGTGCTGGCAGCTCATTCCACACTCTCATGACCCTCTGAGTGAAGTCGTTTTCCCTCATGTTATCCTTAAACATTTCACCTTTCACCTTTTACCCATGACTTCTGATTGTAGTCTCACCCAACCTCTGTGAAAAAATCCTGCTTGCATTTACCCTACCTATACCCTTCATAATTTTGTATACCTCTATAAAATTTCCTTTCAGTCTTCTACGTTCTAAGGAATAAAGACCTAACCTATTCGATCTTTCCTTATAACTCAGGTCCCCCAGACCTGGCATTATCCTAGTAAATTTTCTCTGCACTCTTTCAATCTTATTGACATCTTTCCTGTGGGTAGCTCATCAAAACTGCAAACGATATCCCAAATTAGACCTCACCAACATCTTATACAACTTCAACATAACGTTGTTTGCATGGTTTGCTTTTTCTGCACATTGGGTGTTTGACATTCTTCTTTTTGTAATCGGTTCTATTGGGCTTCTTTGTTTTGTGGCTGCTTGTAAGGAGACAAATCTATGTATAGCGTACATACTTTCGTAATAAATTTATGTTTGTACTTTGAACTTTGAGTGTATTTCATAGCTGTGTAAAGATCCACATTAAGGGTAGTAGGAATGTTTTAGATTTCCTCTTATTGACATTGCTTATCTTTAAGTCATTTATAGGTTTGTCGAATGACACAGGCAATATGTCATTCCTATGTTGTCTAAAAGTGCACCCACTTCTGAGATTGATAAGAGGCTGATGAGGGATGAGGATTGAATTCATGTAGCGCTGGCTGGTTTCTCGTTCCCATTTATGATGACACTACTGAGGGCAGGTGACAGCTTACTGGCAGCTCATAAAGCAAGAAATAAAACTAAGTACTTTATTGATAACACTTTTTCTTTGGAAAATTGTGGTAAACAATCAGTGCAAGCAATGAGGAGTTGAGCGAAGGTGTGGCTGTCCCGAGGGTCAAAGCGTGTGGGTGAGACATGGAGTTGGAGCAAGGACGGGGCATGTTCAAGATGGAATCAGGGCCTGAGAAACAGAGAAAAGTCGGATTAGAGGATTTACAAACTCTGCTGAGCAAGGACTTATCGATCTAACAGCTAAGCCAACTTGGAAGGGTCGGGTACGGGCCAGAACGTGGCAGCGGGGTCCAGACCCAGAGCAACAGTCGCCAGGTCCTAGTGTGAGGAATGACCCGGTACTTGGACAATTTAAATGCTGGCCTGGAAGGGTTGAAAAGGCAGGGTGTTTGGACCAGAGGCAAGGGTGGAACCTGTTCTGCTTGCTGCTCCAGAATGTTCACTCTGCTCTCCATGGACTGAGACTGAGGCTGTGGGCCTGCTCCCGTTTCTCCGGGCTCCATGTTTGCGAGCTCCACAGCAACTTGCCTTACTGTTTGATGGACCGAGACTGAGGCTGTGGGCCTGCTCCCGTTTCTCCGGCCTTTGAGTCTATGGACTCACTTTCATTCTGAGTGCTGTTACTTGCTTTCATTGTTTGAGTGATTAGTGTTTTTTTCTCTCTCTCTGCTCATTGTGTGTTTGTTAGTCTTCCTTTTGAATGGGTTCGTTCGGGTTTCTTGCTTTGTGGCTGCCTGTAAGGAGATGAATGTCAAGGTTGTATGATTGAAAATAAATGTACTTTGAACTTCTCTGTTTCATCCCTGTGATCTATTGTTAATCAATCAGGATATCCAATATCCAAGTTACCAATTTAAATATGATAGTGAGAGCTCATAGTTTATATAAACTTCATTTGTTACAGAATGCCTCGAAATACTGTGATTCAAAGATGATGCCTCAAAAAGGCAGAATCCATCTTTAAAAACCCCCAACACCAAGGACATGCCCTCTTCTCATTGTTACCTTCAAGGAGGAGGTTCAGGAGCCTGAAGACACACACTCGATGATTCAGGAAGCGTTCCTCCACCTCTGCCATCAGATTTCTGAATGGACTAGGAACCCATGAACACTACCTCACTACCTTTTTCTTTTTGCACTTAATTTTTAAATATATATTTCTTATTGTAATTTAGTTTTTATTATTATGTATTACAATGTACTGCTGCTACAAAACAACAAGTTTCATGATGTTCTGTATGCCAATGGTATTGAACCTGATTCAAATTCTGAGGGATGCCATGTAACTGCAAATCTCATTTTCCATAACCTGGGGATAACAATCTAATTAAACACAGAATTATTTAGATGATGATGCTTTATATTCAATTTTCCAACTCTATTAGACATTATCGCTATTTAAGCAGATTAATGGTTAAATTTATGTCTTGGTTTCAACAATAAGGAGCTTTGTGTAAACAATGAAACTCCACTTTTCAATTTGATTTACAATGTAAGATGATTCCATTAATAAATGCATTTTGTAAATCTGCTTAGAAACATAGCCTGAAATAATGTTCAGGCTTTGTGATCGTATCACAAAAAATGTATTTAGCATTTTAGCATAGCTCACATAGAAACATAGAAACATAGAAAATAGGTGCAGGAGTAGGCCATTCGGCCCTTCGAGCCTGCACCGCCATTTATTATGATCATGGCTGATCATCCAACTCAGAACACCGCCCCAGCCTTCCCTCCATACCCCCTGACCCCCGTAGCCACAAGGGCCACATCTAACATAGATGTTTCCAGAAGACTTCTAGCACAGTGAGTTTAAATACACTCATTATCAATGCTAAAACTGTGGAGTACAGCATCTATTTTTAACACAGGTGCATGTGAAAGGCCTTGGTAAGCATTTCACCCAGTGTACTGAGGAACTAAGCTGGTCAGGCAGCATCTACGGAAATGAATAAACACTCAATGTTTCAGGACTGGAAAGGAAAGGGAAACAAGCCAGAATAAGAAGGTGGTGGGGGGTGAATGGGAAAAATAAGTGGTTATGTGGTCGGAGAGTCAGAGAGAAGCAGAGATCACAGAGGGAGAGTAATGAGAGAGGTCTCATGGAACTGCCATCAAAAAGAAGATTTAAACTTCTTCAGGATAGCTGTAGAGTTATGTAACGGGTGACAGAAGACTCACAATTTTCATAATAGAAACCGTCCTACATGTTTTACAACCACCATCGCGGAGTTGTTGTGTTCACTTTGAGAGATGGTGTCTGCTGTAATGATATCAGTGTATGGCAGTTGCTTTTGGTTTGTTGCTAACGGAAGTAAAGAGCTGCAGCTTTTGTTAAGCACATAAATGACTCTCACTTGGTTTATTGACAAAATCCTACATTGGTGTACCTCGATGAAACTTTGCAGTGGATCACAAATCAAAAACATAAGAGACTCTGCAGATGCTGGAAATGTCTATGCAGGAGAAATTTATACATTATAATACATTGCAATGTACTGCTGCTGCAAAACAACAAATTTCACCACGTACGCCAGTGATATGAAACCTGATTCTGATTCTATGACCATAATTAGTCTTGAACTGACTTCCTCAGAAGTGTTTCCTACCTTCCTCTCAGGTAGACTTGCACCTACTTTGAGAAGTGCAAGTATTCCTCCGGCATTGCGTCACACTGATACCTTGAGATCCGATGATGAACTGGGATCAGATGGCACTCTTGCCAAAGGTGAGGGCCTTTGTCAAATACTAGATACCATTTTTCTTAAAACTGCCGATGCTGGAAAACCTCAATAAGAACAGAAAGTGCTAGAAACACACAGCAGAACAGGTAGCATCTGGGGAAAGGGAAGCAGAGTTAACATTTCTTGTTAAAGTCATGTATGTGCTGGTCCAGAGCATGAAGTGTGGAGATAAATCAAGACCATGCACGTGCTGATCCTTAACACTGAACCTGAGCACAGATCATAATAGCTGATAAATTCAGGAAGATTGGGTAGATTATTTTATGGACGTATAAGCTATATACAATCTGTGTATATACCTAAGCTATTTTGAGAAGAAGGCATCCATTAGTCTTGCGAGACCATGGACCTGCGCCTGGAAAGTCTTCACTCTCCAGGGCACAGGCCTGGGCAAGGTTGTATGGAAGACCGGCAGTTGCCCATGCTGCAAGTCTCCCCTCTCCATGAGACCAATGTTGTCCAAAGGAAGGGCATTAGGACCCATACAGCTTGGCACCAGTGTTGTCGCAGAGCAATGTGTGATTAAGTGCCTTGCTCAAGGACACAACACGTTCCCTTGGCTGGGGCTCGAACTCATGACCTTCAGGTCACCAGTCCAACGCCTTAACCACCTGGCCACATACCCACACTAAGCTATCTTATGTATTTATATTTATAATATCACCTGTTTATTCATTGCCATAGATGTTGCCTGACCTGCTGAGTTCCTCCAGCATTTTGTAATTGATTACATCAGCCCTCTTTTTACCCATCAATATGACGTCCAGTACATCTGAATTCACCTTGTCCACTCTTAACTTCCTGCTCCAAATATTCCACCATCCGTCCTTCAAGACCTTCAACATTGTTCAATGTCATTTCCTGTACAAGTGTAACGGACAATGGAATAATCATTATTCTGGATCCAATGCAGCACAAAAAAAAACACAAGATAAAGAGCACAGTCATAATAATCAAAGTGAGGTGTTTTTGTGGTACTTGACTTGAACTCTGTCAAGGCTGTGGGAATTGGTTTCTTTGTCTTTCCCATTTAAACCTCTTTTTTAATACCATTACTGCTCCAGGGAAAATCTCCAGAACACGATGAAGCAGCTGGTAATATATTGTGTAATACTTACTGTGATACAGGGCTTGTGGTTCTTATCTTTGCAACATCCAGGTGTATTTGTTCACATTAGGAAATCAGAATATAAGAAACAAAAGTCAGCTTCTTGTGCCTGCCTTGCATTCAATAAGATCAAGGCTGATCTTCTCCCTCAGCCTAGCATATCTGTGTTAACTTTTGATTAATTCAAATCCTCAATTTCTAAAATCCATCAATTTCTGTTTTGAATTTACGAAGCAATTTCTCTGCGGCTCTTCAACCATGTGTTCACCCAGACTCACTTCACCTATTCCTTCTGCCCCCTCCCCACCTCCTTATTCAGGCCTTATTCTCCCTCCTTTCCAGTTCTTATGAAAGGTCTTTGCCCAAAACGTGGTGCCTGACCTCCTGAGTTCTTCCAGCATTTCATGAGTATTGCTCTGGATTTCCAGCATCTGCAGAATCTCCTGTTTTTATGAAATGCACCTATCCAGTAATCAACCTTGTGGCCCTTGACTGCTGTGCATTTATTGTAAAGCCAGAAATGTAAACAATATTCCAGATGCATTCTTACAAGAGTCCTCTATACTTGTAGCACTGTCTCTACCCTTGTACATAAAACCTGATGCCAAAAGACAAATACATTGTTAGACTTGCCAATTGCTTGTTGAATCTATACGTTTATGTTCAGCAATTTATATACGATGACCCTCAATTTGCTCTGAACACTAACAGTTTTCAATCTCTACAATTTAAAATTAGTTTGTTTTTCTATTTTTGTGAATAATAGGACAAATTCAAATTTGTCCACATTATATTTGAGAAGTCCATGTGATACAGTATCTACAATTAGGGAATGAGACAGGGCAAGTGGCAGATGTTTGTGTAGGTGAACATTTTGCATCTAGTGACCTCAATGCCATTAGTTTCAAAGTAAATAGGTAAAAAAATAGGTCTGGTCCATAGGGTGAGATTCTAAAATGGAGAAAGGCAAATTTTGATGGTATCAGAAATGATTTGGCCAGTGTGGATTGGGAGAGTCTGTTTTCTGGAAAAGGTGTACTTGGAAAGTGGGAGGCCTTCAAATACAAAATTTTAAGAGTTAAAAGCTTGTGTGTGCCTGTCAGTATAAAAGTTTAAGATAACAAGTGAAGAGAACCTTGGTTTTCAGGAGATATTGAAGCTCTGGTTCAGAGAGAAAAGGAGGTTCATAGAAAATTTATGCAGGTAGAAACAAATGAGGTACTCGTAGAGTACAAAAAAAGCAGGGGAATGCTTCAGAAAGAAATCAGGAAGGTTAAAGAAGGCATGGTTGATCCAGCAGACAAGGTGAAGGAAATTGGTCCTCTGGAAGATCAGAATGGTAATCCATGTGTGGAGCCAGAACAGAAAGCGGAGATCTTAATTGCATCCTTTGCATCTGTATTTACTCGGGAGATGAATACAGAGTCCATAAAAGTGAGGCAAAGTGGCATCAATTTCATGGACGCTGTACAGATTACAGAGGAGGAGGTGTTTACTACGCTAAGGCAAATCAGGGTGGATAAATCCCCAGGGCTTGACAACGTGTTCCCTCTTACCCTATGGGAGGCAAGTGTAGAAATTGCCCAGGCCCTAGCAGAGATATTTAAATCATCCTTAATCGTGGACTGATTAAGGATGGTCAGCATAGGTGCGTGCATGGACGGTCATGTCTAACCAAACTTATAGAGCTTTTTTGAAGGAGTTACCAAGACAGTGGATGAAGGCAAGGCAGTGGATATTGTGTACATGAACTTTAGCAAGGTATTTGAAATGATCCAGCATGGGAGGTTGGTTAAGAAGGTTCAGTCGCTCGGCATTCAAGATGAGGTAGTAAATTGGATTAGATATTAGCTTTGTGGGAGAAGCCAGAGAATGATAGTAGATGGTTGCCTCTAACTGGAGGCCTGAGACTAGTGGAGTGCCACAGGGATCAGTGCTGGGTGCTTTGTAGTTCGTCACCTATATCAATGATCTGGATGATAATGTGGTTAACGGGATCAGCAAATTTGTGGATGACTCCAAGATTGTGGGGGTATTGGACAGCAAGGAAGGCTATAATGACTGGCAGAGGGATCTGTATCAGCTGGACAAATGGGGTGAAAAATGGGAGATGGAATTTAATGCAGACAGGGGTGCAAAGTAGGACCAAGGAGGGTAGGACTTACATAGTAAACAGTAGTGAAGTGAGGAGTGTGGTAGAACAAAGGGATCTGGGAATACAAGTCCATAATTCATTGAAAGTGGTGTCACAGGAAGACAGGATCATAAAGAAAGCTTTTGGCGCTGTGGCCTTCATAAATCAATGTATTGAGTACAGAAGATGGGATGTTAATGCTGAAGTTGTATAAAACATCATTGAAGCCTAATTTGGAGCATTGTGTGCAGTTTTAATCACCAACCTACAGAAAGATGTAAATAGGGTTGAAAGAGTGCAGAGCAAATTTCAAGCATGTTGCCGTGGCTGGAGGACCTGAATTATAAGGAAAGATTGAATTGGTTAGGACTGTGTTCTTTAGAATGTATGAGGTTGAGAGGAGATTTGGTAGAGTTATGCAAAATTATGAGGGTTGTGAGAGTGTGGAATAAGCTGCAGTCCACGTGAGCTCGATTTGGAGAGAAGTTTGAATAGGTACATGGATAGTAACGATATGGAGGTCTATGGTCCTGGTGCAGGTCGGTGGTAGTAAGCAGTTTAAATGGTTCAGCATGGACTAGATGGGCTGGAGGGCCTGTTTCTGCCCACCCATTTGTTGTATTCTTACATCTCCTTTCAGCTTTGTATCATCACAAAACTTGGATTTAGTATTTTCTTATCTAAATCACTATGATGGCACTCCCAGTTTCCCAGATTCCAACCAAACATTATCCTTTTATTCTACTTTTTATTATCTGTGCATTAACCAAATCATGTGCTCTAATTTTCTTAAATAATCCACTTTGCACCTCAGTCTCAACGTAGAGAAGACAAAGGAAATCATTGTGGACTTCAGGAAGGTGCAGATGAACTATCCCCCTCTGCGAATACATGGCTCCTTCATAGATAGAGTTAAGCGCACCAAGTTCCTGGGTGTTCACATCACTGATGACCTCACCTGGACCTTTAATATCACCTCCCTGAACAAGAAGGCACAGCAGAACCTCCACTTCCTAAGAAGATTGAGGCAAGCAAGGTTTCCACCCCCCACCTGAACTCTGTTTTAGAAACATAGAAACATAGAAAATAGGTGCAGGAGTAGGCCATTCAGCCCTTTGAGCCTGCACCGCCATTTATTATGATCATGGCTGATCATCCAACTCAGAACCCCGCCCCAGCCTTCCTTCCATACCCCCTGACCCCCGTAGCCACAAGGGCCATATCTAACTCCCTCTTAAATATAGCCAATGAACTGGCCTCAACTGTTTCCTGTGGCAGAGAATTCCACAGATTCACCACTCTCTGTGTGAAGAAGTTTTTCCTAATCTCGGTCCTAAAAGGCTTCCCCTCTATCCTCAAACTGTGACCCCCCGTTCTGGACTTCCCCAACATCGGGAACAATCTTCTTGCATCTAGCCTGTCCAATCCCTTTAGGATCTTATACGTTTCAATCAGATCCCCCCTCAATCTTCTAAATTCCAACGAGTACAAGCCCAGTTCATCCAGTCTTTCTTCATATGAAAGTCCTGCCATCCCAGGAATCAATCTGGTGAACCTTCTCTGTACTCCCTCTATGGCAAGGATGTCTTTCCTCAGATTAGGGGACCAAAACTGCACACAATACTCCAGGTGTGGTCTCACCAAGGCCTTGTACAACTGCAGTAGTACCTCCCTGCTCCTGTACTCAAATCCTCTCGCTATAAATGCCAGCATACCATTCGCCTTTTTCACCGCCTGCTGTACCTGCATGCCCACTTTCAATGACTGGTGTATAATGACACCCAGGTCTCGTTGCACCTCCCCTTTTCCCAATCGGCCACCATTCAGATAATAATCTGTTTTCCTATTTTTGCCACCAAAGTGGATAACTTCACATTTATCCACATTAAATTGCATCTGCCATGAATTTGCCCACTCACCCAACCTATCCAAGTCACCCTGCATCCTCTTAGCATCCTCCTCACAGCTAACACTGCCACCCAGCTTCGTGTCATCCTCAAACTTGGAGATGCTGCATTTAATTCCCTCATCCAAGTCATTAATATATATTGTAAACAACTGGAGTCCCAGCACTGAGCCTTGCGGTACCCCACTAGTCACCGCCTGCCATTCTGAAAAGGTCCCGTTTATTCCCACTCTTTGCTTCCTGTCTGCGAACCAACTCTCCACCCACACCAATACCTTACCCCCAATACCGTGTGCTTTAAGTTTGCACACTAATCTCCTGTGTGGGACCTTGTCAAAAGCCTTCTGAAAATCCAAATATACCACATCCACTGGTTCTCCCCTATCCACTCTACTAGTTACATCCTCAAAAAATTCTATGAGATTCGTCAGACATGATTTTCCTTTCACAAATCCGTGCTGACTTTGTCCGATCATTTCACCGCTTTCCAAATGTGCTGTTATCACATCCTTGATAACTGACTCCAGCAGTTTCTCCACCACCGACGTTAGGCTAACCGGTCTATAATTCCCCGGTTTCTCTCTCCCTCCTTTTTTAAAAAGTGGAGTTACATTAGCCACTCTCCAATCCTCAGGAACTAGTCCAGAATCTAACGAGTTTTGAAAAATTATCACTAATGCATCCACTATTTCTTGGGCTACTTCCTTAAGCACCCTGGGATGCAGACCATCTGGCCCTGGGGATTTATCTGCCTTCAATCCCTTCAATTTACGTAACACCACTTCCCTACTAACATGTATTTCGCTCAGTTCCTCCATCTCACTGGACCCTCTGTCCCCTACTATTTCTGGAAGAATATTTATGTCCTCCTTAGTGAAGACAGAACCAAAGTAATTATTCAATTGGTCTGCCATGTCCTTGCTCCCCATAATCAATTCACCTGTTTCTGTCTGCATGGGACCTACATTTGTCTTTACCAGTCTTTTCCTTTTTACATATCTATAAAAGCTTTTACAGTCCGTTTTAATGTTGCCTGCCAGTTTTCTCTCATAATCTTTTTTCCCCTTCCTAATTAAGCCCTTTGTCCTCCTCTGCTGAACTCTGAATTTCTCCCAGTCCTCAGGTGAGCCACTTTCTCTGGCTAATTTGTATGCTTCTTCTTTGGAATTAATACTATCCCTAATTTCTCTTGTCAGCCACGGGTGCACTACCTTCCTTGATTTATTCTTTTGCCAAACTGGGATGAACATTTGTTGCAGTTCATCCATGCAACCTTTAAATGCCTGCCATTGCATATCCACCGTCAATCCTTTAAGTGTCATTTGCCAGTCTATCTTAGCTAATTCACGTCTCATACCTTCAAAGTTACCCCTCTTTAAGTTCAGAACCTTTGTTTCTGAATTAACTATGTCACTCTCCATCTTAATGTAGAATTCCACCATATTATGGTCACTCTCACGACAAGATCGCTAATTAACCCTTCCTCATTGCTCAAAACCCAGTCCAGAATAGCCTGCTCTCTAGTTGGTTCCTCGACATGTTGGTTCAAAAAACCATCCCGCATACATTCCAAGAAATCCTCTTCCTCAGCACCTTTACCAATTTGGTTCACCCAATCTACATGTAGATTGAAGTCACCCATTATAACTGTTGTTCCTTTATTGCACACATTTCTAATTTCCTGTTTAATACCATCTCCGACCTCACTACTACTGTTAGGTGGCCTGTACACAACTCCCACCAGCGTTTTCTGCCCCTTAGTGTTACGCAGCTCTACCCATATCGATTCCACATCTTCCCGGCTTATGTCCTTCCTTTCTATTGTGTTAATCTCTTCTTTGACTAGCAACGCCACCCCACCTCCCCTTCCTTCATGTCTATCCCTCCTGAATATTGAATATCCCTGAACGTTGAGCTCCCATCCCTGGTCACCCTGGAGCCATGTCTCTGTGATCCCAACTATATCATAATCATTAATAACAATCTGCACTTTCAATTCATCCACCTTATTACGAATGCTCCTTGCATTGACACACAAAGCCTTCAGGCGCTCTTTTACAACTCTCTTAGCCCTTATACAATTATGCTGAAAAGTGGCCCTTTTTAATGCTTGCCCTGGATTTGTCGGCCTGCCACTTTTACTTTTCTCTATAGTACTTTTTGTTTCTACCCTCACTTTACACCCCTCTGCCTCTCTGCACTGGTTCCCATCCCCCTGTAGTGAACTAACCTCCTCACGCCTAGGCTCTTTAATTTGATTCCCACCCTCCAACCATTCTAGTTTAAAGTCACCTCAGTAGCCCCCGCTAATCTCCCTGCCAGGATATTGGTTTTACAGGAGCACCATTGAGAGTGTCCTGACAAGTTATATCTATAACTGGTATGGGAGCAGTCGAGCATCAGACTAGATGTCCCTACAAAGGACTGTGAGAACAGGTGAAAGGACCATAGGGGTCTCCCTACCATCCATCATGGACATTTATCAGGAGCGCTGCGAACACAGGGCCCTTAGTATTAGCAAGGATCCCACTCATCCATCCAGCATCCTCTTTGACTTTCTACCATCAGGCAGGAGACTCTGATGCATCAGGACAAGAACAGTCAGGATGGGAAACAATTTCTTCTCCCAGTATTACGTTTCTGAATTCACGGCCATATCGTATTCAAAGTGTCACTGGTTAATCTGTTCCGTACCTTACAATATTGAAAATTAATGCACTTTAGTTTGTTATTTATGTGTGATTCATCTGCAGATATTATCCTGACCGTCATAAGTTGTCATGTGTTATGTGTGTCATGCTCACTACAGTGCTTTACACCCTGCTTCAGAGAAATGTTGTCTCGTTTCTATATACATGATATGGTTATATGCATGATATACATGTACATATTTCAATGGCAATAAACTTGACGACTTGATCACCTTCACTCAATGCTTCCATCCCTCCAGTGTTTGCTCAGTTCTGCCATCCAGTGTTTGCTCAGTGGAAGAACAAGCTGGACACGCAGAGACTTGGGTAACACACATCAAAGTTGCTGGTGAACGCAGCAGGCCAGGCAGCATCTCTAGGAAGAGGTACAGTCGACGTTTCAGGCCGAGACCCTTCATCAGGACTAACTGAAGGAAGAGCTAGTAAGAGATTTGAAAGTGGGAGAGGGAGAGGGAGGGGAGATCCAAAATGATAGGAGAAGACAGGAGGGGGAGGGATGGAGCCAAGAGCTGGACAATTGATTGGCAAAAGGGATATGAGAGGATCATAGGACAGGAGGCCGAGGGAGAAGGAAGGGGGGAGAGGGGAAAAACCAGAGGATGGGCAAGGAGTATAGTCAGAGGGACAAAAAGGAGAGAGAGAAAAAGAATTTGTGTATATAAATAAATAACGGATGGGGTACAAGGGGGAGGTGGGACATTAGCGGAAGTTAGAGGAGTCAATGTTCATGCCATCAGGTTGGAGGCTACCCAGACGGAATATAAGGTGTTGTTCCTCCAACCTGAGTGTGGCTTCATCTTTGCAGTAGAGGAGGCCATGGATAAACATATCAGAATAGGAATGGGATGTGGAATTAAAATGTGTGGCCACTGGGAGATCCTGCTTTCTCTGGTGGACAGAGCGTAGGTGTTCAGCAAAACGGTCTCCCAGTCTGCGTCGGGTCTCACCAATATATAGAAGGCCACATCGGGAGCACCAGACGCAGTATATCACCCCAGCCGACTCACAGGTGAAGTGTCGCCTCACCTGGAAGGACTATCTGGGGGTCTTCTCTTTGTGACTGCATGTTACTCTGCAGCTGTAACAAAGTATGCTATGCTTTCTAAGTGCCTTGTGCGGTGTGCTGTGTGTTTTACACCTTGTCCCTCAGGGAAAGCTGTTTCATTTGGCTATATTCATATATGGTTGAATGGTAATTAAACTTGAAATTGAATCTGAACTTGAACCTTATGGAATGCTTATTAAAAACACAACCGCGCTATATCCTGATACGCACATCATATACACAGACGCGATGAAGGGTCTTGGCTGGAAATGTCAGATGTTTTTTCCCCTCCTTAGATGCTGCCTGACCAGCTGGTTTCCTCCAGCACTTTGTGTGTGTTGTGATGCATCAATTAGTCTGCCTTTATCTATCGAGCTAGTAACAGGTCAGAAAACTCCAACCGATTTAGCAGACCTGATAACCCTTTGACAGAACTGTCCCAGAGTTACACTCAGACCTTGGTTCTTTGTGGTAGTGGGAACTGTTCCCGGGGGCTCATTACTGACTGCTTTTCCAAATCCCAAGGACGCGGCCTAGAAGACAAGCATACCTTTAGGGTTCTGAGGTTTCGCAGCCCTGTGGATGGGCTGATTCTGTGCTGGTGTCACCGATTGAAGCGTCGCTGGAGAAAACAGAACATTGGGAGTAGTGGATCAGCTGTCGGAGGCTGCGTACTTGGTGAATTGCTCTCTGTCTCTCTCTCTCTCTCTCTGTCTCTCTCTTTGCCGATTCTCGGGTCGGAGAGCTCAGAAATAAAAGCGATGTGACAGACATTATCATCACAGATCAGCAAAATGTTTGGTTATGTCTCACTTCTCGCTGTGAAAGGGGGTCACCTTTTTCTTTTTATTAGGGAGAGGGAGCCCTGTGTATGTCAAATTTGTTGGGTTAGCGATTAAGTTTTTGTTGTATTGTGGATCATGGTCTTTCTTGGGGACTTTGTTATTGTTTGCTTGGTGGGTGGAGGGTGCTGTTGCATTTTTATGGAAGTGGGTGGAGGTGGGGGAGGATCGTTGCTTTGCTGCTGCTTGTGTGTGGGGTTCT
Source organism: Mobula birostris (assembly GCF_030028105.1). Classification (NCBI taxonomy): domain Eukaryota; kingdom Metazoa; phylum Chordata; class Chondrichthyes; order Myliobatiformes; family Myliobatidae; genus Mobula; species Mobula birostris. The sequence continues at coordinate 249,131,169 of NC_092370.1, read as the reverse complement.
AATGTTTTTACTGCCTTTTGGAGCACTCTTCTGTTTTGTGGATATCTGCAAAGAACAAGAATTTTAGGAAGTATATTGCATGGATTTCTCTGATATTAAATGGAACTACTGAAATATAAATCCATTTTGACTTTGTCTTTCACATTTTTGTTTTCCATATGCTCTGCCACTGCCAATAGATTCCAACATTTTCCTTTCAACTAATGTCAGCCTGGAGCTCTCTGATTTAGCTCTATTTACTTAAATCAAGTATTTACACTTTCTGCCATCTGAATTCTGGGGATAATTTCCAGCATCATTGGAATTTAGGAAGATAACAACCTCTATTGTCATCACCACCCCTTCAAAACCATAGAATTCAGGATATTATATCCACAGGATTGACTACCAAGGAGTTATAGAGTCATAGAACATGACTGAAACAGGTACTTTGGCCCATCTAGTCTATGGCAAACCATTAACCTACTTACTCCCTTGACCTGTATTTGGACCACAGCCCTCCATACCACACATGTACCTATCCAAGCTTCTCTCACATGTTGAAATAGAACCCACATCCACTACTAGCTTGTTCCACACACTTTCCACCCTCTAAGTCAAGAAATTTCCCTTCAACATTTTACCTTTCACCCTTAACCCATGACCTTTAGTTGCGGTCTCACCCAACCTCAGCGGAAAAAGCCTGCTTACTTTTATTCTATGTATACCCCCCATAATTTTGTCTGCCTCTATCAAATCCTCTCAATCATCGACACTCCAGGGAGTAAAGTCCTAACCTGTTCAGCCTTTCCCGATAAGTCAGGTCTGCAATCCTGGCCACATCCTTGTCAATTTTCTCTTCCATTCTTTTAATTTCCAGAACGTCTTTTTTTTACTCATATTAATTATTTGTGCTCCATGTTCACTACATTTTTAGCGACTTCTTGTATTTTTATTCAGTTAATAACATATTTGTTTAATCTCCTTCTTCCCTGGTATAGTTTACCCTGGCTCTTTCGGTATGTAACCCACATTAACTTTAGCTAATTTTATCCCTTAGAAGTATTTATAGAAACTCTAACAATGGCTTCCTTGTTACTAATGTTGAATGTATTCAGATAAAAAAGATTCAAGATTATTTGAAGTCATTTCCAGTACAGAAGTGGAAAGGAGAACAAAATAATTGTTACTCCAGATCTGATGCAGCACAAAAAAACACAATATGAAAAAGAACACAATAATAGGAAAGGCACAATAAATATAAATATGTAAGTTATACATAGATTGATTGTATGTCCATAAAGTGACACTAGGCACAGGAGTGTCTGTACATAAGGTGACTCTGACAGGAAGTGACAAAGTAGAGGTGGTTGGAGATGTGGAGTGGTGGGTTAATGGGTGGAGGTGTTAATCAGAGTTACTGCTTGGAGAAAGCACCTGTTTTTGTGTCTGGCGGTCCTGGAGTGGATGCCATGTAACCTCCTCCTTGATAGGAGAGGGACAAGCAGTCCTCGAGCAGGGTGTGTGGGATCCTTCATGTTGTTACTGGCCCTTTTCCAGCATTGATCATGAAGTAGGCTTATACAGAATAGAACAGCCGAAAGGCTTGTACTGTTCTACGTTCTAAAAAATAACAAAAACAATATTTTTTCTGTATAAGTGAATTGGAAATGACAGCATTGGTGCTTAAAATATGTGATAACAGGATATCAACTTCAAACTTTCTTTATAAAACTGAGAAACTAGATTAGAAGAAAGTTCATCATAAAGCACAAGAGTAGCAATAAAAAAAAACAACTTTGAACTCTAGAAATTCTCTTGTGCAGATGATGGGTCTGTGTGGTTTAGTACAAGGCTGGGATGAATGTTGATATTCCGGTGCTCCAACGTTCTGGATACTTTGGGGTAAGATTGTTTAGTATCATTTCCGGTACACAAGTGTAAAGGACAATGAAATAATTGTTACTCTGGATCTGATGCATCACACAAGAAAAAACACACAATAAGATAAAGAACCCAATACTTTATACTTTATTGTCGCCAAACAATTGGTACTAGAACGTACAATCATCACAGCGATATTTCATTCTGCGCTTCACACTCCCTGGATTACAAATATTAAATATTAAAGATATTAAAAATAGTTAAAATTAGTAAATATTAAAAAATTAAATTATAAATAATAAACAGAAAATAGAAAAATGGGAAGTAAGGTCGTGCAAAAAAACTGAGAGGCAGGTATGGATATTTGGAGGGTACAGCCCAGATCCGGGTCCGGATCCGTTCAGCAGTCTTATCACAGTTGGAAAGAAGCTGTTCCCAAATCTGGCCGTACGAGTCTTCAAGCTCCTGAACCTTCTCCCGCAGGGAAGAGGGACGAAAAGTCTGTTGGCTGGGTAAAAACACAATAAATATACATAAATTCGATAGCTTCTGGTCAAGATGGTGCTCTCTCAGTTGACATAGAAACATAGAAAACCTACAGCACAATACAGGCCTTTCGGCCCACAAAGCTGTGCCAAACATGTCCTAAACCTAGAACTACCTAGGCTTACCCATAGCCCTCTATTTTTCTATGCTTCATGTATCCATTCAGGAGTCTCTTAAAAAACCACAGAGTCAACCTGCATAGCAGCTCTGAGTGTCCTATGGACTTGGACCCCAAGATCCCTCTGATCCTTCACACTGCCAAGAGTCTTACCACTAATGCTATATTCTGTCATCATACTTGACTTACCAGAATGAACCACCTCACACTTATCTGGGTTGAACACCATCTGACACTTCTCAGCCCAGTTTTGCATCCTATCAATGTCCCTCTGTAACCTCTGACAGACCTCCACACTATCCACAACACCCCCAACCTTTGTGTCATCAGCAAACTTACTAACCCATCCCTCCACTTCCTCATCCAGATCATTCCTAAAATTTACAGAAAGTAGGGGTCCCAGAACAGATCCCTGAGGCACATCACTGGTCACCAGCCTCTATGCAGAATATGACCCATCTACAACCACTCTTTGCCTTCTGTGGGCAAGCCAGTTCTGGATCCACAAAGCAATGTCCCCTTGGATCCCACGTCTCCTTACTTTCTCAATAAGCCTTGCATGGGGTACCTTATCAAATGCTTTGCTAAAATCCATATACACTACATCTACGGCTCTACCTTCATCAATGTGTTTAGTCACATCCTCAAAAAATTCAATCTTGCTTGTAAGGCATGACCTGCCTTTGACAAAGCCATGCTGATTATTCCAAGTCATATTATGCCTCTCCAAATGTTCATAAATCCAGCCTCTCAGGATCTTCTCCATCAACTTACTGAAGTAAGACTCACTGGTCTGTAATTTCCTGGGCTATCCCTACTCCCTTTCTTGAATAAAGGAACAACATCTGCAACCTTCCATTCCTCTGTAACTTCTCATGTCCTCATTGATGATGCAAAGATCATTGTCAGGGGCTCAGCATATCTCCTCCCTCGCTTCCCACAGTAGCCTGGGGTACATCTATTCTGTTCTCGGTAACTTATCCAACTTGATGCTTTCCAAATATCTTCTTCCAGAGAGCTTTTTTATTTCCTTTAAGCCTGTTTTAGCACCTATTTTTCACCTTAAGTATGTGTCTGGGACTGTTAGAGCCCATGATGTACAGTTTGGAGATCGTTAGAGTGATCCAGCGCTTTGTTGTCTCCAAGAAGATTCCAGGAAGCAAGCACGTACTTGGACAGCCTCGATGTGAAGAAATTTTGGGATAAGTCACAAGCCAGTGTTCGACTCTGACAATTAAAGCATCGAGGAAGAATGAGACATCAAGGTGAATGGGGAAGGCGAGTGAGAATGTCAGCACTGACGGCCTGTCTTTTGATCACTGCCGGAGAAGGATTCCGTGAGTGGCCTGTCACTATGTGGCTCACTGTGGCCGGCAGGTAGGCCTCTCTCCCTTGTGTGGTGTCGCTCTCTTTTGGTGATATTGTAGGGTGGTATCGTGGTTCTGCGTTTATAGATTAGACTATTGCATTTATGAACCATGGACTTCTTTCAGACTTATGGTTTTTATATTCTGTTTCTTTATCACCCGTTCCTTTTCCATTTTGTTGTACGAGGGGAAGGTGTTTGGATGTTGACATTCTGCAATGTTCTGTTAGCTTTTTTGTGTGGGGGCAAGGGCTTGGTTTTTGAGATTGGTGTTCCCATTCCATTTTGTGTGTGGGGAGGGGTATTTGGGGGGAGTTGATGATCGGTATGTCTTTTTTTTGTAGGTGGGAGGGTTGGCTCGATGTTTCTCTCTGAATGACTTTCTTTCTTTTCTTTCTTTTTAAATCTTTTTATTGAATAAGTATACAAAAGGTAAGCCATATAGGCACTAATACACTGTTAGAATATAATAAAATTACAGGAGATATTAAAACAGAAAAGAAATGATACAAACAATGTAATTTAAACATAAAATAATAAGGTAACATAATAGTATACTAATTTTTATATATATATATATATATCAATAGAAAAAGGAAACCCCCCCCCCAAAAAAACCACTGTGCAACTAAACTAAAAGCAAGGCAAAGCAATGGGCTAACTTGGAAACAAGTAGAGTTTAAAGACTTAAAATCACGTCCTCAAACCCGACCTCCATTAATAACAGTAGAAAAAAACAAGAAGGGAATATAAATATGGAGCAAAAAGGGGAAGAAAAAAAATTACATTAAATGAAAATATTGAATAAAAGATCTCCAGGTCTGTTCAAATTTAAGTGAGGAATCATAAAGATTGCTTCTAATTTTCTCCAAATTCAAGCATAATATCGTCTGAGAAAACCCAAAAAAGGTAGATGGAGCATTAAGCTCTTTCCAATGTTGTAAGATACATCTTTTCGCCATTAAAGTAAGAAATGCAATCATTCTATGGGCTGAAGGAGACAGATTACTGGAAATTTTAGGTAATCCAAAGATAGCAGTAATAGGGTGAGGTATTCAATACCTTTGAGATAATATTAAAAATGTCTCTCCAAAAAGTTTCCAGAGTAGGACAAGACCAAAACATATGAGTTAGAGAGGCTATCTGCCCCGGACATCTATCACAAAAAGGATTAATATGAGAATAAAATCGAGCTAATTTATCTTTGGACATATGTGCTCTTTGAACAACTTTAAATTGAATTAGGGAATGTTTAGCACAGATAGAGGAAGTATTGACTAATTGTAAAATCTGCCCCCAGTCATCCATGGAAATGATAGAACCCAATTCCTGTTCCCAATCTACCCTAATCTTATCAAATGGAACTTTCCTAAGTTTCATAATAATATTATAAATCATAGCCGATGCACCTTTCTGACATGGATTAAGGTTAATTATAATATCTAAAATATATGTAGGAGGAAGCATTGGAAAGGAAGAAAGTATAGTACTTAGGAAATTCCTAACTTGTAGATATCTAAAAAAATGTATTCTTGATAAATTATATTTATTAGATAATTGTTCAAAAGACATAAGGGAACCATCTAAAAATAAATCCAAAAACCGTGAAATACCCTTAGTCTTCCAAATTTGAAAAGCACGACCCGTGAAAGAGGTGGAAAAAATGTTACCTAAAATAGGAATCGCTAGCCCAAATTGGTTAAGATCAAAAAATTTTCTGAATTGAAACCAAATACGTAAGGTATATTTAACTATTGGGTCAGAGACCTGTTTGAGGCGTTTCAAATCAAAAGGAAGAGAGGAACCTAAAATAGAGCCGAGTGTATAGCCCTGAGCAGATTGTAATTCCAATACTACCCATTTAGGAATGGATAGTATATCCTGGTCAAGTAACCAAAATTTCATATGTCGAATATTAATTGCCCAATAATAGAATCTAAAGTTAGGCAATGCTAAACCTCCATCTCTCTTAGCTTTCTGTAAATGTATTTTACCCAATCTCGGGTTTTTATTTTGCCAAATAAATGAAGAAATTTTTGAGTCAACTTTATCAAAAAAGGATTTTGAAACAAAAATCGGTAATGCCTGAAATATATATAAAAATTTTGGCAAAAAAAAACATCTTAACTGCATTAATACGACCAATCAAAGTTAAATATAATGGAAACCATTTAGATGAAAGTTGAGTAATATGGTCAATTAAGGGTAAAAAATTAATCTTAAATAAATCTTTGTGTTTACAAGTAACTTTAATCCCAAGATATGAAAAATAATTATTAATCAATTTAAACGGAAAGTTGTGATATAAGGGAAGTTGTTTATTAATCGGGAAAAGTTCACTCTTACTAAGATTTAATTTCTAACCTGAAAAAAGACTAAATTGTGCTAATAAATCTAAAACAGAAGGGATGGATTTTTGAGGATTAGAAATATATAAAAGTAAGTCAACAGCATAGAGTGATATTTTATGGGACTTTAAGCCCCGAGTTATCCCAGTAATATTTGGAGATACTCGAATGGCAATTGCAAGAGGTTCTAATGCAATATCAAATAATAAAGGACTAAGAGGACAGCCTTGTCGAGTACCTCGAAAAAGAGGGAAAAAAGGTGAGCTTAAAGAGTTAGTACGGACCGAGGCTACAGGAGAATGATATAACAGTTTGATCCAGGATATAAATTTCGAGCTGAAATTAAACATTTCAAGCACCTTAAATCAGTAAGGCCATTCTACTCTATCAAAAGCTTTCTCAGCATCTAAAGAGTTAACACACTCAGGAACATTTTGTGAGGGGGTATAAACAATATTTAACAGTGTACGTATGTTATAGAAAGAGTAACGACCTTTAATAAAACCCGTTTGGTCTTCCGAAATAATAAAAGGAAGTACTTTTTCTAATCTGTTTGCTAATAATTTAGAAAAAATTTTAGAATCAACATTTAATAAAGATATTGGTCTATAAGATGCACATTGAGCAGGATCTTTATCCTTCTTTAATATTAGAGAGATTGACGCTCTATTGAAAGATTTGGGAAGTTTACCCAGTTTTAATGAAGCCTCAAAAACCCTACAGAACCACGGGATTAATGAAGATGCAAAACATTTATAAAATTCTGCGGTAAACCCATCAGGGCCAGGAGCTTTCCCCAGGTTCATAGAGGAAATAACATTCTTAATCTCATCAGTGGTAATGGGAGTATCTAGCATAGAAGACATATCCTGTGAAATCTCAGGGAGTTCTAGGTTATCTAAAAAATCATTCATATATTTAGAGTCTTGAGAGGACTCTGATTGATATAAGGAAGAATAAAAATCAAAAAAGGTTTGATTAATCCCCGCATGATCAAGTATCAGTCGATCATTTTGATTATAAATCTGATTAATTTGAGACTTAGTATAATTAGATTTCAATTGGTTAGCCAACGGTTTGCCAATTTTATCACTGTGTACATAAAATTCACTTCTTGTTTTCCTTAACTGGTTTACAATCGAGGATGAAAGTAATAAACTGTGTTCTATTTGAAGTTCAGTTCTTTGTTTATATAACTCCTCAGAGGGAGCTATAGCATATTTCTTATCAATTTCCTTAATCTTGTCCACAATTACCAACTCCTCCTGCTTCAGCTTCTTCCTCAAAGCAGCAGAATACGAGATAATCTGACCACGAATATAAGCTTTAAAAGTATCCCAAAGAATGTTCACAGAGATATCCTCTGTATAGTTGATTGTAAAAAAAAGATCAATCTGTTCATTCATAAAGTTAACAGAATCCGAGTCCTGAAGCAACAGCGAATTAAAACGCCATTGTCTATTATTTTGTGTATTGGCCTGAATTTTAATAGGAAGCTTAAGTGGAGCATGATCCGAAATGGTTATAGAGTCATAATCACATTTAACCACTGAAGAAATAAGACGAGAGTCAATAAAGAAATAATCAATTCTTGAATAGGAATGGTGAACTTGTGAAAAAAAAGAAAAATCTTTTTCCTGAGGATGCAAAAAACGCCAAATGTCCGTCAACCCAAAATCAGAGAGGAATGAATTAATCAAAGTTGCAGATTTATTAGGTAAGGTCCGTAGAGGAGCCGAACGGTCCAAAGCTGGAGATAAACAGGTATTAATATCTCCGCCCCAGGTCAATGAAAACTCATTCAAATTCGGGAACTGATTGAATAATGATTTATAAAATTCCGGACAATCCATATTGGGAGCATAAACATTAACCAAAACTACCTTTTTATTAAATAGTAAACCACTAACCAGTAGAAATCTACCATTTGGATCAGAGATAACATCATGTTGTATAAAAGTAACTGAGGAGTCTATAAAAATAAAGACGCCTCGAATCTTAGCATTAGAGTTCAAATGAAACTGTTGTTCCTTCCAGAATTTAAAAAAATGTAGTCTGTCCCCCCTCCGCACATGGGTCTCTTGTAAAAATAGAATTTGTACTTCAAGTCTCCGGAACACTTTAAAAACTTTTTTTCCTTTTAATAGGATCGTTAAGACCATTAGTATTCCAGGAGACAAAATTAATAATAGACTCCATAAACCCTAAAGTCAACCCGCAAAAAGGAGGATTAACGATAGGCTCGACCCACGAACCCAGAAAGGGAACAGAACAAGCAAGAGATACTGGGAAGGAGAACACAACCAATACTTCAATAGTGTAAATAGCCCAAGAAGAAAAAAACTAAAACGTGAAGCCCCTCCCACCACCCCCCACCCCATGACCCCAAGGCTAGATCTAAAACAGACCAGCCGGAAAGAAGCAAGCACTAAAACTACCCCCATGACTTCTGATAGACGCTCACTAAAAAAAAGTGTAAATATAAAAAAGATCAGCAAATTATAAAACAGTAAAAGAATAAAAAAAGTAAATGAATTAAAACAAACACTTAATACAACAGAGAAAAAGCCAGAAAATATAAAAAAAAACGCAACAAACCCCAGACCCTATGAATGAACAAAAAAAAGAAATGAAATTATTAACATAAACTAGTTATAAAAACCTACAAAAAAAGTAAATTTAAAAACTACAAAATTTAAGGCCTCAAAGGGAATACGTAGAATGACACTGAGGACATAACCACCCAGAATCCCCTGGGAAAAAGAAAGGAATGACGCAGATAGAAAGAAAGTTTAGCAACCATATTAATGAATCAAAAATAAACTTTTCTGCCCATATAAGGCAAAAAAAAAATTAACGCCGACAGATTCACAACCTCCGATCAAACGGAGATAGTTAAAAATTATGATTAAGATGTTGAAGGTGAAAATTGATCCAGATAACTCTGGGCATCCGATGGAGATTCAAAAAAACGGAGGGCTCCATCCAACGTACGAATCCTTAGATGTGCTGGGTAAAGCAGCGCTGGTTTTAAATCCATCTTGCAGAGTTCCGACATCACAGATCTGTAACGAACCCATTGATCCCGAATTGGTTTGCTGAAATCCTCCACGAATCGGAAATTAAGATCCGAAAAATCAATGTAATCTTTAGATCGAACGAATCGAAACAGTTCCTCCTTGTCTTGAAAGTAATGAAAACGTAAGATGACATGTCGAGGTTTATCTGACTTAGACGAGTATGATGGAACTCTGTGAACACGATCCAATAACGGTGGTTGGTCAGGAAATACAGTAGGAAATGCATCTTTTAAAAGTTGAGAAAAAAACTTCATAGGGTTGTCAGATTCCACAGCTTCACGCACACCAATCATTCGAAGATTCTGCTGTCGCATTCTGGATTCTAAGTCAGAGTTTTTAAAGGTCAGAAGGTCAAGTTTTTTCTTCATTATAGTAATTGTTTCTTCAATTTTCCCCATCTTGAGTTCATTTTGTTGCGTGGATTTTTGAAGATTAGATATAGCCGATTGATGTTCCGTAATAGATAATTGTATTTTATCGATTGAATCAACAATTTTCTGGAAATTAGTTGAAATTTCCGGATGAATCAGTTCCGTAATAGAGGTTGAAATTTCCGTTTGAATTAGATCCGATATAGCTTTCAAAGTCACCGGTGGTTCAGTCGGAGGAAGATCGGTACCTTTCGGTCTAACCGGAGGTTTGCCGTCTTTCCCATTTTTTCCATTCTTAGACATAGCAGACCTTAAAAACATCCGATTATTGAAGAGCCCAGTTTGTTTCAAAGTATTGTAAAAGTCGATGCCTTAATGGTTAGTTAAAATATAGCTGATCATAAGAAGAAAAACTCAGAGGTAATGGAGCGAGTCAAGAACACGGCTTCACTCCATGAGCTCTACCGGAAGTCCCCGAATGACTTTCATGTTCTTTCTTTGTTTTACAGCTATCTGGAGAATACAAATTTCAGATTATATATATACGTAGTTTGATAATAAATGAACCTTTGAACCTTTGAACGTTTTATACATTGTGACTGACCTTGAGACTGGTGTGGATGCTAAGTAACCTCTTCCCTGATGGGAGTGGGACAAACAGCCTGTGAACAGGGTATGTGGGATCCTTCATGATATTACTATCATCATAGGGATTGGGATGAAAGGAAAACATTGGTATTCTTCTCCAAAAACTGCTTTAACTTGTCTGGCTACATTGGGGCAAACTTTCCCCTCAAATGCCATCAATGTGCATGAGGTGCATGGTGCTGAGAGCAATGCACCTCCAAAACCTTGGAAGATATTGCGCCTTAGAAGATGGTAACCCAGAGCAAGGACATGGCAGTTTGTACTTCCTGGCTAAGGTGATTCATTCCCTTCACTCTAGCTAGCTGGATGAGCTTTCGGATACCTGAGATGATTACAGACCCCGTTGCTCAATTTGACCATTGAACAGGAAAGAATACAGCACTCTGCAGGTCCTTTGGCCCATGATATTATGCCAACCTTTAAACCTACTCTAAGATCAATCTATCCCTTCTCTCCTACAGAACCTCCCATTTTCCTCACTTCCATGTGCCTATCTAAGCATCTCTTAAATGTCCCGAATATATCTGCCACCACTGCTACCCTTGGCAATGCATTCCATGCACCCACAACTAACTCTGACATCCCCCCTGTACTTTCCTCCAATCACCTCAGAATATGCTCCCTCTTATTACAAAGAGTTCAAGGATTGCAGGTGGGAAGACTCTAGCTGAGGATTGTTTGTTGATGAAATATATTTTTGCAATAAGAGATTATATAAGCAACACCTATCATGCTGCCTCAGAAGCCAAGCTGCCTTTGTGTGTGTGTATATTATCTGCAGGAAGGGACAGGGCAGAATTTCCCAAAACATGTAGGAGGTACCCCTTTATGTTTAGCATTCAGTCTGTAGATCAAGTGTGACTGGAAAGACATTTGATGATTTGAAATTATATGCTCCTTCTTCAGTAAAGCTAAAGCCATTAATACAAATAGTAGAACTCCTTTCTAAAGATACAAACAGGAACTTTGGACTGGATAAGTTCAGAACATTAAAGATAAAGAAAGGTGCAATAGAGCTAGGAGAATACAGAGCAGCAGGATACAATACAACTGATGGATGAATATGAAACATATTAGTATCTGAGATATCAACAGGCAAAGAAAATAGATCAGACTGTGAGAAAGAGGAATCTTTAAACAGAATTTACTTCAAAGCTCTGCCAAATAGAGCTCAGTGGTGAAAATGTAACAAGGGCAATAAACACTTCTGCAATATACATATTAAAGTATTCTATTGGTATAACATCTTGGTCCAAAACCAATCTGGAAAATTTACAAAGAACAGCAAGAAATGAAATAAATTTCAGAAAACATTATTGACACCACCTAGGAGAGAAGGGGAAGAAGAATAACAGACATTAAAAATCTATACAAATGTTAGATAAAACTTTTAAGGATATATTGTCATCAATGAAGACAGGACTCAGCACTCCATGCAAGCATATGCAATTCTGATAAGAAGTACACACCACTGAACTTAAATGATAGCACAACCCAGAAAAATGAAGAAATTATCACTGGAGAATTAGTTAACCAGTGGAAGAGCATGATCCTCAATGGAAGACATCCCTGCAATCTGAACAGACTCGATGTTGAGAATGAAGAGTTGGAGATTTCATCCCAGAAACAGAAGGATTCCTTGTAGCAATACAGAACCAAGTGATTAACACAAAAAATGATCAAAAGTACATAATAAAATACCAACAAATTCAAGATGATAAATGCAGAAAATGCCAAGTGAATCCAGAAACAATCTAACAGATTACAGGATCCTGCAGCAGTTTAACTCAGTCTGATTACTTACACAGGCACAATCAAGTGGCAAACATCATTCACCAAAATATTGCTTTAAAGTACAAACTCATAAAAGAACCATTCCTTACTATAAATACAAGTCTGATCCAGTGTTAGAGTCAGAATCCCACAAGTTATATTATGACCAATCTGTTATCACAGACATGACCGTCCATAATAACCATCTGGATATAATAATACAGGATAAACAAACATGAACAACTTATTGGATAGATATAGCCATTCCAAACTCACAAAACATACAGAAATGAAACCTCTGCAGATCGCGCATCCTCCCAACCGCTCAACAGATGACACCATCACCACCACCCTCCACCTGGCCCTCACCCACCTGGACAAAAAAGACACATACGTTCGAATGCTGTTCATAGACTTCAGTTCAGCATTCAACACAATCATTCCTCAGAAACTGATTGGAAAGCTGAGCCTATTGGGCCTGAACACCTCCCTCTGAAACTGGATCCTAGACTTCCTGACTGGGAGACCTCAGTCAGTCTGGATCGAGAACAGCATCTCCAACACCATCACACTGAGCACGGGGGCTCCCCAGGGCTGTGAGCTCAGTCCACTGCTGTTCACTCTGCTGACCCACAATTGTGCTGCAACACACAGCTTGAACCACATCATCAAGTTCACCGATGACACGACCGTGGTGGGTCTCATCAGCAAGAACGATGAGTCAGCATACAGAGAGGAGGTGCAGTGGCTAACGGACTGGTGCAGAGCCAACAACCTGTCTCTGAATGTGAACAAAACAAAAGAGATGTTTGTTGACTTCAGGAGAGCATTGTGCAACCACTCTCTGCTGAACATTGACGGCTCCTCCATTGAGATCAATAAGAGCATCAAATTTCTTGGTGTTCACCTGACAGAGAATCTCACCTGGTCTCTCAACACCAGCTCCATAGCCAAGGAAGCACAGCAGTGTCTCTACTTTCTGCGAAGGCTGAGAAAAGTCCATCTCCCACCCCCATTCTCACTACATTCTACAGAGGTTGTATTGAGAGCATCCTGAGCAGATGCATCACTGCCTGGTTCGGGAATTGCACCGTCTCGGATCGCAAGACCCTGCAGCGGATAGTGAGTTCAGCTGAGAAGATCATCGGGGTCTCTCTTCCTGCCATTACAGACATTTACACCACACACTGCACCCACAAAGCTAACAGTATTGTGAAGGACCCCTCTCACCCCTCATACAAACTCTTCTCCCTCCTGCCACCTGGCAAAAGGTACTGAAGCACTCAGGCTCTCATGACCAGACTGTGCAACAGGTTCTTCCCCAAAGCCATCGGACTCCTTAATACCCAGAGTCTAGACTGACATCTACATCATTTATTATTATATTGTAATTTGTCCTCTACTGTGCCTATTGTCTTGTTTATTAATTATTGTACTGCCCTGCACTGATTTGTGCACTTTATGTAGTCCTGTGTAGGTCTGTAGTCTAGTGTAGTTTTTGTGTTGTTTTATGTAGTCTAGTGTAGCCCTGTACTGTCTCACATAGTCTAATGTAATTTTGTGTTGTTTCATGTAGCACCAGGAGGAACATTGTTTCATTTTTATTGTGTACTGTACCAGCAGCTTATGGTCAAAATGACAATAAAAAGCAACTTGACTTGACTTGACTTGACTTGAAATCAATAAAGGGAATACACCAGAAATATGCTGAACTAAAAGAGGAAATTGAAAGATAATGGAACATGAACAAGGTATACATTGTCTCATCTTGAGCTGAAAAAAACATAAATAATAACAATAATGTCCTTATTGAGCATTTTTCATACAGACAATGTATTTCAAATTGCTTTACAATGGGATAAAGTACAAACTTGTAAATAAAAGACAAAAAGATGTCAGTTAAAATTAACATTAAATCAATAGGTTTTGAGCTGGTGTTTAAAAGTGTCAGCTGAGTCCTCATCCCTTATAGTTTTAGGTATTGAGTTCCACAGTTTAGGAGCGTAATTCTAAAAAGCTGACCTGCCAACTTTATTTTGAAGGAGATTGTTTAAATGTAAGAGACTGGTGGAAGAAGACCTGAGAGCTCGAGCAGGATTATAAAACAAAAGTGATTCTGTGATGTGCTCCAGTCCCAGACCATTGAGAGCTTTAAATCAAGTAAGAGAACTTTAAAATCAATTCTAAAAAATACAGGAAGCCGGAGTAGAGTAGTTAGGATGGGAGTGAAATTCTCCCTAATGTGGTTTTAGTTTAATAGTCTAGCAGCGGCATTTTGAATGAGATGATGATTGTCGATCGATTGCTTCAGAAGGCCAGTAAAATGTGCATTGCAGTAATGTAGTCTATTCAAGATAAAGGTGTGAATAATATCACAACATTCGCAATAGGTATTCAGCATTTGAGACAATGGGAATTGACCGGATGGGTAACAAGCCGCTCTGACCTCGGGATCTTGGTGGGTCAGGTAGAACCCAGGTGTTGGCCAGTGCGTGGGACTGGATTCCAGAATGCAAGGAAGCAACCTGCAGTGAATGCAGAAGGATTTCAGCGCTCTGAAGTTTTACGGAGAAGGCTTCAACTGGGAATGGTTGATTTGGTGACGTGGACTTCATGTTATGTCACCGTACAGTGGTGGAGAGCTTGGGTCAGAAGATGAAAGAATGTCAGAATTAGAATCACAATCAGATTTAATATCACTGACATATGTTGTGAAATACATTGTTTTGCAGCAGCTGTACAGTGCAATACATAATAATAAAGAACTGTACATTACAATAAAAATATATATATATATATATATACTGAACACACACGTACAGAACAGTTCAAAGGTCTCAGGCACATATATATAGCTAGGGTGCCTGAGACGTTTGCATAGTACCGTAGTTATTTTATGTTTTGCACTGTCCTGCTGCCGCAAAAAAAATGACATATCAGAATCAGAATCAGGTTTAATATCACCAGCATATATCCTGAAATTTGCTGACTTAGCAGCAGCAGTACAATGCAATACATGCTAATATATAGAAACAAGAAGTTGGTATATATATGTATACCTGGGTATGGGTATAGCCCCACTGCCTCGTGGCAACCTCGGGAGAGACGAAGGCTACAGGAGTAAACCCAGACAGAAAATGCAGAGTGGAGCCCCTAAGATGGTTAGATGTCACTCAATCATAATTTAGAATCTATTTAAAATCTTACATCCATCCCACAACGTAAGGGGGTAAAACTCTTTGCATTATGACTCCGTTGCAATGTACAGACATGTGAATTTAAAAGTCTAATGACTTGTAGAAAGAAGCAGTCCCGTAGCCTGTTGGTCCTGGCTTTAATGCTGCGGTGGCGTTTGCCAGATGGAAGCAGCTGAAACAGTTTATGGTTGGGGTGACCGGTGTCCCCGATGATCTTCCAGGCCTCCTTTCTGCACC
Organism: Mobula birostris; assembly: GCF_030028105.1. Lineage (NCBI taxonomy): Eukaryota > Metazoa > Chordata > Chondrichthyes > Myliobatiformes > Myliobatidae > Mobula > Mobula birostris. The sequence goes on along the minus strand of NC_092370.1, from coordinate 249,115,622 downwards.
TGCTGCTGTAAATGTCCTCAGTGGAGGGAAGTTCACATCCACAGATATGCTGGGATGTCCGTACCGCTCTCCGAAGTGCCCAGTGGTCAAGGTTGGTGCAGTTCCCATACCAGGCAGTGATACAGCCAATCGGTATGCTCTCAGTGGTGCCCGTAGAAGGTCTTGAGGGTTAGGGGACCCATGCTAAACTTCTTCATTCGTTTGAGGTAGAAGAGATGCTGTTGTGCTTTTTTTTCTCTGCAAAGCTGGTGTTTACAGTCCAGGTGAGATCCTCAGTGATGTGTATACCAAGGAATTTGAAACTACTCACCCTCTCAACAGCAAATCCATTGATGTTGATTGGACTGGGCCTGTCTCCATTCCTCCTGTGGTCCACAATCAGCTCTTTTGTGTTTTGGAACATTGAGGGAGAGAATGTGTCAGCATGTAAACCTCTCCTCTGTAGGCTGTCTCATTACTGCTAGAAATAAAGCCAATTAAAGTTCTGTCATCTGTGAATTTGATCGGCAGATTGGATCTGTGTGTAAAGGGACAAGAGAAAGGGACTCAGGACACAACCCTAGGGGGCATCTGCCCTGGGGGGCAGAGGGGCAGAAATGAGGGAGCCCATTCTTACCACCTGTTGACGATCCGATAAGAAGTCTAGGATCCAGCTGCATGAGATGGGGTCTCTGAGCTTCCTGTCAACTCTGGAGGGAAATATGGTGTTGAATGCTGAATTTTAGTCCGGGAACAGCATTCTAACGTATTCATCCCTCTTCTCCAGGTGAGTGAGGACGATGAGTAGTGCTGTGGCTATGGTATCATCAGCAGACTGATTCTACGAATAAGCAAATTGTAGGGGTCCAGTGTGGATGGTAGCATGCTGCAGAAGTAGTCTTTAACCAGCTTCTCAAAACATTTGCTTATAATTGAGGTGAGTGTGACAGGGCACCAATTGTTCAGGCATGCTACCTTGGTTTTCTTAGCTACAGGGACATGATGGATGATTTGAAACAGGAGAGCACTACACATTGGGAGGGGGAAGAGATAAAGATGTCCATAAACACACCAGCCAGCTGTTCAGCACGCAATTTGAGGATGCACCCTGAGATGCCATCCAGCCTCGCTGCTTTGCAGCTGTAGGCATGTTGGAATGTGTTACATACCTCAGCCTCTGAGGTGACCAAGGTGCAGGTCTTGTTGGTGGCTGTCCTCTGGGGTTCAGTCCTGTCAATCTCGAATCATGTGTAAAAAATATCTAGCTCGTCTGGGTGCGAGGCAGCAGTGGTGGCTGTACTGCTGCTTTTCCTCTTGAAGGCTGCAATGGTGTGCAGTCCTCACCATATGCTGCATGTGTCACTGACTGGATTTTGTCCTTGTGTTGCCGTTTTGCCAGCTTGATGGGTCTACACAAATCAGAGTGGCTTCTCTTGAGCTCCTGTTGGTCTCCCGAGGCGAAGGCTTTATCCCTTGAGCAGAGAGCAACACATGCTGGACTACTTATCCAAGGTTTCTAGTTTGGGTAGACCTGGGCTGATTTTTGGGGAATAACGTGTTTAATGCACTTTTGAATGAAGGTTGTGATCACCTTTGTGTATTCATAGATGTTCTCAGCTCAAAATATTTCTCAGGTGACGCTATCAAAGCAGTCTTGTAACAGTGAATCTGATTGGTTGGATCAGCAGTGGATGGTTTTCACTATGGCCACTTCCTGTTTCAATTTCTGCCTGTAGGTGGGCAGGAGCAAGATGGAGGAATGGTCAGACTTTCCACATGGAGGGTGGAGAAATGCTTTGTAGGTGTTGTGGAAAGGAGAGTAGCAGTGGTCCAGTATGCTTCCTTCCCGTGTGCTCACCTCAATGTGCTGCCAGAACTTTAGGTAAGCTCTGCTCTGTGATGCTTGGCTAACTTCTCCAGCAATGATGAAAGCAGCCTCTGGGGGTGTGGTTTAAAAAAACATAGAAACAGAGAAAATAGGTGCAGGAGTAGGCCATTCGGCCCTTCGAGCCTGCACTGCCATTCGATATGATCATGGCTGATCATCCAACTCAGAACCCTGTTCTGTTGCAAGGACGTGGCTGGGGACGAACCCAAGTGCAGGACACAAATGCTGAGGCAGAGTCGTTAGACATAGCCCCTTCACGAACGGGGAGTCAATATCCAGGAGACGAAGCGAAGCTTAGAACTAACAGTTCTCAGGAATAGGAAACAGGGTTTGCTCTCACGAGAGTCGACCAACAAACTGGCGGCTTCTTGCTGTGGTTGCAGGGTTTTTATCTTGCTGTTTGATGGGAAGCAGGTGCATGTAGTTAGTGGTACTTGGGAATGATTCGAATTTAAATGAGGTGATCGAGGCCCAAATCTTGAGGCAAATGGCAAGGTGGGGGATTGCGAGGCGGGACCATGACATGTACCTGCTTTCTCTCCATACCCCTGATTCCTTTAGCCACAAGGGCCATATCTAACTCCCTCTTAAATATAGCCAATGTACTGGCCTCAACTGTTTCCTGTGACAGAGAATTCCACAGATTCACCACTCTCTGTGTGAAGAAGTTTTTCCTAACCTCGGTCCTAAAAGGCTTCCCCTTTATCCTCAAACTGTGACCCCTCGTTCTGGACTTCCCCAACATCGGGAACAATCTTCCTGCATCTAGCCTGTCCAATCCCTTTAGAATTTTATATGTTTCAATAAGATCCCTCCTCAATCTTCTAAATTCCAGCGAGTATAAGCCTAGTCGATCCAGTCTTTCTTCATATGAAAGTTTCGCGGTTATTGATGGTTTTGCAAAGTTCATTGAGAGCCAGCTTGGTATTGGACTGTGATGGGATGTACACAGCTGCAATAATAACAGACGTGAATTCTCTGGACAGCCAGAAAGGTCGACATAGCAGCACAAGGAACTGCAGATCTGGGGAGCAAAAGGCTTTGTGGGCATGCGCACTACCTGGGTCACACTAAGCATTGTTCACCATGAAACATACTCCCCCACCTTTACTTTCCCCGGAGAGATCTTTAGACCCGTCTGCTAGGAACACAGAGAACCCAATGGGTTCGATGGCTTGGTCTGGCATTTCCTCTGCCAACCAGGTTTCAGTGTAGCATAACACATTACAGTGCTTTGTTTCCCATTGGTAGGAGATTCTGGCTCTCAGCTCACATAACTTGTTGTCCACTGACTGTATGTTAGCCAGGGGTATGCTTGGGAGTGGCAGGCCGATGTGCATGCCATCTTAACCTAACCAAGACGCTGCCTCTTCTTCCTCACCTCCGGCGATGGTTCCTCGGCAGTACCGGTGTGGTGAATGAACCTCCCGTGCTTTGTGCGAGCTAGGAGTCCCACTGGTAGAAAGCAAAACTTAATGATTGAATGCCATTTTTCCGATGTTCAAAAGAGTCGGTCGATCATACCTAATGTGACTTTCAACTTCTTGTAAAAGGAGTGCAGAAAGAAAGAGAGATAAGCAGAAAATTACAATGCCAATTCGGAGTACACAACATGGCTGCTGTGCACGGCGCCATCTTGGCAGATTCAATGATCAGCCTTCTGGCAGCTCCTGCAGCCAAGTTGGTGCCAAACATATTGCTTCACATTCCTTTGGACTACACTGGTGAGGCTGAGAGTGGGATCTTAATGACTGGGCATCCCAGAATCTCTTTACCTTCCACACAGGCTGACCAACAGCTCACATCCGCTATCCTTCGAGACAGATGCCATCATCATCATGTATGTATATTAAATAGTTAAATTAAAAATAGTGCAAAAAACAGAAATAATAAAAAAGCAAGGTAGTGTTCGTGGGTTTAATGTCCATTTAGGAATCAGATGGCAGAGGAAAGGAAGCTGTTCCTGAGTTGCTGGGTGTGTGCCCTCAGGCTTCTTCACCTCCTAGCTGATGTTAACAATGTGAAGTGGGCATGACCTGGGTTATCTGGGTCCTTAATAGATGCCATCTTTCTGAGGCATCACTCCTTGAAGATTTCTTAGGTACTATGGAGACTAGTACCCAAGATAGAGCTGACTAATTTTGCAACTTTTCTGTAGCTTCTTTCAATCCCGTGCGTTGCATCTCCACCCCAAACCAGATAGTGATGCAACCTATCAGAATGGTCTGCATGTTACATCTATAGAACTTTGAGAGTTTTTTAGTTGACAAATCAAATCTCCTCAAACTCCTAATGAAATATAGCCGCTGTCCTGTCTTCTTTATAGCTGCATTGAAATATTGTGTCCAAGTTAGGTCCTCAGATCTTTACACCCAGGAACTTGAAATTGCTTATTCTTTCCAGATGGTTCTGAGTTTGGAGCACAGGGATAGGAAAATATTGTTAAAACTACCTTTACTAATGCGGACCAGTGCCAACCCTGACTCTTCTCCAAGTTATCATCAATTGGCAGTTGAGATGGCAATTGCTTATTTTTCTAGTCCATTAGTTAAATCATTATAGGATCTTGATGACATCATCAATGCCCAGTTTTACCCTCTGAGTTCCCTAAGTTTCTCCTTCATTTTCTGTGTGATGTGGAAAGATGAAGGGGCTGGGTTCATGTACCTCCAAAGGTGGGTGGCACCCTGTGATTTGCATAGGGTAAAACCGAATAGGGAGGGTCACTGTTGTCACGTACAGCCAAGATCAGGGAAAGAATGAAGATTTCTTTAAGGCAATTAAATCTCAAGTCATTACGATTGTCCAGGTTTCATCATATGACTGTGGACTGGGCTTTCAGAATGACAAAATAGTTCACTCTGTTCAAGGATGAAAGATTGGGAAATAAGTATCAGCGAGACCATAAGACATAGAATAGTACAGTGCAGGAACCAACCCTTCAGCCTACAATGTTGTGCTGAACCAAGTACATTAGTAACTAAACTAATCCCTCATACCTACACAATGTCCATATCCCTCCACTTCCCTTTCATTCGTGTCCTTTATCTGCCTCTGCACCAACTTCCCTTTTGGAGTTGAGCTGTTACACCAGCTGTATGCACTGGTGTGAACCGTAGTCTCGAAGGTGCACAGCAGTTAGGGTGTGTCATGTATGGCCAGATCAAGGCTGTGGGGCCTGTGTACGAGAGCAGGGGATGTTGTGTATTTAATATTTCAATAATATTTGAGTAATCTTCTATATATATGTATATAGGTTGATCAAGCATTCATGCTAATTTAAATAATTCATCAGGGGTTATATGCATAAATACGAGAAATGCATACTACCACGTGATACATGCACACCCCACTTAAAGTAAACACAAAGTTAGACCCATACTTTCAGATTCCCTTGTCCTCTTTTTCATTAGTTTAATGTTTTGAAGTTACAAAACATTATATTGGCAATGAGGTATTTTTAAAATGAACCTAAGATGGCTATCAACCTTTTGAAGCACAGGGAGATGTTCAAGCTAAAAGAAGTGCAGCAAGGAACATAGGGTTAAAAAAAAGCCACGCTGCTTGTGACCTTCAGATGGGAAGACATGATTGAGTTAAAAAAGTCAGAAAATTGAAGATTTCAACGGTTCATAAAAAGTATCAGGTGATAATAATCATAAAAAATCAGGTTTGATTACACAACAGGTAACTGTCTTATGTATACTGAGTTAATTTAACAATATTTTGATGAAAATGAAATAGCCAATGAGAAATGAGTACCAATTTTGCTGAATGCATTAGGTCTAGAAGCACACAGTTTGCTTCAAAGTTCAACTGCTCCAACCAAACCAGCAGAAATGAGATTTGTTGATATTGTCAAGGTAATGTAGAAACATTTAGAATGAAAGTGATTGTCAATTGCAGAACATTTTAGGTTTCATAAGTGGAATTTGAAAAAAAGAGCAGTACATTTCAGTGTAAATGGCTACATTGAAGAGATTGTCTGAGCATTGTCAGTTCAGTCATGGGCTTATTGATACACTGAGAGGTCATTCAGTTTGTGGAATCTGGCAAGAAAGCATTCAAAAACAACTCCTAACTGAAGCACCACTTACTTTCAAGAGAGCAGTCAAACTTGCTGTTTCAATGGAAACCGCAGGTAGAGATTCAGTTGAGTTGCAGTCAGGAATGAAGGTGAGCGTCCATTAAATTGCAACAGAAGTTGGCCTGACGAAACAAATTGTGTAACTGTTGTGGCAGGTGCTCACATACATCAGGCCAATGCAGATTTAAAGGTGAAACTTGCAAAAACTGCAACAAAGTAGAATACAAACAAAGAGCTTTTTGGGCAGACAAAAGTAAATTGAATGTATAGGGAAGAGAAGAAGTTAAAAAGCCAAGTTGCAGTTTTCAAAAAGAGCACTAATCTGAATACTTCTGATGAAAAATCTGATCATAATGAAAGTAACACAGGATTGCGTAGACTTGAGAATTACAGTGAAAACAAACAACGGACAAGCAATATAACTTCTGGTAGAAGTGAATGGCAAATAAATTTAAATGGAAGTAGACACTGGTTCAGCTGTTTCAGTCATTCCACAAAATGAGTCTGAATGGCATTTCAAAGATATTGAACTGAAGCCTGCAGATTTCCAACTCAGAACTTATACTGGAGAAAAGATATCTCCTGTGGGAATGACATTCATAACAGTGAAATACAACAACCAAAAGCCACATTGTGCTTGTATGTGATAAAAACAAGACAACCAGCAATGTGGAGACATGATTGGCTGAGGCAACTACACCTGGATTGGAGATCCATCCACTATTTTCATGCCATATCCCCTGCAATAAAGCCAATTGAAAGCGAATTAAAAAGAAGTTCTGTGTGATGCCACAACTGTCTACATGCTAAACATTATGAACTATTCCCCAGCAGAGGGCAAACAGGTGTCGGTGTGGACCTCTGTGCCTCTGGTCAAAAAGTATATTGGATAACGGAAGGACGGAAGGGCAACGCTGCTCAGAGGAATCATGAAAAGTGATGAAAACAGTAGTCCAACTACAACAGTTTTTGTGGTCAACATGTCTGAGAAAGCTTCCGAAATATTAATCTTAGAACATAGAACATAGAAAATCTACAGCACATCGCATGCCTTTTGGCCCACATTGTTGTGCTGACCATGTAACCTACTCTAGAAACTGCCTAGGATTTCCCTACTGCATAGCTGTCTGTTTTTCTAAGCTCCATGTACCTACCTAAGAGTCCCTTAAAAGACGTTATTGTATCCACATCTACCACCGTCACTGACAGTGCATTCCATGCACCTACCACTCTCAGTAATTCCTTGTGAAATATTGCTTGGTTTTAAGCTAGAAGAGAGTTCAAGGAGCTTCAGAGAAGTTGTGAGCATTCAGCTTTTGAGTTAAGGTTATTGTATGAACTTCAAATGGCAGACAAAAAGCTGCTTGTAAAAGTAAATGCAAAGACCAAACCCCAGCTCAATGAAAGGAAGTCCAAAAAGAAAGGAGTCAATGGAGATACGAAAACAGAATTTCTCAGAAGATGGCACCGATGAGGAAAGCTCGAGAAGAGATCAGATCATAAAGGGAGCGATAGGAGTATTAATAAGAGAATACTCCAGTGAACTAAATTCACCTTCCAAAGATCAAGATGCGCAAACTAGAAGAAAAGAAAGAGAAGAAAGGCATAGAGAGCTGTCAAAACCACTTTCTGCAGTCTCAGAGTCAACTCCTACAACTACCACGAGGAGCACCCAGAACCAGGGGTTGTTTTCACAGCCACAAGTCTCACCTGCCAAGCAGAGTGACACTCCTTGTCATGACAGTAGTTAGCCCACAGGAGTAAGAAAGTCTCCGCAATGATTGAATCTTTACACCTGAATGGGACAATTTAAAAAAACACTATGTTGTAGATATCTATATATAGTAGTTGTATTATATAGTAAAATGTGTGCACAGTTATATTGAGTTTGAGTTTATAGCTCAGTACAGTGAAGTGTTGTGTATTTAATATTTTAAAAATATTTGAGTAATCGTACATATATACTGTATTGGCTGATTAAGCATTATAGTTCATTTTAATAATTTATTACTAGCTATACAGTATTTATCCCCCACCCCCTTGGAGCTTTCATGTCTTATCGTCTTACAACATTGAATCACAGTGGATTCAATTTGGCTTTTTTGACACTGATCAACAGAAAAGGGACTCTTCCGTTTCAAAGTGAAAACAGATCTCTACAAAGTGAGCTCAATAAATTATAAATATATAACACAAAATAACTGATTGCATAAGTATTCACCCCTTTAATATGGCTGTGGACTCTCTTTTGTAAACTTCAGTTCTAAGTATTACTTGCTTACTTTTATTGCTTACATGACTTGCTTTTCCCTGCATGGTTTGACTTTTTTTTGATGGGTTCTATTGAGTTTCTTTGTTTTGTGGCAATCTAAGGAGGCGAATCTCAAGGTTGTGTAAAGTATACACACTCTGGTAATAAATGTACTTTGAACAATTATAATGGACAGAAAGCTGCAGAAAGTAGTGGACTCAGGTCATGTGATTAAAGAGAGAGACAGAAATATTAAACAGAATTACAATTTCTAACACTAATTATCTTTTTGAAGGACTGAGATTCCACTTGTTATGTTATTTTTTTAAGGTCAGCGAGGTGGTTGGCACTTAATTATCACACTGTGGAAAACTCATTCGGAACTGTGGCTCTTTGCTTTCTCACTCATTTCAATGCAGAACTATAGGCCAGTATTATACAGTCACAACATTATTTCCTGTCAGTGTTGTGTCTGTTTCCAAGATCTGGAACAGAACGTCCTGCTCAGAAGTGAAGTTCATCTGCCAGATACGTCCAGTTTTCCATTTGTATTGTGGCATAATTCTCATTAGTTTAATTTCATGTAGGAATGAGCACTGTTAATCCAACCACTATTCGTATTGCAAACTGTATCACATTGTTAACTTTCATTAGTAATCCTAGAAGGTTGCATTTTCTATGTTGACACATAAATGCACATAGGGCGTTTGTGATGTCCAGGGAGGGGTAACACCTGTGGTGAAGGGGTTTGACATGTCCTTTCCAGGGCATCTGCCACACCCTGGTACACCAATTCAACAGGCAGACTAAACTGGGTGAGGGTAGCTGGTGGCCTCATAACCCAGTGAGATGGGGACATACTTGTCCTCGCACGTGAAGTCAGCTCCGGTGGACTGGGCGGATGAGATCTCCAGTGAGATCCACTGGCCAGGAAGTTGGTACTGCAACGCTCCATGGAGAGCGAAGGACATGACAGGGCACAGAAGGTCACCCACTGCAACCAAAGAAGACCGCAGTTTGTAATGCCCGCTTGTATCAGTGGACCCGGATTTCTGAGGTTGAGAGCGTGGAACCACTCCAGTGTAACGGCTTTTCTATTTTAAAAACTTTCCCGCATAGGCTTCCTGTCATCTTTGGGCACCTTGGGCACCCACCTCCACCAATTAAATTCTGTCTTGCAAAAAGGAAATTGTTCATTATTGTTAGAAATGATATGGAAGATATATGGCTCCGGTGGTTAATGGCTGAATGAGTTGCTCTCTGATCTTGGCAAATTACTTGTGAGCGAATACGCGGCTTGCAAGAGAATTCCTAGAAGCATGGTTTTCCATGAAGAATCCTGCAAGCAAACACGCAGACCACATTTATGAGCTGATGTGGGCAAAATTGCAGACTACAACGCAGAAAGTTTGTCATGCAGCCAGTCAGCGATGAGATTACCTCCACACATCACAACTGAGTTTCTGAAATGACGTCCAATGAGCTGATTGAAAAGTATATAAAGGCTAAGCATTTGAAGGACACACTACATTCGACAGTGCACTGAAGATGTATTCTCGCTTGGTTATTATTGCTTTACAAGTGGGGGTTGAGGAGAGTCGAAAGAAAATTAAACTCTTTTACTTTTCCAGTCTCCATTACTGAGGAGTATCAAAGTGATGAATTATATGCTATCAGCATTTGTGAATCAGGTTAGTATACTTACTATCAAAGTCCATCTGCTACAATCCTTTTATCTTTCAATTTTAATGTCTCTGAAAGTGCATCCTGCTTCAGTTTGTGTTTCAGGTAGAAAGTTTTCTTTTCTTACTTAAATGGCCCATCAGGATTGAGGATGACCTTCTTCCATTTTGATTCTGCGGGTTCTAAGGTGGCCTAAGGTTGCTGTAGCCATGAGTGGTAATGGGGATGAGCTCTCACTACCTATTAAGTGCTCCCATTCGCATGCATCTTAAATCTGACAACAAAGTCCAGCTCCTGGCCTTCATGTGTAGCAGAACCATTTCTACTGACAGGAGAAAGGGGCAAAGGCAGGTTCCAGGTGCTTTAAAACCAGTCACTTCAGGCAGATGGGGTTCGTCAGCCGTGGTTGGCAGCTCATCTAGGAGAAGGAAAACTCTAATCTCAAACCTCTGCTGCCTGCATGGAGAAGGGGAGCCTGTTGCATGGGTAACAGCTTGCTCTCTACAATGTACTGCCCTGCTTGTTTATTGGCTTGTGTATCAACTTAGATAGCCAGGACGTAACTTCCATGGTTGACCCTGACCAACTGATGCCAAGAAAAAGGTGGCTGATGAGTACTATATTTCCAAGAGCAGAACCTATCACAGGTCAGATTAATGGTGCTTTGAAGGGGATGTGGTCTGGGAGGTGATGACGCCGTCTGCCAATTCCTTTGCTCTTCTACATGCAGAGCAACTGAGATTCTTATTGACGGCAGCATGTGCGGCCTCTCCGGTGAATGAATGATATCTGTAATCTGTCAAGTAGGGGACCGTGCACAATTCTGATTTGATGGAGACAGATGTGAGAGTATGGAGGAACATCTGGAAAACTTCTGAAATGCCCGCTTCGCTGCCGCTGTTACTGTGTGGTAACCAGAATCTCCGGAGCTGAAGGCTCTGAAATCCTCAGCTTTGCGTGTTTCAGCCGCCGGGACGAGGTCGAAGACGCCCGGCAGAGGATGGTGCTCGGGAGGCCGTATCGGAGTGGCTGGTCGGAGGCTCGAAGTTTTTGGACGGACGGACTCAGTGTCGGCTGTGGTCGGCTGCTTCCAAGGCATCGGCAAGTTGATGGTGCGTGGAGGTTTATGGCAGGAAGTTTCTCCCTTTTGCAGCCTGCTATCGGGGACTCGGGAGTCGATCGACTCAGGGACTTTGAGACTATTTTTACCGTGCCCATGGTTTGTTCTTCATCAAATTATGTATTGTTTTGCACTGCTGTAACTATATGTTATAATTATGTGGTTCGGTCAGTGTTAGTCTTTGGTTTGTTATGTTTTCTGTGATATCACTCCGGAGAAACATTGTATCATTTCTTAATGCATGTAAGCATTTCTAAATGACAATAAAAGAGGATTGAGTGTTCTCATAATCTGATCTCCAATGCTCCTTCTCCAGTTTCAACATTTAGGGACCAAGCATTCCTAAGAGTCAGTGGGAATTATGAGGAGCTTTGATAACACCCTCAAATCCTTTCTACTGTCCACTTTCCCTGCTCACTATTCAGAACATCTACAAGGAGCGCTCCATGTGGATGTACAATGGTGGAGAGGGCTTTACCTGTGGCAACACACACAAAATTCTGGAGGAACCCAGCAGGCCAGGCTGCATCTGTGGAAAGAAATAAACTGTTGACGTTTCAGGCTGAGAACCTTCATCAGGACTGGAAAAAAGATGAGAAGTTGGAGTGAGAAACTGGGGGAGGGGAAGAAGAAATAAAAGGTGGCAGGTGAAACCAGGAGAGAGGAAGTGGGTGAAGTAAAGAGCTGGGAAGTTGATTAGTAGAAGAGATAAAGGGCAGGAGAAGGGGGAAACTGAAAGGAGAAGGTAGAAGACTGAGGAAGAAAGGGAAAGGGGAGGAGCACCAGAGGGGGATGATGGGCAGGTAAGGAAAAAGGTGAGGGAGGGAAACAGGAATGGGGAACTGGGAAGAAGAAGAGTGGGAGGACATGACCGGAAGTTTGAGAAATTGATGTTCGTGCCCTTAGGTTAGAGGCTACGCAGCTGGAAAAATGGGAAAAAGTTTCTCCTCTAACCTTAGTGTGTGGCCTCATCATGGCAGCAGAGGGCTTTACCTAATATCGACTGAGCCACATCTATTACCTTTTGTAGGATTTTCCAGTTGAGGGCGTTGGTGTTTCCATACCAGCCTGTGATGCAGCCAGTTAATACACTGTCCACCACACATCTACAGAAGTTGGTTAAAGTTTTAGATGTCATGCCAAATCTTCACAAAATTCTAAGTTGAGGCACTGCCATGTGCCCTTCGTAACTGCACTTACATGCTGGGCACGGGACGGGTCGTTCCTCCTTGGTCCTGCTGATATTGAGTAAGGCTGCTGATGGAGATTGTGGAGATGTTTTGATTTGACAGAGTTCATTTTTGATGATCTATTTTGGGGAATTGCAGTTGGACATATGAGTGATGCTGAATGCCCAAGAATCAGGATCAAGTTTAATATCATTGGGATATGCTGTGAAATTTGTCGTTTTGCATCAGCCATACAGTGCAATACATAATAAAAATACAATAAATTAGAAGTATATAGAAGGAAAGAAGTATTACAAAAAGGGAGGGGAACAATTAAGGTAATGTTCGTGAGTTCACTGTCTATTAGAAATCTGATGGTAGATGGGTGTGTCTTCAGGCTCCCGTACCTCCATCTTGGTGGCAACAATGAGAAGAGAACGCCTGCAAGGTGATGGGGATCGTTAATGAAGGATGCCGCCTTTTCTGAGGCATCGTCTTTTGAAGATGTCCTCGATGATGGGGAAGTAACTTCCATGATGGGGCTGGCTGAGTTTACAACTTTCTGCAGACTTTTCTGATCCTGTGCAGTAAACCCTCCATACCAGAGAAATGGCTGTGTGTAATTAACACCTCAGAGAAGAAGATGATACTCTTTGTGAATTTGCAGGATTCATGGAGAAATTACTATTTTTCTTCCTACTTAAGTGCAGAAAATGGTTATTTAAACTGTAGCAGCAACAAGAACCACATTGACTGATTGTTCAAAGTATCTTTCACTCACATCTGCCTGCAAAATCTAGCACAAATCATAGCATATGATAGAATAACTAATATCTGACTAAGTCGTCACAAGAATTTATTGTTAAAGTATCTTTGGAAAGGACAGATTAGAATCTGCCATCATGCCTCTTGAGCTTTCTTCATGCTCAGTCATGGTCGATCTGCATCCAATCCACCCGCCTTTGTTTCACATTCTCAGAAGATAACGTCATTCTGGGGAATTTGTTTTTCTGAGCTGTTTTTCATTTCAAAGAAGTTAACTGATGACTGGTGCAATCTCTGTTGTCAGTAGAGTAAGTGTTAGTAGAAAAGAGCCATCTGGGCCTGTCACTCAAGATCTCTGGGCCATAAGACTATAAAATATTGGAGCAGGATTACACTATTTGGCCTATCGGGTCTGCTGTAAACATCTTTGCAAACACTTTCCACAAGACCATCAAAAGCATCAGACACAGGAGCAGAATGAGTCAATTTGTCCCTTGAGTCTGTTCCGCCATTTGATAATGGCTGATTTATTTTTCCACCAAAATCAATTCTCTTGCCTTCTCCCCATAACCTTTGACACCTTACTTCAAGAACGTAACAAATTCTGCTTTAAATATATCAAATGAATTGCCCTACACTATCGCCTATGGCAATGAATTCAATAGATTCACTATCCTCTGGTTAAAGAAATTCCACCTGATTTCTTACCTCAAGGGATGTCCTTCTATTCTGAGGTTGTGCCCTTTGATCTCATACTGTAAGAGACATCTTCTTCACATCCATTATATCTAAGTCTGTCAATATTCAGTAAGTTTCTCATTCATCTAAACTCTAGTGAGTGCAGGCCCAGAACCACCAAACATTCCTTTTACATTAACTGTTTAGTTTCCAGAATCATTCTCATAAACCTCCCCTGGACCCTCTCCAATGCCAGCACATCTGTCCTTAGGTATGGAGCACCCAACTGCTCACAATATTCCAAGTGTGGTCTGACCAACACCTTATAAAGACTCAGCATTGCATCCTTTCTTTTATATTCTAGTCATCTCAAAATGAATGCTAACATTGCATTTGCCTTCCTTACCACTGACTCATCAGCAAGTTAATCTTTAGGGGATCCTGAAAAAGACTCCCAAGACCCTTTGCACCTCAAATTTCTGAATTTGTTCCCTGATTAGAAATTTGTCTAAGCCTTTATTCCTTCTACCAAAGTGTATGATCATACACTTGCATTGCATTCCATCTGCCACTTTGCCCAGTCCTCCTAAACTGTCCATGTCCTTCCATAGCCTCTCTGCGTCCTCAAAGCTACCTGCCCTCCACTTATTTTGCATCATCCACAAACTTGGCTACAAAGTAATCAATTCCGTCATCCATATCATTGTCTTATAATGTGAGTAGTAGCCGACCCAACGTTGGTTCCTACGGAACACCACTAGTTACTGGCAAACATCAGAACCATATTGGTTCTGATTAGATCCTCTTTATTCCCACACTTTGCCTCCTGCCAGTCAGCCAAGCTTCTATGTATCTTCCCTGCAACATCCTGTGCTCTTATCTTGTTTAGCAACCACACCTTGTCAAAAATGCAAATAAGCAACATCCACTGACTCTCCTTTGTCCAAACTGCCTATTATTTCCTCAAAGAATCCCAACAGATTTGTCAGCAAAGATTTCTCCTTAAACAAACCATGCAGACTTTGGCATATTTTATTGTGTTCCTCCAACTACCTCAAAACGTCATTCTTAATAATGCACCCTAACATCTTGCCAGACACTGACGTCAACCCAAGTTCCTGTCTGTTGCCTCCCTTCCTTCTTAAAGAGTGGAGTGACATTTCCAATTTTACAGTCCTCAGGAACCATGTCAGATTCTGGAGATACTTGTAAAATCATTACTAATGCCTCCATGATCTATTCAGCCACCTCTTTCAGAACCCCAGAAAAGGCATATGAATAGAGTTGCTGAGTCACAGCTAAGTTTTATGCATTAACTAATTGAAAGATTTGGTAACAGAGTGTCGTAATGACTCAGGAATAATACTGTGGCACAGGTTACCTCCTTAAGCAAGAGTGGGTCGGAGGAATCCTCATCTTTTCCGCTGTGCAGTCAATGACCTTTTCTGATAAATGTCTCTAAATGTTCAGACATTTCTGAGTCTCCCAGCCCTATAAATGCAATATAAGGGCATTAAAGTGGAGCTACTGTATAAATCACAGTGGAGTGATTCCTAAAGTGCCTGCTAGGAATATTGCACTGGAATCAACAAAGTACCAATAACAATTATTCTTCGACTGCCCTGGTTATCACTCGTATTGTGTCAGTCAATATAACGGAACCACAAAGTGCCATCATTCCAGTGAATTATAGCATGTCTTTAAGTCTCCTGTAATGTTTCTGAAAATGTATGATTTTCACACACGCTTGAGGGACTCTTGAGAGTTACATGTACATAAATGCCTGACTTGCTCCAGTGTCTTATGGTTGTTTCTCCTGGGGTTCAAAAATCAACAATGAAATTAACTCATTTACCTATGTTCTGGTGTTTCATGTGCCTTCAATCTGTCTTCCACCTATAACCCTGCCTTTAAAGTATGCAGTGATCTGATAGTTGAGTGTATTAGATCAAGTGACGGTGGCCACATTTGACACTTGCCTTATTTTCCCAGCTGACAGGACACCAATAATCTCCAAAAATGAACAAAAGGAGACTAGGGAAAGATCACTGAACACATGAAATTTCTCATGACGAAGCAGCAGGGGTTTGGATATAAAGCTCCCTTTCGTGTTACCAGTTTCGTCTGTTCTTTCTCATAAAGGCTAATAGGCTCTCCCTTGCTTCAATGGAGGCCTGCAATAATGTACAACCTGCTACCTTCACTTGCAATAAAAAGGGAGTTTAGAAGAGTGACGACACGGTAGTATAGTGGTTAGCGCAACGTTTTGCAATGCAGGCTTCGCGGGTTCAATTCTTACTGCTGCCTGTAAGGAATTTGTACTTTCTCCCTGTGACCACGTGGGTCTCTCTGGGTGCTCCAGTTTCCTCCCACAGTCCAAGGACGGACTGGTCGGCAGGCTAATTGGTTATTGTAAATTGTCCTGTGATTCGGCTAGGGTTAAATAGATGGGTTGCTGGGCAGTGTGGCTCATTGGGCCAGAAGGACCTGTTATGCACTGTATCACAATTAATCAATTAATGAACTAATTTCCTATGATCATCTGTTATGAACTTCTTAGCTAAAGCAAAGCTGTAGAAATCCTTGATTTACTCGCTGTATTTTTGTTTCTTTCACTCTCTCTCTCTCTCTTTCTTTTTCTTTATTTTCTTTCTCTTTCAGTGTTCCTTTCTCTTCTTTTTCTACAGTCCAAAGACACATCGACTAATAGGTTAAGTGTAAGTTGTCCCACGATTAGGATAGGATTAAATTGCGGGGTTGCTAAGTGGCATGGCTTGAATGGTCGGAAGGACCAGTTCCGTGCTGTATCCCAATAAATAGACTAGCAAAAAGAATGAGTTAGGATATCATTAGCATCCTACCAAATATGGGAAGTCTTAATGTTCAGGCAGTCTTTTCAGCAGTGGAAGAGTCCAGGAACAGAGGGCACATTCTCAGAATAGAAGAACACTTTATAGTATTCAGAACTCAGCATTAAATTGAACAGTTTCAGAGAATTTGTAGAATGTCTTTTTAGAACAGCTTGTTGTTCAGCCCACTAGAATTGAATGCTGGATTAGGTGGTGTGCAATGATCCGGAAGTGATAAAAGAGCTTAAGGTTAAGGAACCCTTAGGAAACAGTGATCACAATATGATCGAGTTCACATTGAAATTTGAGAGGGAAAAAATAAAATCCAATGTATCAGTATTTCCGTGGAATAAAGGAAATTACAATGGCATGAAGGGAGAACTGGCCGAAGTTGACTGGAAAGGGACATTTGCAGGAAGGACAGCAGAACAGCAATGGCTGGAGTTTCTGTGAAAAATGAGGGAAGTGCAAAACAGATATATTCCAAATAAGAAGAAATTTTCAAAGGGAAGAAGGACACTATTGTGGCTGACAAGTGAAGTCAGAGCCAAAGTAAAAGCAAAACAGAGGGTATACAGGGATGCCAGAGATACTGGGAAGATAGAGGATTGGGGAGCTTTTAAAAACTTGCAGAAGGAAACTAGGGTCATTTGGAAGGAAAAGATGAATTATGAGAGGAAGCTGGTGACTAATAACAAAGAATTTACTAAAAGCTTTTTTAAGTATATAAAGGGTAAAAGAGAGTCGAGGGTAGATGTAGGGCTAATACAAAATGACGCTGGAGATATTGTGATGAGAAATGCAGAGATGGCAGAGGAACAGAATGCTTATTTTGCATCAGTCTTCACAATGGAAGACATCTGCAGTATACCGGACATTCAAGAGTGTCAGGAAAGTGAAGTTTGTGCAGTGAAAATTAAGACTGAGAAGGTGCTCAGGAAGCTTAATGGTCTGAGGGTGGATAAATCTCCTGGACATGATGGACTGCACACTTGGGTTCCGAAGGAAGTAGCTGGAGAGATTGCGGAGGCATTAACGATGATCTTTCAAGAATCGATAGATTCTGGCATTGTACTGGATGACTGGAAAATTGTAAATGTTACTCCGCCATTTAAGAAGGTGTGAGGCAGCAGAAAGGAAACTATAGACCTGTTAGCCTGACATTGATGGTGGGAAGTTGTTGGAATCGATTGTTAGGGATGAGATTACGGAGTACCTGGAGGCACATGACAATATAGGCCAAAGCCAGCATGGTTTCCTGAAAGGAAAATCCTGCCTGACTAACCTACTGCAATTTTTTGAGGAAATTAAAGGCAGGGTAGACAAAGGAGATGCAGTAGATGTGGTGTACTTGGATTTTCAGAAGGCCTTTGACAAGGTGCCGCACATGAGGCTGCTTAGCAAGATAAGAGCCCCCAGAATTACAGGGAAGTTACTAGCATGGGTGGAGCATTGGCTGGTCAGCAGAAAACAGAAAGTGGGAATAAAGGGATCCTAATCTGGCTGGCTGCCGGTTACTAGTGGAGTTCCACAGGGGTCGGTGTTGGGACTGCTGCTTTTTATGACGTATGCCAATGATTTGGACTATGGTATTAATGGATTTGTGGCTAAATTTGTCAATAGGGTGTTGAGGAAACAGAGAGTCTGCAGAAAGACTTAGATAGTATAGGGCAATGGGCAAAGAAGTGGCAAATGAAATACAATGTTGGAAAGTGTATGGTTGTGGACTTTGGTGGACTATTACTTAGATGGGGAGAGAATTCAAAATGCAGAGATGCAAAGGGACTTGGGAGTCCTTGTGCAAGATACCCTCAAGGTTAACCTCCAGGTTGAGTCGGGTGTGAAGGAGGCAGATGCAATGTTGGCATTCATTTCTAGAGGTATAGAATATAAGAACAGGGATGTGATGTTGAGGCTCTATAAGGCACTTATGAGACCACACTTGGAGTATTGTGTGCAGTTTTGGGCTCCATATTTTTAGAAAGGATATACTGACATAGGAGAAGATTCATGAGAATGATTCCAGGAATGAAAGGGTTACTGTATGAGGAATGTCTGGCAGCTCTTGGGCTGTATTCCCTGGAGTTCAGGAGAATGAGGGGGGATCTCATAGAAACATTCCGAATGTTAAAAGGCCTGAACAGATTAGATATGGCAAAGTTATTTCCCATGGTAGGGGATTCTAGGACAAACGGGTACAACTTCAGGATTGAAGGACGTCCATTTAGAACTGAGATGCGGAGAAATTACTTTAGTCAGAGGGTGGTAAATCTGTGGAATTTGTTGCCACGAGCGGCTGTGGAGGCCAAGTCATTGGGTGTATTTAAGGCAGAGATAGATAGGTTCTTGATTAGCCAGGGCATCAAAGGGTATGGAGTGAAAGCAGGGGAGTGGGGATGACTGGAAGAATTGGGTCAATCCATGATTGAATGGCAGAGCAGACACAATGGGCCGAATGGCCTACTTCTGCTCCTATATCTTGTGGTCTTATGGTCTTGTAATCAAGCATTCTGTTTCTGTTTTTCATGTTTTAATTTGTCACGTCTCTATTACATTTGACCATGTCCTTCTGCTCCTATTTCCATCGCTTTCAGATAAAGCAAGAGTTCCCAACTGATTTCATGCCATGGACCAATACTATTAAGCCAGGGGTCTGCGTACCCTAGGCTGGGAAGCCCTGATCTAGAACTTTGTCATCTCCTTCAGCTGAAACATCATCAGTTGTGTCACTCAATGGTCTCTAGACCTTCCCGTTACCTCTCCCGCACCTCTCCCTGCAACTTTGAAAATCTTTTCTCAGTTCTGATGAAATGCCGTTATCGTCAAACATTAGCTCTATTTCTCTAACATGTTTTAATATCAATAGTTACTTCTCTGGGTGGTGGGGTGGAGATATATCTCTACCAAGGGAGGTATAAGGTGCTCCTTCCCTCCACTAGTCTGCAGGTCACCCTTGGCCAAGGTGTAGCATCTGCTTAGCACCCTAATCAGTGTCATGTGAAGCCACGGGAGCAAGTGGCGGATGGTCGTACGAGCAGCTGGTGCATATCACAATTCCTGGTTATGGGATCACTGACACCCGGCAGACAATCTCTGAAGAGTATTGATAATGGCTGTGGTCACTCGTCTTGTAAAGACACTGCTCAGAAGAGGGCAATGGCAAACCATTTCCGTAGAAAAATTTGCCATGAACAAACATGGTCAAGCAAAGACCATGATCACCTGTGTTATATGACACAGCACATAAAAAACAAATGAGGCATTGTTACCCTATAAGGCAGGATGTATCAAAGTTGGAAAATCTTATTTTCATGGTTTAATTAGGACATAGTTATACCAACAAATGGTAGAGTGTGTGTCTTAAACATATTTCTAGTGGGCGGTCTATTAATCATATGTGTAACCCTCAGGCTCGACCAGCACGTGTTCGTCTTGGGAAAAACAACTTCTAGCCCCACCAAACTGAGAAATCTTGTTTGTGTGGATATTGCGTGACGTGTTGCCCAGTTACAAATCTGCACTGCAAGATATCAGACAGTACACCATATGCAATTAAATGATTGAACTTTATAAATCTTAATCTGAATATAGGGTTAGTAAAGAAAATTAAAAGAAAAAGGGGCCATTTTAAGGAAAAAGTCAACAGTGCACATTGGAGCTCACTGATACAGCCATTCATCAGCCATCGACCTCCTCTGAGCATCTCCGACCTTTGGATCCTCGCTCCCAGTCCACTCCATCTGATGGTGTACCAGCTCTCTCTACACGCGTCTTCCTTCTTTTTCTCTCGCCGACAAAAGACTGCAAAAATCTCTCTTCCAGACTCACAAGAAAGAACAACATTTTTCTCTTTGGATAGCCCCCATGTTCCAAAGCCCCGTTATCTCTAGTCATAACCCAAACATTGCTGCTACAGAGAAACTATTACATTACAGTGTAACATTACAGCCTGTTACATATAAAATACTGCAAGTCCAGTTCATTGATTCATGGGTGAGATCAACGGTATGGGAGCTGCGTTGTCTCGGTTACTATACAAACCAGGTCCTCAGGCCATGGTATCACCCCTACACCCACGTAGGTGAGGAGACGCCGGAGATGGTGTGGGAGAGAATAGAGGTGCAGCGGGTAACCTGGAGTCCGTGCTGGGTTAGGGACCCAGCCCCTCCTGTCAGTGTTGTCTCCAGTGTTCACTCCCTGGAAGAAAAGCTGGATTATATTTGTCTGTGACTACACTAATGTGTGATGAGCAACTGCTGTGGACTTGATGTTGTAGGAATGGGGCTCCAGGGCAACATCCCATGCACCATCAATCTTCAGGCCAGGCCGCTCTGTGCTAATATTATTTTTTTGTGACTGTATGTGCTATCATAACTATATCCACTGTGCGTGATCGTATGTGCTGTACTTTGCAACTTCGCCCCGGAGAAATACTGTATACATGGGTAAGGTTAGCTATATACATGAGTCAGGTTGAATGGCTAACTTGAATAGTTAACCAATCAATCCCCCTAATGGTGCAGATAAGGAAGGTATAAGTTTTTTTTTTAGGCATCCGTTAGTCTCATGAGACTATGGATTTGCGCCTTGGAAGGTTTCCAGGGCGCAGGCCTGGGCAAGGTTGTATGGAAGACCCATGCTGCAAGTCTCCCCTCTCCACGCCACCGATGTTGTCCAAGGGAAGGGCATTAGGACCCATACAGCTTGGCACCGGTGTCGTCGCAGAGCACTGTGTGGTTAAGTGCCTTGCTCAAGGACACACACGCTGCCTCAGCCAAGGCTCGAACTAGTGACCTTCAAATCACTAGACAAACACCTTAACCACTTGGCCAGGTACCAACACAAGGAAGGTATAAGTTTCCCATTATATATCAAAGGAGTTGAAAAGCGATCAAAGAAATTTGTGGTCACGCTGACCATTAGGTAATGGGTTCAGAGCAGGTTCACAAGAATGAATCAAGGAATGAAAGGGTTAATGTATGAAGAGCATTTGATGGCTCTGAGTTGGTACTCACTGCAGTTTAGAAGAATGGAGGGTGGGGTGGAATCTCACTGAAACCTATTGAATATAAAAAGGTCTATGTAGAGTGGATGTGGAAAGGATACGACCCACAGTGGAGAAGTCCAGCACCAGAAGACACAGTCTCAGACTAGGGGCACATTCGTTTAGAATGGAGTTGAGGAGAAATTTCTTTCGCCAGAGAGTGGTGAATCTGTGGAAATAATTGCCACTGATGGTTGTGGAGGACAAATTATAGGGTATACGTAAAGCAAAGGTTGATAGGTTCTAGATTAATCAGTGTGTCAAAGGTTATGGGGAGAAGGCAGGAGAATGGGGTTGAGAGGGATAATAATTCAGCCATGACTGAATGACGGAACAGACTTGATGTCTTACGGTGTTATGGAATAATCAGAGTTAGAATCAGAATCAGTGACTTATGGCAGGAAATCTGTTGTTGTGGCAGCAGTGCGGTGCAGTACATAAAAATTAACATGTCACAAAATTAAATAGTTTAATATATGAATAATTTGGTAGTGTTCATAGGTTTGTAGATAATTATGAAATCTAATGGCAGAGGGGAAGGAATCTGTCCTGAAATTACTGAGTGTGGCTCTCCAGGCTCCTCCCTGATGGCACTAATGGAAAGGGGGCATGTCTCAGAGGGTAAGAGTTTAACAACAGCATCAATTGAAGAATGTAGTTGTCAAGAGGCAATTACTAACGATTCAAGTGAGTGCTCTGATTTTTGGTAAAAGGAGTTGTTGTACTTTCAGCAATATGTGAGTAATAAGCTGCTATGCAGGTTGACTCTGTGGTTAAGAAGGCATACGGTGCGTTGGCCTTCATCGACCGTGGGATTGAGTTTAAGAGCCGAGAGGTAACATTGCAGCTGTATAGGATCATGGTCAGACCCCACTTGGAGTACTGTGCTCAATTCTGGTCGCCTCACTACAGGAAGACGTAGAAACCATAGAAAGGGTGCAGAGGAGATTTTCAAGGATGTTGCCTGGATTAGGGAGCATGCCTTATGAGAATAGGTTGAGTGAATTTGGCCTTTTCTCCTTGGAGCGACAGAGGATGAGAGGTGATCTGATAGAGGTGTACAAGATAATGAGAGGCATTGATCATGTGGATAGTCAGAGGCTTTTCCCCAGGGCTGAAATGGCTAGCATGAGAGGGTATAGTTTTAAGGTGCTTGGAAGTAGATACAAAGGAGAAATCAGGGGTAAGTTTTTTACGCAGAGAGTGGTGAATGCATGGAATGGGCTGCCGACGGTGGTGGTGGAGACGGAAGTAATAGGGTCTTTTAAGAAATTCCTGCATAGGTACATGGAGCTTGGAAAAATAGAAGGCTGGAGATAAGCCTAGGTAGAGTTGGATGATCAGCCATGATCATAATGAATGGCGGTGCAGACTCGAAGGGCAGAATGGCCTACTCCTGCACCTATTTTCTATGTTTCTATGTTTCTATGTAGTACTAAGGTAAGGACATGTTCGGCACAGCTTTCTGGGCTGAGGGGCCTGTATTGTGCTCAAGATTTTCTGTGTTTCTATGTTAATATTGTAAATATAGTGTTGGATTAAATATTCTTAGCTGTTTATAAAATTGATTATGAGTTATATGTAAAAGTACATAAATGGCATATGTCATTATGTCACAATGTCACATGTGAGGACGTCACCTGAAGTAAAAATGAAACGAAGACATTATTCCCAGCTGCATGTTGTTATTTCAGTTAGATTTACATTATGGGGTTACAGAGCATACAGGGGTGTAATGGTGGTGGGTGATGGGGGAAAGACAATTGATGTGAAGGTGATGCAGTGCAATGGGGAATGACACAATTGTCAGCATTGACAGTTTTGATCAGTTTTACCATTGCAGTTTGGAAGCACGTTAGCAATAATGGGGCTAAAAAATGTGGTACTCTGGTAGTATAGCAGTTAGTGCAACGCTACTACTGCTTGTGGCATTGGGGTTCAGAGTTCAATATCTGACACCATCTGTAATGAGTTTGTATGTCCTTCACATGAGCGCATGGGTTTCCTCTAAGTCAGGGGTAGGCAACCTACGGCCCACGAGCCACATCTGGCCCACGAAGGTATTTTGACCGGCCCATGAGCAAACATTGAGATACTATGCTTATCCAGCCCGCGAGCGATTTTTCCTTATTCTGAGTGTTTCACACGACCACACTGATGGACATGCATGGCGTCTTGTTACACTGGGCCCAGGTTCTGTTTTGTTCCAAACCAAACACTGGTATATAGAAATGACGGGAAGGCAGACTACCTTATTAATATGTATTAGATACTCTCCATGCATGCACAGCTTTTCAGATGGGATCGTTCAAATTTGTAAACAGAAACAGCGTCACGATGTTTTAACAAGAAATCCACACTAAATATCCAGATAGTTACATGTGCTACTGTACTTGTTAAATAACTTGTCTTTCGAAATAAAATTGAAGAAAAAAATTCCAATGGCAATGGCCAGGAAGTAGACACTGAGTGCTGACATTACGAGACCCGCCATAGTGGAAATTTTAACATGTTTACTGGGCAAGCAAGGGAAGATGAAGTTGAGCAAATGAAGGCTAGTTTCGGAAAATAAATGTCATTTTTTGCCAAGGAAAGCATTGAAAATGAAGGAAATAACCCGTGCCAGCTACGAAGTCTTGAAATGTATTGCAGAAAAGATGAAGCCTTTTACAGATGGAGAGTTTGTGAAAGAATGTTTACTGGCAGTGGTGGATATTGTTTATCCTGAAAAGAAATCTTTATTTGCATCTATCAGCCTGTCAGCAAGAACAATCACATGGCGAGTTGAAGAAATGTCAGCAGATGTTAGAAGTTGTTTAAGGGATGCCTGCAACGAACTGCAATTTTTTTCAATTATGCTTGATTGGAGCACAGATTTGAGAGACACTGCTCAACTTGCAGTGTTTGTGTGAGGAGTGACCTTAACTTTTCAAATTTTTGAGGAGTTTATTCAATTAAATCCTATGAAGGACATAGTTACTGGAGCAGACATTTTTGAAACTTTGTTGAAGATGATGTCAGAAGTGAAACTTAATGTGTCGAAGCTAATTGGCATCACAACTGATGGGCACCAGCAATGGTGGGACAGAAAAAAGGCATCATCGCATTGCTGCAAGGACACATGGAAAACCTTGGAATCGCAGAGAAACTGGTTAAAATTCATTGCATTATCCATCAAGAGGCATTATGTGCCAAGTCTTTG
Source organism: Mobula birostris (assembly GCF_030028105.1). Classification (NCBI taxonomy): domain Eukaryota; kingdom Metazoa; phylum Chordata; class Chondrichthyes; order Myliobatiformes; family Myliobatidae; genus Mobula; species Mobula birostris. Next base: position 249,090,907 of record NC_092370.1, on the reverse strand, counting down.
AAATTAAGGGATGTTATGGACATTGTTGTGAAGGCAGTGAATCTGATCCTATCTCGTGGATTGAATCATGGCCGGTTTCAGCAGTTTTTGTTGGATACAGAGGCAGAATATGGGGACCTGGCTTATTTCTGCAACGTACGCTGGCTTAGCTGAGGGTCGATGCTGGAAAGAGTATTTGTATTGCATGAAGAGATGGCAATATTCCTTGAAAGCAAAAATGAGGATGCTTCACATTTTCGTGATCCTGATTGGCTTGCAACTTTGGCATTTCTTGTGGACATTACAGCTCATTTAAATAACTTGAATTTACAACTTCAAGGAAAAAAAATCAGCTGATACATGAGATGTATGGTCATATTGTGGCTTTTGAAAGAAAGCTGCAATTGTGGGAGTACCAGCTTCAAAAAGGAAATTTTGCACATTTTCCCACTTTTCAAAAGTACAAGATCCAGGCATTTTTGTGGATATGGTCTAAGAATTGAGAAAAGAGTTTTCATCTCGTTTTGCTGGTTTTCACTTGCATGCAAATGAGTTCAAGCTGTTTGCTAGTCCATTTGATGTGGAAGTGGACACTGCATCAGAAATTTTCAAATGGAATTGATTCAGATGCAGTGGGACGTCATATTGAGATCGAAATTTTATTCTGAAGATATGTCAGTGCTTGATTTCTATAGAAAATATATTCATCCAAGTGGGAAGTATCCTAACTTAGTGGACCATGCAAAAAAGATGGCATCATTGTTTGGCAGCATTTATCCGTGTGAGCAATTATTTTCAAAAATGAAGCACACCAAGAACCATTTGAGAACAAGACTGACTGATGCCCATCTGGATAATGTCTTGCTCTTGCCATCCACAAGTCTGACACCCAATATTGAGAAGCTTTCAAGCAACAAACAGCACCAAGTTTCACATTGATTATCGACTGTTTGCATTAAAATTTTCTTTTTTATTATTCTTAATTTACCATCATTCAATGCATCATGTTCATACGTTTTATGTTTAAAGATTCTTTGTGTCCTTTTAATAGATTCAAAAGATGCCTTGATTGAAATAAATTGCATCTAAATTGAGTTCTTTGATTACTAATTGGCATCCTTGGTTAAGCACAAATGATTTTCCAGCATGTTTTATTCATTAATTTGAGACAAAACATAACTAGATGTATTTAAATGGAAAATTCCCATATTTCAAGTTTTTTTATGGCATTTATCTAGCCCACTGTCCGCTCATTAATACGCGATCCGGCCTACAGAGGCAAAAAGGTTGCCAACCCCTGCTCTGGGCGCTCTGGTTTCCTCCCACATTTCAGAGATGTACCGGCTGGTTGGTTAATTGGTCATTGTAAATTGTCCTGTGATTTGTCTAGGGTTTGATTGATGGGTTGCTGGGCAATACAGATCATTGTCCCAGAAGGGCCTGTTTCACGCTGTATCGCTAAGATAAAATAAAATAAAAATAAATCTTCTTACTTAATCAACTCCAGTGGATCATTGAATTCTTTTCTGCATTGTAGCCATGGACAAGACAATCACACATTCACCAATTTCTTCAATTTCTTTCCACTGTCTACTTGATCTGTGTGAGTTTCCTTTCTTCCCACAGTCCAAAGACGCACAGTTAGGTCAGTGAGGTGTGTAATGGTGGAATGGTGGAGTGAGGTGTTGGTGCCAGAAATGTAGCGACACTTACTGGCTGCCCAGCATAACCCTTGATGATTTGATGTGATGCAAGCAATGTTTTTCACTGTATGCTTTTATGTATATTTGACAAACAAAGCTAATCTTTCCATTTTTAAAGTTTTTTTTTGCCTTTGCTTCTATTTTTCTCTTTATTTCCTTGTAGGCCTCCATGCCTTCCATTTAATTTCAATATCAACTGACCTTCCAAAATCACTTCTTCAAGCCCCTCCAGTGATTTCACTTGCATGTAGCCGAGGTAGTCAGACATGTGTTTCTTACTGCCAATGCTAAAAATAACCATCAGGGTATTTTGGTCCTCTGCTGGATCCATTTTCAGTCACCATCTGATTGTTGACAACAGGGCATGGTTGCATGCAATACCATTCATCTCAATGTTCATGTCTCTGTCCTAAATGCAAAGACTTTTTGTCTGTCTTTACCAGCCACTGGCAGATCCAAGACAGGGCCAATTACAAAGAAGGCACCAGAGCAGCAGTATTTCATTAGAAGTTTGAGGAGATTTGGAATATCACTAAAGACCCTCACAAATGTCAGAGATATGCCATGGAGAGTATTCTAACTAGTTGCATCACCATCTGGTTTGGAGGGGCCTCTGCACAGGATCAGAAAAAGCCGCAGGAAGTTGTAAGCTGAGTCAGCTCCAGGATGGGCGTTAGGATCCTCAGCACTGAGGACACCATTAAAAGGCAATGCCTCAGAAAGGCAATCCCCATCCGTAGGGACCCCCACCACCCAGGATACGACCTCTTCTCATTGTTTTCATTAAGGAGGTGGTCCAGGAGCCTGAAGACGCACACTCAATGTTTTAGAATCAGCTTCTTCCCTTCCGCCATCAGATTTCTGAATGGACATAAACCTATGGACAGATAAATTACAATAATATTTTTCTTATTGTAATTTATAGTTTTTTTATGATTTATGGCAATGTACTACTGCTGTAAAATAACAAATTTCACAACATACCTGTATGCCTTTGGGGTCATTGGATGGAGATACGCTTTTACCAAAGGAGGTGTAATGTTCCCCTTCCCTCCGCTAGCCTGCAGGTCACCCTTGGGCAAGGTGTAGCGCTTGGTTAGCCCCCTGATCGGGGTCATTTGAAGCCACGGGAGCAGGTGGTGGATGGTTGTATGAGCAGCCGGTGCACATCACAGTGGTTATGCGACCACTGATGCCAGGCAGACAATCTTTGAGTTGTATCGATAATGGCTGAACTCACCTGTCTTGTAAAGACACTGCCCAGAAGAAGGCAATGGCAAACCACTTCTGTAGAAAAATTTGCCAAGAACAATCATGGTCATAGATAGACAAGGAAGACCGTGACTACCCAGGCACTATGAGACGGTACATAGTGATGACGATGATGTGATATTAAACCTGATTCTGATTCTCCTTATGATCTAAGCCATGCTCCAGGTAACATTAGGTTGGTAGTGACACACAAGACGCAGGAGGAACTCAATGGGTCTGGCAATATCTATGGAACAAAATGGACCTTTTGCATTTTAGGCTGAAACTTCCATGTGGACTGAAAGACAGAGGATAGAGAGTCAGTATAAAAATGTAGAGGCCAAGGGGGTGTCAAAGGGCGATAGATGATGGATCGAGTAACAGAGTAAGGTGGACATGGAATAAAGTGGTGGTATGGCAGATGGGAATGGTGGGGGGAGGAGAACATGTGGACAGAGTATGTGAGTGATGTGGGCACTGGAGGGGTAAGAAACAGTGACGGGTCTGATGACAGTGTAGGAAGGCTCCAGTATCTTTAGTCTGTTGTGTCTATACTTGTTGTTTGCTCTCAGTTGGAGCAGCAGCATTGTGACGGGTTTTTCCAGCCCACAAACACACACTGCCCCATTACACCCTTGTGAGCAATTATCCAAATAACCCATACAGCTTTGGAATGTAGGAGAGATCTGCAGCACCCGGAGAAGAGACACGCGGTCACAGGGAGAACGTACAAACTCCTTACACGCAGCGGCAGGAATTGAACCCATGTTGCTCTGTGGGAAAGCGCTTGGTAAACGTACACATGCGCATTTTTACTCTCACTCACACTCTCTCACACACACACACATTGCCTTGTCATTCTGCTGTCGTTGTACTGAGAGTGGGCACCTACGCCCCCCCGCCCACCCCAACACTGATATATTCTTATAAAGGGTTGGCTTTATGGTCCCTTTCCTTTCCCGCCATGACAGTGAAATATTCCATTTCTTTAGCAAGGAAATGTGCATATGTTGTTGATATACTGTATCTAAGGAAGATACTTCCGTTTGTTTGGTAGTATGATTGTAGCTACATTTGTGGGGTGCATCATATTCTGATTCATGTGTAGTTTTATGTTAACTTTATGGGTAATTAAAAATGATATGTGTCTGGTACCTGGAAAAAAAAAACTGGGTGGTTTGCTCTCAGTTGGAGAGAGAGATCGAGCTGTCAGGAGTTCATTCAGGACATAGTTTGGAGCTATAATTGTGTTTTCTGACAGATATCCCTTTGTAAATATTGGCTGTGCTCTTTACGCTGATTTTTCTAAGTTGTTATTTGGACATTCCAAATAAACATTCACGTGCTAAAGCGCTAGGGGACTCCAGCCATACTTACTGCAGTCAAAATCCATGCATTGTAACAGTCGCTAGTGCATTATGCTAACTGCTTAGAGTGACAAATGTCTCTGCTACTCCCAAATACTTAAGGTAGCATGGTAGCGTAGGCTTTACAATATCTGCAACCCAGGGTCAATTTCCACAGCTACCTTTAAGGAGTTTGTATGTTCTCTCTTTGGCCGTATGGGTTTCCTCCCACAGTCCAAGATATACCAATTACTAGGTCAACTGGTCATTGTAAGTTATACTGTGATTAGGCCAAGGTTAAATCAGGGGTTGCTGGGCAGCACAGCTCAAAGGGCTGGAAGGGCTATTTCATGCTGTATCTCGATAAATAAATATAGAAGCCTCATTCCTGGTTTTCCCATTTGAAAGATTTGTTTCTTAGAGATGTGAGATCTCTGATCTGGCTGCGGTGTTCCTAATTTTTTCCCCAAGGTACTCAGGAATAAGATATTGTACATAAAGCAACCATTAACACTGTCAACGACCTGCAGGTATTCCTTCAAAACACCAGAGTTACTCGTAAGAGAGTCTTATGTTACAGATATAATTAGCAAAATCATTTTAGTTTCCATGTTTAATTCTGAGGTACATAGATGTGAGACACATTTTAAACTCTGATTAATGGCCCCAGTTATTACTTATGCAGATGCTAATCTGTTCATTATTCATCTGATAGGATAATTTTAACTCTCATTATTCACTTCTACACAGCAGATTCAAGCCCTGCTTAAAGAAACTAAATTCTAAACATCTCCTTGTGATTCAGTGACGTAGCTTACCTTTGGTAGTGTCAAGAGAAAGATAGTATTGACTACAGTACCAATAAAATATGGGAGACAATATTAATCACAGCTTGCTGCTGCAGTTGTCCTGCAGAAAATGTTGTTGGAAGTGGACATATCCAGACATGGATAATTCCATGTTGGTTGTCTTTAAAAATGACATGACTTTGTGCTGTACATCTTACTGATGCATATACTCAGTGGCATCTTCAGTAGATACCTCGTGTAACTAATAAAGAGACCACAGTGTGTATGTTCGTGGTCTTCTGCTGCTGTAACTCATTCATTTCAAGGTTCGATGTGTTGTGCATTCAGAGATGCGCTTCTGCACACCACTGTTGTAACGCATGGTTATTTTAGTTACTGTCACCTTCCTGTCAGCTTGAACCAGTCCAACCATTCTCCTCTGACCTCTCACCCTCAGAAATGCTGCACACTCGACGTCTTTTTGTTCTTTTGCACTATTCTCCATAAACACTAAGACTGTTGTGCATGAAAATCCCAAGAGATCAGCTGTTTCTGAGATACTCAAACCACCCCATCTGGCACCAACAATCATTTGACAGTCAAAGTCACAAAGTCTTCCCCCATTCTGATGTTTGGATTGAACAACAACTAAGCCTCTTGACCAGGTCTGCATATTCTTATGCACTGAGTTGCTGCCACATGATTAGCTGTTTAGATAAGCAGCCACTATTTGTATTGTTAGCTGTCAGATGAAGGGCTACTCACCAACGCACTGTTGCATTAAATACAAGTACTTGTATGAAGAAGCTCAATCTTCATCAAATTTTAATGACTGTATTAACAAATAGAGGAAGAAGTATTTGGCTTTATAGTTTAGATATTCAAACTGTTAAATTTTACCTCAGAATTGGACTGATTATTGGTGCTGAGAAGCCATATTTTCATCAGTGTTATAATTGAAGCTATTTATCAGAATGAGCAAACACATTTGATTGGGCTTTGGTATGTTGTTGGCAAGCATTCTGTCTCACAAATGTCTGTGCAATTTATGGGCATGCAATTTGAAGTGATGAATATAACTACCTCAGTGTTCATCAGTTATTATTTCTCAAAGACCATGATAAATAACGGTGTAGCAATCTGATTTTAATTAAAAATGAAATTTGATGAAGATTGCATTTAGGTAAAATGTAGGTAAAGTGGTTCACAGCACTGAAGGCTAAATGCAAAAATCACTGAATATTTAGACTATTTGCAATTATTTCTGAAACCGGGTGGTCCAGAGGCAAATATGGGGGAGTTTTTAAGATGAAGAGGAGGAGCTTCCTTAGCAAGAGAGTTTTGAATCTGGAATTCCTTGCCAAGGAGAATTGGTTAATGTTGTGTACTTGGAATTTCAGAAGGCCTTTGACAAGGGGAATAAAGGGAGCCTTTTCTGATTGGCTGTGGGTGACTAGTGGTGTTTCATAGGCATCTGTGTTGGGACCGATTTTTTTAATGTTATTTGTTAATAATTTAGATGATGGAATTGATGGCTTTGTAGCAAGGTTTGCAGATAATATAAAGTTAGGTGGAGGAGTAGGTGGTTTTGAGGAAGTAGAGAGGCTACAGAGGGACTTAGACAGATCAGTAGAATGGACAAAGAGGTGCCAGATGTAATACAGTGTCGGGAAGTGTAAGGTCATACACTTTAGTAGAAGAAATAAAAGCAGAGACTATTTTCTAAATGGAGAGAAAATACAAAAATCTGACGTGCAAAGTGACTTGGGAGTCCTCGCACAGGATTCCATAAAGGTTAATTTGCAGGTTGGGTTGGTAGGAAAATGTGACATTAGCATTCATTTCGTGAGGACTAGAGTATAAAAGCAAAGATGTGATATTGAGGCCTTATAAAGCACTGATGAGACCTCACTTGGAGTATTGAGCAATTTTGGGCCCCTTATCTAAGAAAGTGTGTGCTGACATTGAAAAGCTTTCAAAGGAGGTTTATGAAAATGATTCCAGCATTTAAAGGCTTGTCATATAAAGAACGTTTGATAGCTCTGGGATTCTACTCACCAGAATTCAGCAGAATGAGGGGTGACCTCATTGAAACCTTTCGAATGTTGAAAGGCCTCGATAGAGTGAATGTGGAAAGGATGTTTCCAATGGTGGGAGAGTGTAAGACTAGAGGACATAGATAGATAGATAGATATACTTTATTGATCCTGAGGGAAATTGGGTTTCGTTACAGCTGCACCAACCAAGAATAGAGCATAAATATAGCAATACAAAAACCACAATCAAACAACAAAATACAAACTATGCCAGATGGAAATAAGTCCAGGACCAGCCTATTGGCTCAGGGTGTCTGACCCTCCACGGGAGGAGCTGCAAAGTTCGATTGCCACAGGCAGGAACAACTTCCCATGACGCCCAGTGTTGCATCTCGGTGGAATATGACCAGAGTCCAACAGCAGAAAGTTCAATATCCGGTCTACAAACACGTTCCTCGATCATAATATGACCAGGATTGCACCATCCGTTGTTTACCAGAAGAGCAAGCCCCCAACATCTTTACACTTACCGCTCTCAGTGCACCTCCGGTCAGCCCGAATGGTCTGGAAGCCCTCCATGGAAAAATTTTGGTCGGGTATGACACAGCCTCAGAATAGAGGGACATCCTTTTAGAATAGAGATGAGGAGGAAATTCCTTAGCCTGTGAGTGGTGAACTTGTGGAATTCATTGCCACAGGCAGCTGTGGAGGTCAAGTCAATGGGAATACTTGAGAGAGAGGTTGATATGTTTTTGATTAGTCAGGACATGTCGGAATACAAGGAGAAGGCAGGAGATTGGGGCTGAGAGGGGAAAATGGTTTAGCCATGGTGGAATGGTGGAGCAGACTCAATGGGTTGAATGGCCTAATTCTGCTCCTATATCTTATGGTCCAATGGAAATATCAGCAGAATGACACATTCAGCATTAACGAAGATTATTAATCAGCATCTTATTCAAACAAACTTATGCCTAGAAATTAACTTGCTCAATGTCAAATGCATGAGTGCTTTAAACATTTATTTAATTTTCTTTGATAGATTAAGTTATTCTGTGTAATACATAAATAATGTCTGTGTTAAGATTGCTGATGATGTAACTCATAGTCCTGTTTCACAACACATGTATTATTGAGTTGTGTTTGTGATTCTTAACATTCAATATTTTTTCTAGAATATGATTTCACATCTACACTTAGTGGCTACTTTATACAAACCTCCTGTACCTAATAAAGTGGCCACGGACTGTGTCCTTTGTCTTCTCTGCTGTAGCCCATCCACTTTGTGGCTTGACATGCTGTGCACTCAGAGATGCTCTTCTACACACCGCTGTCGTACCGCGTGGTTACCTGAGTTCCTGTCACGTTGTCAGCTTGAACGATTCTCCTCTGACCGCTCTCATTAACAAGGAGTTTTCGCCCTGCGACAACGGACCAAATTATCAGAAGATTGATGCCGATAAGAGGACAATGGGGGAACATTCAAAATGCTAATAAGAGAGAGACGAGAGAGATTACCGAAAGGAGACACAGTTCCGAGTATTGTCAGAGACCGGTTGCTTTGAACCTGAACTGTCTGAAGTTTGATGGACAGGCGATACCCTAGCAGGGGGATAAAAAGGGACAGGTTCGCTAAGACACGACACACCACCACACGACACTACGAAGTAACGAGACCCTGGAAGCGGTTTGCCCCCACAAGTTGGTGGGAGTTTTGGAGGTCTGTCACGGACCAGCCATAGACGCACAGGGTGGAAAGATACGGTCGGGCGGGAACCCGGTGTATGTGTCCGCCCTTGCCTGGGTGCCGGGTTCACCGCAGAAGAACTGTCGTATCTGGAACGGAGGGGTCACAATCGGTGACCTCAGAAGACATTCCAAAGGGCTCGCCCGAAAGCTAACTGCGAGGAATATCGAAGGTCTGTTTGGAATCCGATTTGCATATTCATTCGCTCTCTCTCCCTCCCCAATGGCAAAACAGCGATTACTGCGAACTGAACTAAACTGAACTGAACTCTGTGTCACTTGAGACTGATTATTTTACCCCTAGACTGCGATAGAGCTTGATTGATCCTATTATCCTAGTTCTGTGTACATGTGTGTTTATTCATTGCTAACCTGTTGCATTTATATCCTTACTATTAGAGTACTGTGTTACTTATTTCTTTAATAAAACTTTCTTAGTTCCAGTAATCCAGACTCCAACTAAGTGGTCCATTTCTGCTGGTTTGGCAACCCAGTTACGGGGTACGTAACAGCCCACAAAACTGTCAATCACTGGGGTTCTTTTTTTTTGATTTTTGCACTATTCTTTTGTAAACTGTAAAGTGTTGTGTGTGAAAATCCCAGGAGATCAGTAGTTTCTGAGATACTCAAACCACCCTATCTGGCACCAACAATCATTCCATGGTCAAAGTCACTCAGATCACATTTCAATAGTTCCACTTAATGTCAGAGAAATTTGCAATATTCAGTCTGAAATTCTTTTTCTTCACAGACATCCACGCAAACAGAAGAGCGCTCCGAAGTATGAGTGACAGTTAAAACCCAAAGCCCCCCATACTCCCCCTCCCATGCACAAGGAGCTGAAAACCAATGACCCTCCCCCAACCCCACCCACTTCTGTATAAAGCATTAGCACCCTCCACCCACCAAGCAAGCAATAGCAGGGTCCCCACTGAGACCATGATCATTAGTAGAACAAACACAAATTGTTCACCCGACAATTCAACGCGGCATTTTTCTGGGGTGCATCAGAACCTGGTATGGAAGTTATCCTGTCCAAGACCGGAAGAAGCTGCAGAAGATCGTGAACACAGCCCAGTACACCACAAAAACCAATCTTCCATCCTTGGACTCACTTTACACCACACGCTGTCAGAGCAGTGCTGCCAGGATAATCAAGGACACGACCCACCCAGCCAACATACTTTTCGTCCCTCTTCCCTCCGGGAGAAGGCTCAGGAGCTTGAAGACTCATACGGCCAGATTTGGGAACAGCTTCTTTCCAACTGTGATAAGACTGCCGAATAGATCCTGACCCAGATCTGGGCTGTATCCTCCAAATATCCGGACCCGCCTCTCGTTTTTTTTTGCACTACCTTACTTTTCCTTTTCTATTTTCTATTTATGATTTATAATTTAAATTTTTAATATTTACTATCGATTTGTACTCTAGGGAGCACGAAGGGCAGAATCAAATATCACTGTGATGATTGTACGTTCTAGTATCAATTGTTTGGTGACAATAAAGTATAAAGTGTAAACATGGTACAGGCTCTCCCTCTCCCCAATAAAAGGGAAAAGAGGTGACCCCTTTCACAGCAAGAGGAGAGATGTAACAAAGCAGCTCACAGATCTACGGTGTTAAAAGTCTATCACACTGCTTTTTTATCTGAGTTCTGTGACCCAAGAATTGGCAACAATCTCTCACCCACCAACGTGAGAGAGAGAAAGAAAGAGGGAGCACAACTCACCAAGTACAGAGCCTCTGATGGCCGATCCAATGTTCCGATCTCTCCCATGATGCCTCAGTCAGTGGCACCAATTTAAAATCAGCCCATCCACAAGGCCGTGAAACCTAGGAACACTGAAGGTGCACTCATCTTCAAGGCCGCGTCCTTGGGATATCAAAAAGTAGTCGGCCATAAGCCCTCAGGAATAGGCCCCACCACCCCAAATAACCAAAATTTGAGTGTAACTCCAGGTTAGAGTCTTCAATAGAACATCACCCCCCCCTGAAAAGGAAAAGGAGAGACATTAAAGGTATAAATTCAACTTTTTGTAGATGTCGCAATTTAGCACCAGCATGACTTCACCTCTGCCAACGTCTTGTCCATTCTGATACTTGGTCTGAACATAACAGTGCCAATAAAAAGTATTCATTCCACCCCCCCCATGGAAGTTTTCATGCTTTATTATGTTACAACATTGAATCACAGTGGATTTTATTTGACTTTTAACATTGTAAATCAATGAGTTGATTGTTATATCTCCTCTCTCGCTGTGAAACGAGCACCTCTTTTTCCCTTATTAGGGAGAGAGAGAGCCTGTGGTATGATGAATTACAGGGTGAACGAGTAGTCTTTGGGGTATTGTGTCTCTGTTCTTACGTACCCCATAACTGGGTTGCCAAACGAGCAGAAATGGACCACTTAGTTGGAGTCTGGTTTAACAAAAACTAATAAAGTTTTTTTAAAGAAATAAGTAACACAGTACTCTAATCGTAAGGATATAAATGCAACAGGTTAACAATGATAAAACACACATGTACACAGAACTAGGGTAATAGGAATCAATCAAGCTCTATCGCAGTCTAGGGGTAAAATGATCAGTCTTAACTGACGCAGAGTTCAGTTCAGCTTAGTACAGTTCGCAGTAATCGCTGTTGTGCCATTGGAGAGAGAGAGAGAATGCAAATTTTGATTCACACAGACCTTTGATGTTCTTCGCAGTTAGCTTTCGGGCGAACCTTTTTATGTCTTCTGTTGTCACCGACTGTGACCCCTCCATTCTGGATACGACCGTTCTTCCGCGGTGAACCCGGCACCCAGGCAAGGGCGGACACACACACCAGTTTCCCGTCGATCGTACCTTTTCACCCTGTGCGTCTATGGTCGGTTCCCGCGATCAGACCTCCAAAATCCCACCAACTTATGGGGGAACACCGCTCTTCCAGGGTCTCGTTATCTCGTGAACTCGTGGTTTGTGTCGTGCCTTAGCGAACCTGTTCTTTTTATCCCCTTGCTGGGGTATCGCCTGTCCATCAAACTTCAAACAGTTCAGGTTCAAAGCAACCGGTCTGTCAATATTCTGAAATGTGTTTCTTTCTCGTTAATCTCTCTCTTCTCTCTTATTAGCATTTTGAATGTTTCTCCATTGTCTCACTTATCTCTCTCTCATTAGCATCAATCTTCTGATAACTTGGTTTTTCGTCACACTGTTTTTAATGATGCTTTTTTGCATGCTCGGTGGAGGGTGCTGATGTTTTTTGGCTGGTGGAGGTGGCAATGGAGTTGTTGCCTTGCTGCTGCTTGTGTGTGGGAGGAAGAGTTAGGGGGCTTTGGGGCTTTAATGTTTTAACTGTCATTCATTCTTTGGGGCACTTCTCTGTTTTCATGGATGTCTGCGAAGAAAAAGAATTTCAGGATGCATATTGTATACATTTCTCTGACATTAAATGTACCTTTGAAACCTATTGAAAGTGAGTCCATTGGTTGTGGGAACATTTCAGTGATGGGGCAAGTGAAGTTGAGTGAGATGAATCCCCTTTGGTTCAAGAGCCTGATGGTTGAGAGGGACTAACTTTTCCTGAACCTGGTGGTGCAAGTCCTGGGGCTCTTGTACCTTTTTCCTGATGGAAGCAGTGAAAAGAGAGTTATGTCCTGGGTGGTGGGTGTCCCTGATGATAGATGCTGATGTCCTGCGACAACACTCTGTGTAGATGTGCCAAATGAATGGGAGGGCTTTACCCATGATGGTCAGGGCCATATCCACTACTTTTTGTAGGATTTTCCATTCAAGAACATTGGTGTTTCCATGTGATGCAACCAGTCAATATACTCTCCACTACACATCTATAGAAATTTGTCAAAGTTTTAGATGGCACGCTCAACCTCCACAAACACCCAAGGAAGTAGAGGTGCTGTATGCTTTCTTCATAATTACACTTACATGCTGGGCCCAGGACAGGTCCTTCGAAATAATAACATCCAGGAATCTAAAGTCGCAAATTCTCTCCATCTCTGATCCTCCAGTAAGGTCTGGTTCATGGACCTCTGATTTCCTTCGCCTGAAGTCTATAATCAGCTCCTTAGTCTTGCTGTCATTGAGTGAGTGAGAGGGTATTATTATGGCACCACTCAGCCAGATTCTTAATCTCCTATGCTTTGATTCGTCACCACTTTTGATTCTGTTTGACAGTGGTGTCACCAGCAAACTTAAATATGTCATTGAAGCTGTGATCAGCCTTATAGTCCTAAGTGTAAAGTGAGTTGAGCAAGAGATTAAACACATAGCCTTGTGCTGCCCCACTGCTGATGGAGATTGGGACAGAGATGTTGCCAATCCAAACCGACTGGGATCCGCAAGTGAGGAAATCAAGGATCCAATTGCACAAGCAGATACTGAAGCCAACGGCTCAAAACTTATCGATTGCTTTTGAGGAGATGGTATTATTGAATGCCAAGCTGTAGTTGATAAATATCATCCTGATATATGTGGACTTGCTGTCTAGATTCCAGGATTGAGTGAAGAGGCAATGAGGTGGCACCTGCTGTGGATGGTAGGCAAGTTCAAGTGGATCTGTGAGTGGTATCAGGTGATTGTCAGCAGGGGTTTCTTTTAAAATCTTAAAAAGGCACTTTCTGACGGGGGTTCAGATGACCCAAGAGCAGAGGGCCAGTCGCAGGCATGGAATGAACAGTTCACTGGGTTTTAATAAGATCTGCAGAGAACAAAGGAAAATAATGAACACTAGTCCAACAGGGCCGCTAACTAAAAACTCCCAGATGAACTAAAAACTAACTCAGTCACTGCAGCTTGAGAGCAATATCCTAATACAAAATTAACACCACTGCTTTAACAGCGTCTATCTAGATCATTGACCTTCTTTCCTGAATGTGGACTAAGGGAAGCGTGAAGTGTTGTCATTGCCGTGTTTTGATCAGGACTGAAAGAAAATCAAATTGGATTGAATTGACATACATGAGGAGTAAAAATCTCTACATTACGTCTCCGTCTAAATGTGCAATGTTCAGTCATAGTAACGTATAATAATTTATAATAAATAGAACATCAATGTAACATAGAAATACACTCAAATCAGTATGAGTTCGTCAGTCTGATGGCCTGGTGGAAGAAGCTGTCCCGGAGACTGTTGGTCCTGGCTTTTATGTAGTGGTACAGTTTCCCAGATGGCAGCAGCTGGAATAGATTGTGGTTGGGGTGACTCAGGTCCACAAAGATCCTTTGGGTCCTTTTCTCACACCTGTCTTTGTAAATGTCCTGAATCATGGGAAGCTCACAACTACAGATGTGCTGGGCTGTCCGCACCACTCTCTACAGAATCGTGCGATTAAGGGAGGTACAGTTCCCATACCAGGCAGTGATGCAGCCAGTCAAGATGCTTTCAATTGTGCTCCTGTAGAAAGCTCTTAGGATTTGGGGGCTCATACCAAACTTCTTCAACTGTCTGAGGTGAAAGAGGCGCTGTTGTGCCTTTTTCACCACACAGCTGGTGTATACAGACCACGTGAGGTTCTCAGTCATGTGGATATGAAGGAACTTAAAGCTGTTTACCCTGTCAACCCCAGATCCATTAATGTCCATCTCCATTCCTCCTGTAATCCACAACCAGTTCCTTTGTTTTTGCAACATTGAGGGAGAGGTTGTTTTCTTGATATCACTGTGTCCTTGTAGGCCACCTCGTTATTGTTGGAGATTAGGCCAATCAATGTCGTGCCATCAGCAAATTTAATTAGCAGATTGGAGCTGTGGGTGGCTACACAGTCATGGGTATATAGGGAGTAAAGGAGGGGATTTAGTACAGAGCCCTGAGGGGATCCAGAGGCTGATCATCTTCACCCACTAACTCCACCACAACTTTATTATTTCCTGTCAGTCACCTTATGTGCAGCCCAGCATCACTTTATGGACATACAGTCAATCTATATATGTAAGAAATCTTATGTTTCATATTTATTGTGTGTTTTTATTATTATTATCTGTTCTTTATCTTTTGTTGTGTTTTTTTTTGTGCTGCATCACATCTGGAGTAACAATTATTTAATTCTCTTTATACTCGTGTACAGGAGATAACATTAAACAATCTTGAATTTTGAATCTGATGAACCGCTTCTTAACCCTCTCCAAAACCTCGTGTCCTTCCTTAACGTAACAACCAAAATGCACACAGTTGTCTGAATGTGGTCGAACCAAAACTTTTATGCAACTTTTATTTCATCCTGACTTTCGTACTCAACACCCAAATGTTCGATCCATATCCCTCTATACCTTTCTAATCTAAGCACTAGTCCTTTCAGATATTGTAATTGTACTTAATTAGGCAGACTGTTCCTGATATTACCACTTTGCAGTAAAGATACATCAGAAACATCCTGGTGAATCTCTTCTGCTCTTTCTTTATTACTATCACACCCTTCTTTATTGTGGCAACCAAAATGCTCACAATACTCTTCAGTGTAACCAATATTAATCTGGTATCTGTATCCATTTAGATAAACTTTAGAACAATAGTTTATTTCATTGATGCTTTGCAGCATCCATCATCAGGAACTGCCACCAACCAGGACATGCTGTCACGTTGCTGCTGCCATCAGGAAACATAGAAAATAGGTGCAGGAGTAGGCCATTCGGCCCTTCGAGCCTGCACCGCCATTCAGTATGATCATGGCTGATCATCCAACTCAGAACCCTGCACCAGCCTTCCCTCCATACTCCCTGATCCCTTTAGCCACAAGGGCCATATCTAACTCCCTTTTAAATATAGCCAATGAACTGGCCTCAACTGTTTCCTGTGGCAGAGAATTCCACAGAATCACCACTCTCTGTGTGAAGAAGTTTTTCCTAATCTCGGTCCTAAAAGGATTCCCCTTTATCCTCAAACTGTGACCCCTCGTCCTGGACTTCCCCAACATCGGGAACAATCTTCCTGCATCTAGCCTGTCCAATCCCTTTAGGATTTTATACGTTTCAATCAGATCCCCCCTCAATCTTCTAAATTCCAATGAGTATAAGCCTAGTTCATCCAATCTTTCATCATATGAAAGTCCATCCATCCCAGGAATCAATCTGGTGAACAGAGGAGCCTCTGGTCTCACACTACCAGAGCAATCGTCATCAGGCTCTTGAACCAGTGGGGATAACTCCACTTAACTTCACTTGACCCATCACTAAACTGTTCCCGTCACCTATGGACTCAATCTTAAGGACTCTTCACCTTATATTCTCGATATTTAATGCGTATTTACAGTATCAATCGCTTTTTTTGTATTTGCACAGTTTTATTATCTTTTGCACATTTTTGTCTGCCCTATTGGGTGCAGACTTTCAATTATTCTATTATAGTTCTTAGATTTATTGAGTATGCCCTCAAGAAAACAAATATCAGGGTTATATCTGGTTGACATAGAGGTACTTTGATAATAAATTTACTTTGAACTTTGAACCTTAGGATCTGGGTGTAAACTGGCTTCCACGTCTATCAGCAAATCACCATTGCCTACCAAGACAGCTTGGATGTGCCTTAGATTGTCCCAAAGCCATACTAGAAACAAAATCAATTATTTCTTGCTTACGGTTGCAGAAGATGGCAAGCTCAGCCAGCTCCATCGTGGACACTTGTCTCTGCAGCAGCTTCAAAAGGCGATGCCTCAGAAAGGTGACATCCATCACTAAGCACTCCTGTCACTCAGGACATGTCCTCTTGTTACTACTATCAAGCAGGAGATCCAGGAGTATGAAGACACACACTCAATGTTTCATCACAGCTTCTTCCCCTCCGTCACCAGATTCCTGAATGGACAATGAACCCATCTACACTACATCTTCGTTTTTTGCTCCCTTTTTGCACAACCATTTAATTAATTTATGTTTCTAATTATTTGTAGTTTTTTAAAAATACTGCCGCAAAACAACAAATCTCACACCCTATGCCAATGATATTAAACCTGAAACTGAATCTGATCCCACAAGGTGTCTGTGACGCTAAGCCACAAAATCTATTTCTGAAAAATGTTTAAAATCTTTCTTAATAAATTGCAGATACTTTGCACACCAGACCCACTTTAAAAGAATGAAAACTATGCTACTCTTTGTATCTATATGTAGAAGAACATGAACAGAATTGTATGGGTTAATTTATTACTAATGAGCAGATGGAATAAAATCTATGTACATTTAATTCAACATTCATATTTGACTCTAATCTATCATCCTTCTTGCCCTCTCCTGCGTGTATTGTTCTCTGATCTATTGAGAGAAAAATGGAAGGATATGGACATTGAGTAGGCAGAAGAGATTACGCAAACACGAGGAATTCTGCAGATGCTGGAAATTCAAGCAACACACATCAAAGTTGCTGGTGAACGCAGCAGGCCAGGCAGCATCTCTAGGAAGAGGTACAGTCGCATTTCAGGCAACGACGAAGGGTCTCAGCCCGAAATCTCGACTGTACCTCTTCCTAGAGATGCTGCTTAGCCTGCTGCGTTCACCAGCAACTTTGAGAAGAGATTACAGTGGTTTTGTTGACTATTTGATTGGTTCGCAACAACATTGCGGACCAAAGGGTCTGTTCCTGTTCCTGTACGGTTCTACATTCTACATTCTATGCTCGAGAAATCCCTTTGATTTTGGATCTCCCTTATTCGTTGTACTACAGAGGTTGAAATCTCTCTTCAGCACCTTGCCTTTCTTGCTCTGGGCCTAAGATATGAAGGATGGATGTAATAGCATTATAGGATTCTCAGAGCTAATTACTAGGCTCCAAACCTTGTCTTTAATGATGGGGGCAAGCAGAATAATAATATATTTATTGATATCTATCACTCTTTGATTATCTTTTATTGGGGTTGCTATAATGCAAGGCAGCTTGTAGTTTCATGATTCCGTGGCAGAAAATTCAGCATTGCCGTGTGCTGTACCTTTAGTTCATATTCGAGATTCAGGATTGGTTAGTCCCATTTCCAGAACACAAATGTAAAGGAGAATGAAATAATTGTTACTCCAGGTCTGATCCCGTGCAAAAAAACACAATAATTAAAAAAAATATAAATACATAAGGTAGCTTATGTACATAGATAGATTGTCCAAGAAGTGAGACTAGGCACAGGAGTATCTGTACATAAGGTGACTCTACAGGAAATGATAAAGTAGTGGTGGTTTGGGGTGTGTTAATAGGTGGAGGTGTTGATCAGCTTTGCTGCTTGGGGAAAGTAACTGTTATTGAGTCTGGTGGATCAGGTGTGAATGCTACGAAGCCTCTGTGGAGATATAGCCAATTAATAACCTATTTGGTGAGATATTTTTCCTTATTATGCTTCATTCTGTTGCAGTGTCGATGGAGCGGAATAACCAGTCAAAGTTTTGGCCAATGATACCTTATATAGTGTAACAGAAGATGGGAACAACTGTGGTCTGAGAGTGGGAAGGGCTCAGGGAGAGGGGAATCATGGTTGGGAAAAGGACGAGGGAGAGGGAGGGGAGGGGGAAGCACCTGAGAAACTCTGTAATGATCAATAAACCAATTGTTTGGGATCAAATGACGTTGCCTGATGTCTGTGTTGGGTGTGTCTGCACCAATGGCATCCTCCGCTCCTTCTCTTGCACCTGTCCCACGCCACTCCCAGTGCACGCCACCCTCACCATTCCCAACATCTTTTGCTGCTGCTAGATTTACAAACTCGCTCTCTGCTCCACGTTGACAAATACAGTGTGCGAAAAGTCCTTGGCACACAAGCTATAAATCTGTGCCTAAGACAGTACTGTAACTTGCTGACTGATAACAAAGCTTATCCTTATTCTTAGATTCTAGGATTCTTACTTATGGTTCGTATTAAATCTCCTTAGTTTTTATGATATATCACCCGATCTTTAATTTTACCAATGCATGACTGGACTTAGTATTCTTCTATTATTAAAAAGAATGGAAAAAAATCTATTATAAGCACCTTGAAATTGATGTATTTTAAGCATATGACCCACAGTGAAATGCACTAACAAGGATTTACAAATTTACATAAGTAGTCTCTGAATAAAATGAGAGTGGTTAAAGAAGGGTTTTATTTTCTCAGTCTGGAGGATAGACATGAAAATGTTTACTTCTAAATAGAACCATAATTCACTTTAGGTTAATGCTGTACAACATGAAGGCCATAATCCAATTGTGGGGTCTATAACTGGATTACTTATGTGAATCTTAGTGTAAATTTGAATTATTCAGAAGATCTGGTCTGTTTGTAATCCCGGTAGAATGTATTTGCAAGATTTTCTTTTTTTACTGACTTGAGTTAGTCCTCAGTGCGTTCAACTGGCAATGGAGAAGTGGACAATTTAGGAGCATCTGCCAAATAAGTAACTATATTCAGTCTTATGGTGACTAATAGGGTCATTTTAGCTTGGAGTAATTTTTATTTCCACTCTAGTCAATAGAAATATAGAGTGGAAGAGTTGCATAATGGACATCTGATTCACCACTACCCATTTCATACCACTATCTAAAGTAAACACATACATATTACATTTCATATGGGAGTTTAAACTGACAAATTGCAATTTTGCTTATGGCCTTTGATCCTGTGTGTTTCAAGTTCAAGTTTATTGTCATCTGATTGTACATGTATAACTAAATATAACAATGTTCCTCCAGACCACAGTGCGTCACACAGTACATATATCACACAAAATTAGGCCTTTCGTTCCTTGGGGCCGACAATGGATGTTGTTAGAGAAGAGCAGTCAGTCGATAATAGAGGGCCTGTATTATAACAGGTAGGGACATGTTTGGCACAACTTTGTGGGCCGAAGGGCCTGTATTGTGCTGTAGGTTTTCTATGTTTCTATGATATGCAAGCAGTTCACACGGCAGGGTAGTACGATATGGAGAGCGAGCTGTTGCCCATGTTGCAGGCTCCCCCTCTCCGCTCAGCTGATGAATCCAAAGGAACATCTCCTGCCTTTTCTCTGTGATGTTTCACACCCTTACTAATCAAGAACCTATAAAATTCAGCGTTATGTATACTCAGTATCTTGGCTTCCACAGCTATCAATAGCAATGAATTCTATAGATTCACCACTCCTGTTCCAAATGGACATCCCTCTATTTTGAGACAGTGCCCCTTGGTCCTAGACTCCCCCACTATAGGGAACATCCTCTCAACATCCACTCTATTGAGGCAGTTCAACATTCGATAGGTTTCAATGAGATCCCCCTCATTCTTCTAAACTCCATTGAGTACAGGTTTGGAGCCATCAAATGCTCCTCATATGTTAATCCTTTCACTCCCTGAATCAGTCTCGTGAAATTCCTCTGGACCTTCTCCACTGGCAGTACATCTTTTCTGCTCACAATACTCCAGATACAGTCTGATCAACGCCAGTCAATGTTTTGGGCTGAGGTCCGTCATCAGGTCCTGACTGTTGACTGTTAATTCCCCTCCATAGATGCTGGCATCTGACGTGCTGAGTTCTTCCAGCATTGTGTGTTGCTCAGAATCTCCAAAGCACGATCTCCCATTTCTTATTTTGATGAAATTTCAATTTCAGGGTTAACAGTGTATTTGAGGATGAAAGCAGAAGCAGAATAGAAAGTTACAGTCAAGTTAAGAACAGGGCAGAAAAGCTAAGCCATCGGACAATTAATGATCTTGGAGATTTGGAGAAAGCTGAGGATACAACCTACGAGTAGAAGAAATGTAGGGAAACTGGAATACCAATACCCTTGAATGGATAATGTGATAAAAAGTAGTGGAAACATCCCGGTCCAGCACAGGAGGGACCATATTCCTTCCCACCATTAAGGGCACCTAGATGCAGTGCTCTCACAGGAAAGCAGCTTCCAGCATCAGCGATCTCCACCACTGAGTTCATGCTGTCTTCTCGCTGTTGCCAACAAGAAGGTACGGGCGCTTCGAGACCCACATTGCAAAGTTCAGGAACAGTTATTACCCCTCAACAGTCAGACTCTTGAACCAGAGAGGATAACCTCACTCAATTTCACTCACTCTATCATTGAGCTGTTCCCATAACCCATGGACTCACTTTCAAAGGCTATTTACCTCATTTTCTTGATATTCATTGCTTATTTTATGATAATGATTATTTTTTATTATTCTTTCTTTTTGTATTTGTACTCTTCATTGTCTTTTGCATATTGGTTGTTTGTCCATCCTGTTGGGGGCGGTCTTTCATTGATTCTATTGTGCTTCTTGTATTTACTATGAATACCTGAAAGAAAATGAATCTCTGGGTTATCTATGGTGACATATACAGTACTCTACAAAAGTCTTAGGTACACACATATAGCAGTACTGTACTTGTCAACATAGAGTGGAAAGCAAATTTGTAACTCTGGCAGGAGCAAAGGATGTTGGGACTGGTAAAGGTGGAGTGCCGCAGGAGGGGTGTGGGATAGGTGGCAGAGAAGGAGTGGGGTGGCATGGGTGCAGACACACACAGTCCCTGAGACACCAGGTAAGGTCATTTGATTGCAAACAACTGGCTTATTGATCATTACAGAATTTCACTCTGGTGCTTCCTGCTCCTCCACTCATTTTCCTAACCAAGATTCCCCTCTCCCTGCCCACTTCCCACTCTCAGTCCACAATAGAGACCCATATCAGAATTTGGTTTATCATCACTCACATATGTCATGAAATTTGTTGTTTTTTGTGGCAGCAGTACAGTGCAATACAGAAAATTACTACAGTACTATGCAAAAGTCTTAAGCAACTTAGCTGTAAATATGTGCCTAAGACTTTTCACACAATACTGTATATACTTTGAACTTTGAACTTTGAACAAGCAAGATTTTAAAGTCAAGGTGAATCCTATTGATAAATGAGAAAGAAGTTCAATTTTATACACTTGGATCAAGGAGAAATAAGCTACATTATACTGAATAAAGCAGAGTTCAGTGGGGTTAACGTGGTTGGAAATAGCGCATGACAATTTAGCACAGAGCTATGTGATTCCAGCATTGAACAAGCTTATTTCTTCTGCATTAAGTCTGTTAGCTCTCGGTAGAGCAATCAGATTAAATACTGAATTACTGTCTTCCCACATTTTCTCATTTCCTCTACCTTAAGTATTTATCAATTTTCTTTTCTTTAAGAATGCCAAAAGAACAAATCTCATGTATTTTCTGCATAGCTTAATTTTATTTTTTTTTTCAGTTAGAGATACAGCGTTCACTGATCAGCACGGCCCAGCAACCCACCTGTTAACCCTAGCCTAATTACAGGATAACTTACAAAGACAAAGTAACCTACTAACCAGTACATCTTTGGACTGTGGGAGGAAAGTGGAGCACGCAGACGAAACCCACATGCACATGAGATCAATGTAGAAACTTTCTTGTAGAGGACACCAGAACTGAACTCTGATACCCCGAGTGGTAATAGCATGGCGGTAACTGCTACACGACTGTGGTGCCCTATATGCTCAGATGTTCCAGCAAGCATCCATGTATAATTGTTTTCCTTAATGCAACCTTGTAATAATAAAAACTCGTTATTTTTCTCTTTACTGGGAATTTATAGATGTTTTATAAACTGAACATAATAGATACCATTAATACACTGTTATTTCCCAACTATTTCTCTGGCCATTTCTAATGGGATGTGAGCTCAATTAATAATGTAACCACTGTGTAATGGATAGGACACTTTGTCCATGCTTTTTCCTTCTTCCTTTCCTGTCTTCACTTATTCATCGATGCTGCCTGATCTTCAGATTTCCTGCAGCATTGTTCTGGTGCAGGGCCCTGTATCTGTCTGTTGTCTGTCTGTAATGTGCATCCTCACTCTGGATTAAGGTAAGTCGTTGCACGGGTTTGAGCAGTGGTTAGTGGACAGCGAGCAGTGTTGGGTGGTGATAGAAATAAATGAATATAGTCTCCTGTGAGGATTGGTAGGTGTACCTTCATCTTACCCTTCCTGATCAGCACAATCAGCTCTTTCATCTTACTGATGTTGAGTGCAAGATTGTTGTTGTTGACACCACTCCACTAGTTGGCATATCTTGCTCCTGTACGCCCCCTCGTCTCCAACTGAGATTCTACCAACAATGGTTGTATCATCAGCAAATTTGAGGATGGTATTCGAGCTATGCCTAGCCACACAGTCATGGGTATAGAGAGAGTACAGCAGTGGGCTAAGCACACACCCCTGAGGTGCACCAGTGTTGATCGTCAGCGAGGAGGAGATATTATTACCAATCTGCACACATTGTGGTCTTCCAGTTAGGAAGTCGAAGATGCAATTGCAGAGGGAGGTACAGAGGCCCAGGTTCTGTAACTTACCAATCAGGATTGTGGGAATGATGGTGTTAAATGCTGAGCTATAGCTGATGAACAGCATCCTGACAGAGGTGTTTGTGTTGTCCAGGTGGATTAAGGTCTTGTGAAGAGCCATTGAGATTGCGTCTGCTGTTGACCTATTGTAGCGATAGGCAAATTGCAATGGGTCCAGGTCCTTGCTGAGGCAGGAGTTCAGTCTAGTCATAACCAACCTCCCAAAGCATTTCATCATTGTAGATGTGAGTGCTACTGGGCGATAGTCATTAAGCCAGCTCACATTATTCTTCTCAGGCACTGGTATAATTGTTGCCTTTTTGAAGCAAGTGGGAACTTCTGCCTGTAGCAGTGAGAGGTTGAAAATGTCCTTGAATACTCCCGCTAGTTGGTTAGCACAAGTTTTCAGAGCCTTACAAGGTACTCCATCGGGACCTTCCACCCTGCGAGGGTTCATCTTCTTTAAACACAGCCTAGCATTGGCCTCTGAGACAGAGGACACAGGGTCACCGGGTTTATTTTCAAGTTGTTGCTACACCACTGTTTTTATCATCCTGTGTTTGTCTAGAGATGGTTTTGTCCTCTATGCAGAATATGTTCAGATCTATTTAAGAAATATTTTGCTACATGCAAATTGAAGAGTATAACTCTGACAAGACATAATCAAAGGAATAAAAAGCAGATTGGATTTCTGAAAGGTATGAAATCTTTGGAAGATAGGAAGGGAATCTAATTAGAAAATAATAGGCTAGAGTTGGAAACCACTTAGCCTTGGAGTAGAAAGGAAGTTAGATGACAGGAAGAATGATAAGAAACAAATATAACCATCAGGTGAGCAGCTATAATGAGAAAACTGAGATATTAAAGGAGAAGGTTAAATCAATAAACATGTGTGTGGTAATCAGAGTTATTATAATATTGATTAAATATAAGTGTCTTACATGAATTCATAGAAGTGGAGGGATAAGATGCTGCATTTTTAATGCCTCCTACATAAGTGAACAAACAGAAGTTGACATTTTGGGCTGAAACTCTTCCTCTGTCCTGGAGAAGGGCCTTGGCCTGAAACATCGACTGTTTATTCTTTTCCATAGATGCTGCCTGGCCTGCTGAGTTCCTTCAACATCTTGTGTGTGTTTCTCTAGATTTCAAGCACCTAAAGATTTTCTCGTCTTCAGATTTGAACGTAGATTCTAGATTGAAGTTAAAACACAGCTCAGAATAATGTTCTTCCTCCAGCTGTAGATTGGGTTGATTGCAAACCAGAAAACATTAATTGACCAGAGATGTCTGCATATGCGTGAATGCAACTAGAGAAACAATGGCAATTAACATTCCATCTAGAATGTCTGGAGTGTTGGTGTGAAGATCTTGATGATTGAAAATTATATGTAACTTAAATGAAACTTTATCAACCCAAAGTACTGAAGTAAACAAAGTTATTGTAACCATTGACATTGCATTGGTATTGAGCTGCCATTGATCTTAAAGGTATAAAAATGTGATGTACTTAGAGTTTATGTAGCCTCTTCTTCCAAGAGCATCATGAGTACGATAGTTGCTTGTGTGTTGAGAAAAAGACTTCCATATCTCCAATTGTGGGACAATATGGTAGTGTAGTGGTTAGCACAACACCCTTGAAGTACTAGCAACCTGGGTCCAACTCCTGCTGCTGCCTCTAAGAAATCTGAACGTTTCCCCATGTCCGTGCGAGTTTCCTCTGGGAACTCCAAAGGATTGCTAGATGGCATGGCTCAAAGGGTCTACTCACAGCTGTAACAAAACAAACAAACAAACAAACACATAAATCAATAAATAAGTTTTATTGTCTCTCCAGTGACTTCGTTTATAGTCACAACAGTTGTTATTATCATTGTTGTATGACCTGGGTGATCATGGTCTTTCCGTGACGATGAATTGAATTGAATTGACTTTATTATTTACGTCCTTCATATCCATGAGGAGTAAAACTCTTTACGTTACAGCTCTGTCTAAATATACAATGTGCAATTTATAGTAATTTATAATAAATGGTATGTACAAAAATATAACATAGAAATACAGCTGTGTCAGGATGAATTAATCAGTCTGATGATCTGGTAAGAATAGATGGAGAAGTGAGTCAGTTTACGAGAATCAAGAGAGGCGTTAGACAAGGATATGTTTTCTCCCCTGATTTATTTAACATGTACAGTGAAACAATATTACAAAAAATAAGAGACATCTTGGGAATCAAAGTTGGTGGTGAAAACATCAGTAATTTCAGATATGCAGATGACACTGTGTTAATTGCAAGTACAGAGGAAGAACTACAAAATTTAATTGATATAATTGTTGAAGAAAGTGCAAAAATGGGTCTATCTATCAATTGCAAAATGACAGAATGTATGGTGATATACAAAAAGAAGGAGAATCCTATCTGCAGGCTGAGAATAAACGGGGAAGACATAAAACAAGTACAGAAGTTTTGCTACTTAGGAAGCTGGATGACATCAGATGGCAGGTGCGACACGGACATCAAAAGAAGAATAGGGATGGAAAAAGACACTTTTACGAGAATGAAGAGTAGGCTGACCAATACTAAACTAGGCATGACAACCCGCTTCAGAGTACTGAAATGTTACGTTTATCTAGTCTTCTTATATGGCTCAGAATGTTGGACAATATCTAGTAACATGATGAATCGAATTGAAGCAGCAGAGATGTGGGTTTTGAGGAGGATGCAAAGAATATCATGGACGAAACAAATATCTAACGAGGATGTCATGAACAGAGCAAGCACAAAAAGAGAAATAATGTATGACGTCATGAAAAGGCAACGTAACTTCATTGCAAACAACAGGAATTCTGCAGATGCTGGAAATTCAAGCAACACACATCAAAGTTGCTGGTGAATGCAGCAGGCCAGGCAGCATCTGTAGGAAGAGGTGCAGTCGACGTTTCAGGCCGAGACCCTTCGTCAGGACTAACTGAAGGAAGAGTGAGTAAGGGATTTGAAAGTTGGAGGGGGAGGGGGAGATCCAAAATGATAGGA
Source organism: Mobula birostris (assembly GCF_030028105.1). Taxonomy (NCBI): domain Eukaryota; kingdom Metazoa; phylum Chordata; class Chondrichthyes; order Myliobatiformes; family Myliobatidae; genus Mobula; species Mobula birostris. Next base: position 249,064,746 of record NC_092370.1, on the reverse strand, counting down.
GAAGACAGGAGGGGGAGGGATGGAGCCAAGAGCAGGACAGGTAATAGGCAAAAGGGGATACGAGAGGATCATGGGACAGGAGGTCCGGGAAGAAAGACAAGGGGGGGTGGGGGGAAGCCACACTCAGGTTGGAGGAACAACACCTTATATTCCGTCTGGGTAGCCTCCAACCTGATGGCATGAACATCGACTTCTCTAACTTCCGCTAAGGCCCCACCTCCCCCTCGTACCCCATCTGTTTCTTATTTTTATGCACACATCCTTTCTCTCACTCTCCTTTTTCTCCCTCTGTCCCTCTGAATATACCTCTTGCCCATCCTCTGGGTCCCCCCGCCCCCCTTGTCTTTCTTCCCGGACCTCCTGTCCCATGATCCTCTCGTATCCCCTTTTCCCTATCACCTGTCCAGCTCTTGGCTTTATCCCTCCCCATCCTGTCTTCTCCTATCATTTTGGATCTCCCCCTCCCCCCCCAACTTTCAAATCCCTTACTCACTCTTCCTTCAGTTAGTCCTGACGAAGGGTCTCGGCCTGAAACGTCGACTGCACCTCTTCCTACAGTAACTTCATCGGACATGTGATTAGGAAAGAGGAGTTAGAATGCACAGTAATTATGGGAAAGATTGAAGGGAAGAAAGCAAGAGGAAGACAAAGACAAATGATGATGGAGACAGCAGCCAGAGAACTGGAAATGAATACCAATGAATTGATCCACTTGACCCAAAACAGGAGTGTGTGGGCCATGGCAGTCAAAGCTCAAACTGGGCACGGCACCTGATGATGATGATGATGGCCTGGTGGAAGAAGCCTTTTGGTCCTGGCTTTTATGCTGTGGTACTGCTTCCCGGATAGTTCCAGCTGGACCAGTTTGTGGTTGGGGTGATGATCCTTAGGGCCTTTTTTACACACCTGTCTTTGTAAATGTCCTGAGCAGGGGAAGTTCACATCTACAGATGCGCTGGGCTGTCCGCACCACTCTCTGCAGAGTCCTGCGATTAAGCGAGGTACAGTTCCCATACCAGGCAGTGATGCAGCTAGTCAGGATGCTCTCAATTGGGCCCCTGTAGAAAGTTCTTAGGATTTGAGGGCCTTTTTCTGGGCGTGTCTATACAAGACAGGTGACCCCAGCCACTATGAATACTCTTCAGAGTTTGTCTGTCTGGCGTCAGTGGTCACCAGGATGTGCGATATTTACCAGGTGTTTAGATGACCATCCACCACCTGCTCCAGTGCCTTCACATGCCCCCGGTGGGATGGTGGGGGGTGGTACTAAGCAGGTGCCACACCTTGCCCAAGGGTGACCTGCAGGCTGGCGGAGGCAAGGAGCCCCTTATAGCTCCTGTGGTAGGAACGTATCTCCACCCTGCCATCTCTTTCATACGGTAAGATTTTAAAAGTTTTGAATATTCACGGTACTTTAGAAAGCAGACTGGAAGATTGTTCCCAATGCTACTAACAGATAATGCGTCATAAATCAGGAAAAGCTTTTTATTTGGAGTTGAGAACCTGAAAACATTGGAGGCACTAAACTGAAATAAATACAATTGCTATAGGATACTGGGGAAACAAGGAATAAATGGATGTGAGTTTATTCAAGCAAATGATGAACAAATCACACAAATGGTGGGCATCAGCTAACCACAGTTTTAATTACTGAGACACCCAGTAGGATGACGGTGGGCATGTTTGAGGAAGAGAAAAAATGTTTATGCGATTACTATAGATTGCTTCTTTGAAATGTGTGCTGACATGAATACCGAACAAATTATACACTGCAATATTTAGCAGTTAACTTGAAATGATGAGAAGTTCAGAGTTTGAGCAGCAGTTACCACAATGTTTTTAATTTTACTAAATTCGCTGCAGAAAGCTGAACTCAGTAAAATATTGTTTAAACCTTAATTTCCAATTATCAGGCCATTCAGACTGGAGCCCATTAATAGAAGATAGTCACTCATTAATCCAGGAACGAATTCATGAAAAGGTACTTCACCCACGGGATAGAATCAAAATCAGGATTAATATCACTGCCATATGTCATGCAATTTATTGTTTTACAGTAGCAGTACATTGCAATACATAATTTAAATATATATATATATATATATATGTAAAATTAGTGGTGGAGAAAAGAAAGCAAAAAAATATAGAGGTAGTGTACATGGGTTCATTATCCATTCAGAAACTGATGGCAGAGAGAAGAAGCTGCTCCTAAAGTGTTGAGTGTGCATCTTCAGGCTCCTGTTGGTAGCAATGAGAAGAAGGCAAGTTCTGGCTGATGGGGGTCCTCTGAGTGGTGATCTTGAGGTTTTAGCTCTTCAAGTCTTCAGTTACAGAAAACAAAATAAGAAAAACTCAAGGTTAATTTTTTTTTTCTTTCTCCTTCCTCTTTTGTATCTGGTCAGCTAGGACAGTAGAGATGCCAGGCAGGATAGTGGAATGCACCTCTGGTGCGAGATGTGGGAAGCAGGGAGACCTCTGGTGTCCCTGACGACTATAACTGTGAGAAGTGCATCCAGCTGCAGCTTCTAACAATTGGCGTTAAGGAGCTGGAGCTGGAACTGGATGAACTGTGGGTCATTCCGGAGGCTGAAGGGGTGATGGATAGGACATATAGAGAGGTAGTTACCCCTGGCGTGCAGGACACTAGGAACTGGGCAACAGTGAGGAAGGAGAAATGGGTTAAGGAACCAGTGCAGAGTACCCCTGTGGCCATCCCCCTCAACAACAGGTATATCAACTTGGATACTGTCGGGGGGAGGACCCAACAGAGGAAAGTCACAGTGGTCAGGTCTCTGGCACTGGGTCTGCCTTTGTGACTCAGAAGGGAAGGGGTAGGTGGAGAAAGGCATGTTGTGAGGGGGGTTCATTAATTAGGGGAACAGGCAGGAGATTCTACTGGTGAGACGGAAATTCCCAGAAGGTATGTTGCCTCTTGGGTGCCACGGTCCAAGACGTCTCACATGAAGCCCTCAGTATTCTTAAGTTGGAGGGTAACAGCCAGAAGTCATGGCCTATGAAAGTACCGATAACAAGGATAGGAAGAGTGACGAGGTTCTGTATAGGGAGTTAGGTGCTAAGTTGTGCCTCGTGCAAGTGAGGCCAGAACTAGGAAGATTATTGTGGGTGGGGCTTAGGAGATGATGGAGCCTAATGACGACTCCTTCGCTCGCATCTTCGGAAACATCTCTATTTCTATCTTTAATATCTCTATTTTTCCCTTTCCAGGTTCTTTTGAAGACCCTGACCCAGAGTTACACGCTGATTTCAGTTCTTTGCAGGAATGAGACCCGCTCTCGGGGTCTCACGACTGGCCGCTATTCGATATGCCAAGGACGTGGCCTGGAAGATTAGCACGCCTTCAGGGTTTTGGGATTTCATGGCTCTGGAGGCGAGTGGACTCAAGGTCGGTGCCACCGCAGGAAATCGGTGTGTCGTGATGCTTTGCTGCACGGTTGAGTGCTCGGTGGGGGGGCTGCCAATGCTTTTTTTGCTGGTAGGAAGGGGGGAATCGTTGCTTTGCTGCTGCTTATGTGTGGGAGGGGGAAACTGGGGGGGAGGGCTTTGGGGTTTTAACATTTAACTGCCATTCATTCTTTAAGGGCACTCCTCTGTTTTCGTGGAGGTTTGCAAAGGAAAAGAATTTCAGGATGTATATTGTATACATTTCTCTGATATTAAATGTACTTTTGAAACCTTTGATTATACAGTTTAACATGTGGCTAAGGAGTTGGTGTACGAAGCAGGGCACAAGATTTTTGGATTATTGGGCTCTCTTCCAGGAAAGGTGGGACTTGCACAGAGGACGGTTTGCACAGAACTGGAGAGGAACGAATATCCTAGCGGGAAGGTTTGTTAATGCTGCATGGTGGGATTTAGACTACAGTTGCCAGAAGGATGGGAATCAGAGTGCCAGAGCAGTTAGTGGAGTGGCTGTGGAGGCAGATGTTGGTAAGACTTCAGACAAAGTTAGGATCAAAATGTTCAGCATGGTGCAACTTATGGAAGAAGTATCGTAGGAAAGGTGGATGATAGTGCTGAAGATGAGGTAGCTGTTTACAGAGGCAATGCATAGAGAGCAGACATTGTCGATAGGGAAAATTTGCAAAGTAAAAGTCGGACAAAATCGAAAAGCGTGATTACAGGACTGAAGGTGTTATATTTGAATGTACACAGTGTACAGAATAAAAATAGATGGGCTTAAGACCGTAAGATAAAGGAGCAGAAGTAGGCCATTCGGCCCATCGGGTCTGCACCACCATTCAATCGTGGGCTGATCCAATTCTTCTAGTCATCCCCACTCCCCTTCCTTCTCCCCATACCCTTTGTTGCCCTGGCTAATCAAGAACCTATCTACCTCTGTGTGAAATACACCCAATGACTTGGCCTCCTCAGCCACTCGCGGCAACAAATTCCACAGATTTACCACCCTCTGACTAAAGTAATTTCTCCACATCTCAGTTCTAAATGGACGTCCTTCAATCCTGAAGTCGTGTCCTCTTGTCCTAGAATCCCCAACCATGGGAAATAACTTTGCCATATCTAATCTGTTCAGGCCTTTTAACTTTCAGAATGTTTCTATGAGATCCCCCCTCATTCTCCTGAACTCCAGGGAATACAGCCCAAGAGCTGCCAGATGTTACTCATACAGTAACGTTTCATTCCTGGAATCATTCTCCTGAATCTTCTCTGAACCTTCTCCAACGTCAGTATATCCTTTCTAAAATAAGGAGCCGAAAACTGCACACAGTACTCCCGGTGTGGTCTCACGAGTGTCTTATAGAGTCTCAACATCACATCCCTGCTCTTATATTCTATACCTCGAGAAATGAATACAAACATTGCATTCGCCTTCTTCACTACTGACTGAACCTGGAGGTTAACCTTTAGGGTATCTTGCACAAAGGCTCCCAAGTCCCCTTGCATCTCTGCAGTTTGAATTCTCTCCCATCTAAATAATAGTCTGCCCATTTATTTCTTCCACCAAAGTGCATGAGCACACACTTTCCAACATTGTCTTTCACTTGCCACTTCTTTGCCCATTCCCCAAGACTATCTAAGTCTCTCTGTTTTCTCAACACTACCCGCTCCTCTACCTATTTTTGTATTATTAGCAAATTTAGCCACAAATCCATTAATCCCATAGTCAAAATCATTGACATATATTGTCTATTGTAAAAAGCAGCGGTCCCAACACTGGCCCCTGTGAAACTCCACTGGTAACTGGCAGCCAGCCAGAATAGGATCCCTTTATTCCCACTCTCCGTTTTCTACCGATCAGCAATGTTCCACCCATTCTAGTAACTTCCCTTAAATTCCATGGGCTCTTATCTTGCTAAGTAGCCTCATGGGCAGTGTCTTGTCAAAGGTCTTCTGAAAATCCAAGTACACCACATCTACTGCATCTCCTTTGTCTACTCTGCTTGTAATTTCCTCAAAGAACTGCAGGTTAGTCAGGCAGGATTTTCCTTTCGGAAAACCATGCTGGCTTTGACCTATCTTGTCATGTGCCTCCAGATACTCTGTAATCTCATCCCTAACAATCAATCATCGCTGGACACGGAGCGAAGGCTCCCGAGTTCAAATCCAAGTCGGGCCACCCCCCGAGCTGCTTTCCATCTGTGCTGGGTTAAGCGTTGAGCTAGCCACTCGGCCTCGTGAAAAAAAAGGTTCGAGTCAGGAAAGTTCATATCGTGACCTAGTTAATCTGAAAGGAGACCAATCCTGACACCAAGTGCCAGATAAGAATGACTGACTGTCTGGTGCAACACATAAAAAAAATAGTTATCCAGTACAATAGCAGAATCTATCGATTCTTGAAAGATCATTATTAATGCCTCCGCAATCTCTCTAGCTACTTCCTTCAGAACCTGAGGGCTCATTCCATTAGGTCCAGGAGATTTATCCACCCTCAGACCATTAAGCTTCCTGAGCACCTTCTCAGTCATAATTTTCACTGCACATACTTCACTTCCCAACACACTTGAATGTCCACTGTGAAGACTGATACCAAATGCGCATTCATTTCCTCTGCCATCTCTGCGTCTCTCATTACAATATCTCCAGCATCATTTTCTATTGGTCCTATACCTACTCTCAACTCTCTTTTACCTTTTATATACCTAAAAATGCTTAGACATTGGACCTCTCTGGAGGTCCAGTACTGGTGTGTTTTTTCCAATCCACTTTCATGTTAAAATCCCCAATGATTATTATGACATTGCCCTTCTGACACACCTTTTCTATCTCCTGCTGTAATTTGTAATCCACATCCTGGCTACTGTTTGGAGGCCTGTATACAACTGCCATTAGTGTCCTTTTACCCTGTTATTTCTTAGCCCTCCTACACCTTCCAATCCTATGTCATCCCTTTCTAATAATTCAATATTACTTCTTATACACAGGGTCACACCAACCCCTTTGCCTACTAACCTATCGTTCCGATACACTGTATACCCTTGGACGTTCAGCTCCCAATGGCAGTTATTCTTTAGCCAAGTTTCAGAGATGACCACAACGTCATTCTTGCCAATATGTAGCTGAATTTCAAGATCATCCAATATATTTCTTATGCTAAGTGCATTCAGAATCAGGTTTATTATCACAGGCATGTGATGTGAAATTTGTGAACTTTGCAGCAGCAGTTCAATGTAATACATAATCTAGCAGATAAAAAAAAATAAATAAAATAAAATAATAAATACACAAGTAAATCAATTACATATATTGAATGTATTAAAAACATGCAAAAACAGAAATATTGTATATTAAAAAAAAGTGAGGTAGTGTCCAAAGCTTCAATGTCCATTTAGGAATCGGATGGCAGAGGGGAAGAAGCTGTTCCTGAATCGCTGAATTTGTGCCTTCAGGCTTCTGTATCTCCTACCTGATGGCAACAGTGAGAAAAGGGCATGCCCTGGGTGTTGGAGGTCCTTAATAATGGACGCTGCCTTTCTGAGACACTGCTCCCTGAAGATGTCCTGGGTACTTTGTGAGCTAGTACCCAAGATGGAGTTGACTAGATTTACAACCTTCTGCAGCTTCTTTCGGTCCTGTGTAGTAGCCCCTCCATGCCAGACAGTGATGCAGCCTGTCAGAATGCTCTCCATGGTACAACTATAGAAGTTTTTGAGTGTACTGTATTTGTTGACATGCCAAACCTCTTCAGACTCCTAATGAAGTGTAGCCGCTGTCTGCCTTCTTTATAACTACATCAATATGTTGGGACCAGGAAGTGCAGGCGAGGGTGCCAAATTGGGAGCCAAGTTTCCCTTAGCTGGGGTGGAGACATTATAGACAAGTTACTCTTGTTTCTGTGGAGTGAGGGGAAAGAATAGTCTGATGTGTAAGCTCTAATGAGTCCTCCAGAGTGCTCCAGGAGATAAGGTGAGAGAAGGAAAAGGGGATGCAAAATGTTGAAGGAGAGGGGGGCATTACTGGAAGTTAGAGAAAGCAATGATCATGCCATCAGGTTGGAGACGACCCAAACAGAATATAAGGGATTGTTCCTACAACCTAAGTGTGGCCTCATCATGACAGTGGAGGAGGCCATGGATGGACATATTGGAATAGGAATGGGAAGTGGAATTAAAATGGGTGGCCACTGGGAGCTCCTGCTTCTTCTGGCGAATAGAATGTAGGTGCTCAGCGAAGTAGTCTCCCAATTTACATTAGGTCTCACCGACATGCAGGAGGCCACACTGCGAGCATTATATGACCTCAAAAGACTCAAAGGTGAAGTGTCTTCTCAACGGGAAGAACTGTTTAGGGCTCTGAATGATAGTGAGGGAGGAAGTGTAGAGGTGTAGTATTTGTCCTGAATGGTAGTGAGGGAGGAGGGACTCCCCATTGATCTCCCTCCTGGCACTTATCCTTGCAAGTGGAACAAACGCAAGCATGCTATCAGCAGCACACACTGCTTCTACAGAAAGCTACTAAATGAAAGACCCTATAGCATTAGCAGTAAAAATTGTAACCAGGTCATTACAGCAGTATAGGAAAGCTTCAATATAGATAGGAGTGTGGCCAAATACTGGCAAATAGGATTAGTGCAGATATGTGCCTTTGTAAACATGTATGAGATGGGCTGAAGTGATTATTTCTATGCTCTATACCTCTAGGACTCAATGACATCCATGTCATGAATTATCTTTTGCAGTTGAGGTTCATAGCCAAGTAACTATTAGGACAATGTAAGGACAATGTTTTGATATAATCATTAAGTTGAAGCACAATGTGTTCTTGTGGTGTCAGGAGGTCTAGAGTTCTCAGACCTGGCCACATCAGGATAAGGCAGTCTTGGCAAATGGGAAATCAAGTGTCTGTCTTCCATTATTCATGAAGGAGAGGATGCTCTCACTGGAGAGGAGAGTATAATGAAAGCCAATAATTCTCTGTGGAATTATAGCTTTGGGAGTGATGAATCAGTACAGATGGAGTCCGATAAATCTCATCTCAAAAGATTTGTCATCAGGTGAGATAAACTAGTGAATACTGTTCCTCCAGAGAGAGGAAACTCAGAAGTTCAATTGATCCTTGTAATGGATAGGTACGTGAGCAACAGCGCGGAGTCAAGGACTGTAATGTAGAACATGGAAAGGAGGTATTTCAAGATGGAAGTTGTGGTATGAGTAATGAACATCTTTGAGAAAGAAATTTTCTAGTATTAACTGTACAAAAGTCAGTGAGATTTGTGAATCTCTTTATCATGTGGTTGGGTACCAAATAAAACAAATATTGCAATACCCTGCCTCCACCAGGGTCTTGTCATGTGGACAGCATCCTGTTTGCTGTTTACTATTTACCTGTACTGTGCACTACATTCACTTTGAATTATATTTTATCAACTTACTTGAGGTAATATTTTGTTTTATGTGTTGTGTGCGACATATGTTTTTTGGGTGCACCATTGTCTGGAGAAACATTCTTGAGCACCTGTGTTTACTAATCATTATCTTAACTAGAGCCATTAAGCCCTTGTGTTTTCAGTTTAATCTTATCAAGTTAATCGTGACTGGCACAGATTTCCCACATTCTATCATTTGAAGAGATCTCTCATTCAGTGCCTTAGTGGAGTCTCCGTGTTGGAGAGAATAATTTGTCTCACAGTGTCCTATATCTAACCTTTGATTTTTGTCTCCTCTTGTGGATCCTGCTGTTCCTCCGCTCCTGGGTTGAGTTGTGAGCCTGCTGTCTGGAGCTCCTTGATAGAATGGATGTGGAGAGGATGTTTCTGATGGTGGGAGAGTCTAAGACCTGTGGACACTGATTCAGAATAAAGGAGCTTCCTTTTAGAGTGAGGAAGAAGAATTTCTTTAACCTGAGAGTGGTGAATCTGTGGAACTCTTTGCCACAGGCAGCTGTGCAGGTCAAATCTGTAAGTGTATTTAAGGCAGAGGTTGATAGATTCTTGATTGGTCAGGGCATAAAGGGATAAAGGGAGAAGGCAGGAGATTGGGGTTGAGAGGAAAATTGGATCAGCCATGATGAAATGGTGGACCAGACACAGTGGGCCAAATGGCCTAATTCTGCTCCTATTTGTTATGATCTTGATATTGGTCCTATATGCCTCCTCATATTAGATATACCAACCCTGGAAGAAAGTCTCTGGTTGTCCACTCGATCTCTGCCTCTTTACATTAACTGATTTTCTCTTTTTGTGAACTTTGTAGCCGATATTAACAAGAAATTTCTCCTTCACACAAACATTTCCAAAATTTGGCACAGGGAGGCTGTGAAATCTAAGATGCATTTGTCTTGCTGGATTCATTGGACATTTCTATGCCCTTATATTGATCCACCAAACTTCACAATCATCAATAAACTAAGTTCCTCATGTTTTGCTAAATAGCTTCCAATACGATATTATCTAACTTCCTCATGGTTCTGCTGATTTTCCACGACTGTTTTAGAAAGAGAGGAGATGGGCAAAGTATGCTCATTGTAACAGTGGTGTTCAATGACCAATGAGAACAAAACATTAGGAGCAATATGTTGTGGTGCCTTTCTTTGTTATATAATCTTCAGTTGGCTTGATGGATATTTTCTTCTGAGTTATAATTTGAATGGCAATACAAGGATGCAAATGTACATTTCCTGTGCAGTATGGGGTTAAATTTCCTTCTACTGGTTTTAAATTATTGAAGGTATTTATCCCAATGCTTTTGCTACTTCCTTTAAAGAGAAAGTAATGCTGGATTTTGCACAGTGCACAAGTTTGCCGATGACACGACAGTGGAGGGGCTAATCACCAACATCAATCAGATGGCCTATAGAGAGGAGGTGGAAGAGCTTAGGCCTGATGCTGGACAAATAGCCTCCTACTCAACGTCAACAAAGGAGCTGGTTAAAAACTTCATGAGAAATCCTCGCGGCACTCACAACACCCCTTTACATCGGCAGCACAGCACTGCAAACTGCGAGCAGTTTCAAACCCTTGGGCGTGCACATCTCGCAAACCTCTCATGGTCCCAGAGCACATACTATACAATCGGGAATGCCTCTACTTTCTGGGGAACTTGAAGAGAGCTGAACTCTGCACATCCACACTTACATTCTTCTACAGGTGCGCAGTGGAGAGCATCCCAATAAGCTGCGTCACTGCTTGGTACAGAAACCGGGCAGGAAAACTTTACAGCGAGAAGTCAAAACTGCCCAATGCACCACTGGCACCAGCCTGCACCCCCCCCCCCCCCCACTTCCAATCAGGGACATATAAACAGAAGGGTGCTGGAAGGGGGCCAGTAACATCATGAAGGATCCCATCCACCCTGTAGCTTTCCAAAATAAAACAGCATGATGCGTTATATGTTTAAGAACAACCGTAACAACTCATTTATTGTAATCCAAACACTGAACACAAAGCACGGCAAAAGTACTTCACGTAATTACATCATCATGTCATACCAGCCTCTTAAAGTTAACCCCAACTTGATGTCAGTGGTTGTGAATTATGTACATTTCCACCAATTGCGTTACCCTACACAGGCCCCCAGCCGCCCAGAATACATTACAACTGGCATTGTGAGTCTTTCTAGAGTTCGGACGAGCCGCCTGGCTCGGGTCCTGTGTTCCAGTGGCGGAGGAACAGCGGGTGCCCCTGGCTCATCCAGAGGTGTGTTGGCACTCTCATGGTCATGGTCATGACGGCAGGGGCATGGTAGCAGAATAAGCCAAATTTTGGTGGTCTACCTAAACACATGCACGTTTACACCTCTTATCCATGATAAAGTTCTTTTCTCTCCATTCCAAAGCACGGAACTGATCACCAAGAAGGGGGACTAAGAAGTTGTTGGTGTGTATCATGGTGGACTAAAACAAATGAGGCAGAATGTAGGCCAACAGGAAACCAAGAATGCTGTACGCCATGATAAAAGGTAGGAATAGGTGTAAAGGAATTTAATTTACTGAGTGGGGGGGGGAAGGTGGAGCACGGTTGAGAGGCTGACCAGGCGGTCAGAGCATCAGGAATACAATTACTTGGCACTTGTAACAGCTGCCCGTGTACCAACTCAGCCGTTAACAACTGTAGGTCCTCTCTTGATGCTGTTCTAAGCCTCCGCAGGGCCCACAAGAGAAAACCATGCCAATATTCATCCATCAGGTGAAACTGCTCAGAATGCAGTTGATACGCCATGGTGTGATGTAGCTTAACACCAAGGTCTGGACCATCGCAGCGCAGATGTCTTACATGAATTGGGAACCACAGTCATAGGAAACATCAAATGGAGTGCCAAACCAAGCGACCCAGGTGCTGATGAACGTCCGAGCCACGTCTGTGGTCATCATCGATGCTAGGGTGATAACCTCCGGCCACCTGGTGGTACAGTCCACCATGGTAAGCAGGTGCATGAATGACGGGGGTGGTGGAAGAAGACCACCAAGGTTGACATTGACATAGTCAAATCGTCGCTCAGGGACTTCAAAAAATGCCAATGGCACCTGAACGTGGCGATTAATTTTTGCCTGCTGTCGTGACACACAAGCTGCAGTCCAATCACACATGTTCTTTCTAAGGCTGTGCCTCACAAACTTCCATGCAACCAGTTTCTGTGAGGCCTTCTGGCCTGGATGTGAGAGGCCTTCTATAGAGATGAAAACAATTCACCTCCGGTTTGCAGGCATGATGGGGGCGAGGTCCACTGGTTGAGACAGTGCACAGGAGAGAAACTCCAGCTTCCCTGAACTTCATATTGTCAGCCACAGACCTGTGACTGTTGTTCAGTAAGCCTGGACTACCGGGTCAGTAGTTTGGTCAATTGCCATGTCAGCAGAGTCAGCCTCTATGTATATATCACCATATAACCATATAACAATCACAGTACGGAAACAGGCCATCTTAGCCCTTCTAGTCCGTGCCGAACTCCTACTCTCGCCTAGTCCCACCGACCTGCACTCAGCCCATTACCCTCCATTCCCTTCCTGTCCATATATCTATCCAATTTAACTTTAAACAACAACATCGAATCTGCCTCAACCACTTCTGCTGGAAGCTCGTTCCACACAGCTACCACTCTCTGAGTAAAGAAGTTCCCCCTCATGTTACCCTTAAACTTTTGCCCTTTAAAGGCCTCAATGGCTGGCTGTGAGAGGCCATCAGCCACAGGATCAGTTTTCAACTTGATATGTTGTATATCGGTTGTGAACTCTGATATATTGTTAGGTGGTATTGTTGCTGTGCAGACCCAGGGTCTGATAGTTTGGCCATCACGTGCACAAGGGGTTTGTTGTCAATGAACGCTGTGAAATGGCGACCCTCTCGAAGAAATTTAAACTGGCGGACAGTCAGATAGAGACTGAGAAGCTTACGGTCGAATGTGTTGTATTTCCTTTCGCGGGGGGGATGGAGTTGCCAGATGAAGAAGTTGCACGGCTGCCACATGCCTCCGACCAACTGTTTGTGTTACAGCACCCATAGCACAGCCTGCAACGTCAGTAGTAATGGCTATGGGTGCGTTGGGGAGCGGGTGCCAACGGTGAGTTATGTTGGAAAGAGCTTGATCGGTATCATCAAATGCCCTGGTCATGTTTGCTGATCAGTCAAGCATATGATTATGGGTATTGTCTTTAAGTGCACTATACAGGGAGAGCATATGTTTAGCAGGTCGCACAATGAAGTGGTGATTGAAATTCTATGGAAGCCTTGTGACTGTTAATCAAATCTATCCATACTATTCTTCAGCCTAAAAGTCACATATAGATACTGATTTTGACCTAAAAAGTGACAAATCAGAACAAGACCAATTCAAACTAACCAGTCAGGAATAGGGAATTCAGATCGAGCCAATCAGGATTGAGCAGTAAGCCCCACCCATGTCCTTCTCACTCAAGAGGGTATATAAAGACCTAGGGGGACTCTGGGTGGCTTGTCATTTGACTAACTTGTGCCAGAGGAAGATGGTTGGGTTCACTGTTGAAGCATTGCAATCAGTATCTGTAAGTATGTGACTGTTAAGGCCAAAGAATAGTATGGAGAGATGTGATATAAATTCATCATACATAAAAATGACTACACCTTTTTAGTAGTATGGGACAGTGCGAAATCCATAGCTATGACTATTTTTGATGGGAGGGGTTTCGCATCTTCTGTGGAGATGTGATAGTTGAAAAAGTCAATGGTTGACCATCCAGACTGGTATTTAGAAGGGTTAATAATCAACCTGTGTTGTGTTAAAAGCTCAAAGTGTGCAGAGATGGGATACTTGCTTAGATTTGGATGCACTGGTGATAAGTCATCCAACAAAAAGAAATACTAAGTTTTTTAATGCAGAGTCCATTAGCCGTTGGAAAATTTGTGCTGTATTTATCAGCTCAAATGGTATGCGTAGAAACCCAAAGAGGCCAAACTGGAATATCACAACTGTTTTGGGAATATCCTGAGCACAGAGGCACCTGATGGTAATCCCCTAACTAGATCAACTTTGGAAAAAATTAAAACTTAACTTTCAGGCTAAATATGCCGGAAGTTTTGGAAGTGTGGGGGACTGGGTTTGGTGACCTTGTTAAGGTGTCCGTAATCACCACATCGTGGCAACCACCATCGGACACGGGGATCATATGGAGAGATGAAGCCCAGTGGCTATTCAACTGGCAAACAATGCCATCTTTGCATGTTGGTAAACTTAGTCTTGCCAGCTCTTCTGGGTCCAGTCTATGTGTGCAGGCATGGACTGACGGGCCAGTTATCAGAAGGTGGTGCTTGACCCCATGTTTGGTGACTGTAGTGGAGATTGTGGGCTTGGTGAGGTTTGGGAATTCACCAAGCAGTCACGTGAACTGACACAGTGGTGCATGTGCTTGATAGAATCATTGTGGGGAACTAAATGGGACAGTACGGTAATGACCCAAAGTCCTTGACATCCAGGAGCCAGCAGTTCTTTAGATCGACCTAATGTCCTCAGGTACACAGAAAAATCTGTACCGAGCAGAGGTCTAGCTACTTTAGCCAGAACGAAGCTCCATGTGTGACATCACCCTCTGAAGTAGAGTGTCACCTATAGAGACCCACAAGTCCGGATCCTGGTGCCATTGGTGGCCTCCTGTGAGGTTTCGTTGCTCTCTGCCTTCTCATCAATAGGCAATGCACACTCAGTTGAGTACCCATGTCACACAGGAAACATTGCCCTGAACGGGTGTCCATACCAAACAGTAGACGGCCCTGGCAACTGGAACCCATGGTGTTCACTGATCTCTGTTGTCCCCATGCACTGGCACTGTTGCAGCTGCAAGGTGGCCAGCACTTTCTGTCGTCCGTATCTAAGTGATCATGGTAAAACACGGGCCAGGCGTCGTCTGTTTTGCTGTTGCATGCATCTCTATGTTGGGGGCCTTGATGACTGGGCTTACTGAGGCAAGGAAATGAGGAGTAATGATGCACTGCTGCCTGGCTAAGTGTGAACCATCAGCCATTTTAACCAGCTCCCTATAGACCTTCACAGGTGCATAGCGAGGGCTACGTGAACTTGATCAGGCATTTGCTGCATGAAGAGCTCTTAAAAAGTAAAACAAAGGATGGATATTTCCCAGGAGGGACAGCATGCGGCCCATTTTCTCTGGCTTAGCATCATAGAGGCCGGGCATGTGGAGCAACTGTTTGCCGTGCTCAGACTCCGATAGTACAAAACTCTGTAAGATCTGAGTTTTCAGTGATCGGTATTTATCGTGCTTAGGTGGGTGTTCCAGTAAACTCACCACTCCTTCAGCCATGGTGTTGCTGATCAACACTACAACATAGTAGAATTAGGTGTCGGTGGCGCTATCTCACAGTGTGAATCTGGCCTCAGCTTGTGCAAACCACGCAACAGTGATTGGGAGAATGGTTGAAGAGGATCTGTGTGGTAATGTTTTCACACAAGGAACAGCTGGTATCAGAAACGAGCTGCCATTGTGGTGTTGGAAGCAGAAACATTAACACTTTTTAAGAGCCATTATTCAGAGGTGCTCAAATAAGCAGGATAGATAGGCGACGAGTACAGGTCACTACCTTCCATACCTATTAAAGTGGCCATTGAGAGTATGTTCATGGTCTTCTGCAGTTGTAGCCCAGCCAGAGGGTTTGATGTGTTGTGTGATCAGAGGTAGTCAAACTACCCCATTTGGTACCAACAATCATTCCAAGGTCAAAGTCACAGGTCACATTTCTTCCCCATTCTGATGTTTGGTCTGAACAACAACTGAACCTCTTTTCTATGCCTGCATTCTTTTGTGCATTGAGCTGCTGTCACCTGATTGGCTGATTAGATACGTATTGATGAGTAGGAGTACAGGTGTACCTAATAAAGTGGTAGCATTAATCTTCTAGATCAATGCCACTGAGCATACATCTCATTAATATAGTAGAATGTGATTTGACACAAAAACTACAACAGTACAGGGCCCAGGTCCAAGACCGGTGAATGAGCAATATTTGCCCTATTTAAGTGATGGGCTGGATTGAAAAGGTCAAGATGTACGGGCTGGAGGAAGGGGATGGGCCAGTGTTTAGTTTACTGCTCCACGAAGTTTACTTAGTTCTGTGCTGAACTGAGATAGTGGCCTGCAAATAATGGGCTCCTGAATGAGCCTGCAGAGATGACCTGGATTCATGGCTGTGGCCTCACTTTCATGAACTTCAGCTCTGAATGTTATTTATTTACTATTTATTGTATGCACGGTTTGTTCTTTTTCATCATATATTAGGTGTTCGATGGTCTTTTTTCAATAGGTTCTATTGGGTTTCTTTGCTTTGCGATTTCCAGTAAGACAGGGTGGAGATACTTCTCTAGCAATGGAGGTGGAAGGCGCTTCTTCCCTCTGCTAGCCCGTAGGTCACTCTTGGGCAAGGTGTAGCACCTGCTTAGCACCCCCCCCCCCCACCGAATCAGGGTCACATGAAGCCATGAGAGCAGGTGGTGGGTGGTCGTATGAGCAGCTGGTGCATATCACAAGTCCCTGATTATGTGACCACTGATACCAGGCAGACAATTTCTGAAGAATATTGATAATGACTCGGGTCACCCGTCTTGTAAAGACACTGCCCAGAAGATGACAATAACAAACTACTTCTGTAGAACAATTTGCCAAGAACTGTCATGGTCATGGAAAGTCCATGATCATCCAGGTCATACGACACGGCTCATAACGATGATGATGATATGACCCAGAACAGACAATGGAAGTGATAACCAGTCTAATAATTTATATTACAACTGTTTTTAACAGTTTCAGTGAGACTAAGCAATATGATTCAGGCTTGCTACCATGTCAGGAAGAGAATAAACCCAGTCTCAGAATAAATAATTTTGTTCAGATGTGGTTGATTACCACTTCAAGAGAAAAACTTGTGAAGAACAGTCATGGTCACAGTTGATGATCGCCCACATCATACGACATGACACATAATGATGATGTAAGGAGACAAATCTCAAAGTTGTATATGGTCAAGATATTTCGATAATTGTATTTTGAATATTTTGAAAATGAACTGGCCTCAGTGAAAGGACTTCCAGATTGAAGCCAATTCATAGAGGTCAGAATTAAATATCATTTTCAGCAAGTGACCTTTTCATCGCTTCCCACAGTTCACACCACTGATGACTAAACATGTTTAAAAAGATTGAACGGATAGAGAGACACAAATGAGAAATGTACTCATGAGGCTGAACACGTACTGACTGTGGAAGCTGGCAATAGAATGCCCATCTTAGGCAACAAATCGGATAATTGTGAACGACTGTAATTGTATACTCATACATTATGATAAAAAGTGCCATGTGCAGTAATTGTACAACTTGTATAATGTATAATGCATGATAGAACTTTATGCTCCAGGCAGAGAAATTAGCCTACACTTCCTGCACAAAGGAAGCTGGAATTATTGTAGTGTAGTCTTCCTACTTCCTGAACAAAGAAAGTAAGTTATGAACACAAACCGATTAATTTGCTAACTATCTGGAATGCGTTACAATGCTCAGCATTCGTGCACTAGCTGGCTGATTAAATAGAGCCAGAGAATGAGTGAACAAATAGGCTTACGGAGTGAGTTACATACACACATACACACACACACACTCACAGACCAGGCAGGAACAATGGAGGGAAATGAACAGTTGATGTTTCAGGCCAAGACCCTTCATCAGGACTGGAAAGGAAAGGAAGTGAAATCAGAATAGGAAGGTGAGTGGAGGGGAAGTAGTGCAAGCAGGCAGGTGATAGGTGATACCAGCTGAGGGGAGAGGTATTGGGTGGGGGAAGGGGATAATGCAAGGAGCTGAGAGATGATAGTTGGAAGGGCCAAGGAATGACTATATTTGTAGGTGGAAAAGGCAAAGGGTGAAAGAAGAAGGATTCTAACAGCACAGGACAGTGTACTCTGGAAGAAAGGCAAGGAGGAGGGGCACCTGTATGAGGTGATAGGCAAAGGAGGAGAAGAGATGGGATGAGAGGGATCCACAATGAAGAATGGAACAAGAGAAAAGGTGGAGGGGACAGAAATTACCAGGAGTTGGAAAGATCGATATTCATGCCATCAGGTTGGATGCTACCCAGAAGGAATATGAGGTGTTGCTCCTCCAACCTAAGTGTGGCAGAGAGGAGGCCATGGGCTGACAGGTCAAAATGAAAATGGAAAGTAGAATTAAAAGGGTTGCCACAGGGAAATCCCACCTTTTGCGGCAGATGAAGTGAACGTGCTTGAAGAAGCGATGCCCCAGCCTACATCTGGTCTCACCAGGAGCACTGGATACAGTAGATGACCCCAGCAGGTTTGCAGGTGAAGTGTTGCCCAATCTGGAAGGACTGTTTTGGGAAGTTACAAGGAATGATGTGCATGGATACGGATACCTGTGGGATGGTAGGCAAGGACCAAAGGAACCCTATCCCTGCTGTGGTGTCAGGAGGATGGTATGTGCAGGAAATGGAAGAAATGCAGGTGAGGGCAGTATTGATGGTAGTGGAAAGGAAACCCTTATTCTTTGTAGTAGTACGTCTCACACTCTCAGTGTCCACTTTATTATGTAGCCAGTGAGTGTATGTTCATGATTCTTTGCTGTTGTAGCCCGTCCACTTCAAGGTTTAATGTGTTGTGCATTTAGAGATGCTCTTCTGCTCACTGTTGTAACACATCATCATTTGAGTTACTGTTGGCTTCCTGTCAGCTTGAACCAGTCTGGCTATTCTACTCTGACCTCTCTCATTAACAAAGCATCTTCACCCACAGAACTACGACCCAATGGATGTTTTCTCATTCTCGGTCAACTCTGGAGAGTGTTGTGCAGAATACCTTAGGAGTTGAGCAGTTTCTAGAAAACTCAAACCAACCTATTTGGTACCAACAATCATTCCATGGTCAAGGTCACTGAGATCACATTTCTTCCCCAGTCTGATTTTTGGTCTGAACAGCATCTGAACCTCTTGACCATGTCTGCATGTTTTTATGCACTGAGTTGCTGCCATGTAACTGGCTGATTAGATATTTACATTAATGAGCAATTGTACAGGTGTAGCTAAAAAGTGGCCATCGAGTGCACAGTGATGTTAGCAATTATTTCAAGAGGAATAGAATACAAGAGCAAAGACATGATGCTGAGGCTTTATAAGGTATTGGTCAGACTGTACTTGGAGTATTGTGAGCAGTTTTGGGACCCTTACACAAGAAAAGGTGTCCTGACTTTGGAGAAGGTCTAGAGGAAGATCACAAGAATGATTCCAGAACTGAAAGGGTTAATGAAGGATGAGCGTTTGATGACTCCAAGCCTGTATTTGCTGGAGTTTAGAAGAATAAAGGGGGGATCTCATCGAATCCTTTTGAAAATTGAAAGGCCTAGACAGAGTATTTTTCCTATTATGGGTGAATCTTGGACCAGAGGGCAGAAGACACTGCTTCAGAATGGAAGGACACCCATTTAGAACAGAGATGAAAAGGAATTTCTTTAGCCAGAGGGTGGTGAATTTGTGGAGTTCATTGCCAAGATTTTGGGTATATTTAAAGCAGAGTTTGATAGGTGTTTGATTAATCAGGGCATTAAAAGTTACAGGGGAATGGGGTTGAGAAGGTTATTCATTCAGCATGATGAAATGGTGGAGCAGACTTGATGGGCCACATGACCTAATTCTATTCCTACTTCTTATTCCAGAATGGAAAACCTCATCCTGATAATACTCCGAACAAGTGCAGCAATTCATTATTGTTGTGTTCTCAAGGACAATTGTTGATTTTTCCAGTGAATTAAACAAAAATGCTGCTTCTGTGATTGATATAGGATGTCTAAAAATGCTATAATTATTAGCAGTTGCTTTAAATAGAACTGAACAAAAACACAATTTAGTATGTTCTGTTGCTGTGTTAATTATACCAGAAGCCCCAGACCCAATATTTGACTTAACTGTTGGATTGATGTAAGTCTATAATAGTGCTATTGAAATACAGTTGAAACTGGGATTTAAATCTTAGGGTAAATGCAAATGTATCAAAATACAAATTTACTTTATCTATCTATTTTCTTTATATAGAGCAGGGTCCATGGAACCCTTGCTTAATGATACTGACCATGCAATAAAAAAGTTGGGAAACCCTGATTTAGAGATACAGCATGGAACAGGTCCTTAGACCTCCTCTGGACTTTCTCCAATGACAACACATCCTTCCTGAGATATGGGCCCAAACTGCTGACAATATTCCAAGTGCAGCTTGACTAGTCTCTTATAAAAACAGCATTATCTCCTTGCTTTTATATTCTACTCTGCTTGAAATAAATACCAACATTCAATCTGTGTTCTTTACAACAGACTCAACCTTCTGATTTAATCTTCTGGGAGTCTTTCATGAGAACTCCAAAGTCCCTTTGCACCTCTGATGTTTCAATTTTCTCCCCATTTAGATAATAGTCTGCACTATTGTTCCTTTTACCAAAATGCATTATCGTACATTTTCCAACACTGTATTCCATCTGACACTTTTTTGTCCATTCTTCCAATTTGTCTCAGACCTGCTGCCATCGCATTTCCTCCTCAGCACTACCTATCCCTCCACCTATCCTCCTCAGCACTACCTATCCCTCCACCTATCCTCCTCAGCACTACCTATCCCTCCACCTATCCTCCTCAGCACTACCTACCCCTCCACCTATCCTCCTCAGCACTACCTACCCTTCCACCTACCCTTGTATCATCCGCAAGCACTGAATTAAAGTCATCCATTCCATTATCTAAATCATTAACAAACAAGGTGAAAAGTAGTGGTCCCAATACTGACCCCTGAAGAATAGCAATAGTCACAGGCAGCCAACCAGAAAAGGCCTCTTCCCTGTCAGCCATTCACCTATCCATGCCAGTATCTTTCCTGTAACACCATAGCATTTTATCTTGTTAAGCAGCCTTTTGAAAATCCAAGTAAATGACATCAACTGCCTCTTCTTTGTCCACCCTGCTGGTTACTTCTTCAAAGAACTCTAATAGATTTGTCAGACGAAATTTCCCTTTACAGAAACCATGCTGATTTTGACTTATATTATCATTAGTCTCTAATTACTTCAAAACCTCATCCTTGATAATAGACTCCAGCACTTTCCCAACCATTGAGATTAGGTTAACTGGCCTATGATTTCCTGTCATTTGCCTTCCTCCCTTCTTAAAGAGTGGAGTGACATTTGTAATCTTCCAGTCCTCTGAGACCATGCCAGAATCAAGTTGATTCTTGAAAGATCTTGAGAAATGCATCTTTTATCTCTTCAGCAACCTCCCTCAGGACTCTGGGATGTAGTCCATCTAGTTCAGGTGACTTATCCACCTGAAGACATTTGAGTTTGCCTAGCACTTTTTCTTTTGTAATAGCAATGGCACTCATGGACTTCTGGCAAACTGCTAGTGTCTTCCATAGTGGAGACTGATGCAAAGTACCCATTAAGTTAATCTTCACACGTAGAAGTTGCTGGCGAACGCAGCAGGCCAGGCAGCACCTCTAGGAAGAGGTACAGTTGACGCTTCAGGCCGAGAAGGTTCTTGGCCTGAAACGTCAACTATACCTCTTCCTAGAGATACTGCCTGGCCTGCTGCGTTCACCAGCAACTTTTATGTGTGTTGCTTGAAATTCTAGCATCTGCAGATTTCCTCGTGTTTGCATTAAGTTAATCTTCTATTTCTTTGTTCCCAGTTACTACCTCAGCAACATCATTTTCCAATAGCCCCATATCAATATTCACCTCCCTTTTGCTCTTTATATAACTGAAAAAACATTTGGTATCCAGCTTTATCTTATTGGCTAGTTTGTCCTCCTATTGCATCTTTTCCTTTCTCATAGCTTTTTTAGTTGCCTTTTGATGGATTTTAAAAACTTCCCAATCATCCATTTTCCCACTGGCTTTTACTGCCTTACATGCCCTTTCCTTGACTTTTATGTAGTCCTCAACTTCTTTTGTCAGCCATGATTATCTCATCTTGCCATATGAGAACTACTTCTGTGGGAATTATCTATCCTGCACTTTGTGAACTATTCCCAGAAACTTCAGCCACATCTGCTCTGCCATCATCCCTGCCAGTATCCTTCTCCAATCCATCTGGGCAAGCTCGTCTCATGCCTCTAATTCCCCCTATTCCATTGCGATACTGATACGTGTGACTTGTGCTTCTCCCTCTCAAATTGCAGTATGAATTCAATGATACAATGATCACTGCCTCCTAACAGTTCCTTTACATTAAGCTCCCTCATAAGAACTGAGTTATTACACAAAACCCAATCTAAGATGGCCTTTCCCCAAGTAAGCTCAAGCACAAACTGCTCTAAAAAGCCATCTCTAGCATTCAACAAATTCTCTCTCGCATTCTGACACCAAGCTGATATTCCCAATCCACTTCCATATTGAAGTGCCCGAATAAAATTGTGGCATTACCCATATTACATGCCTTTTCCCACTTCCTTTGCAATCTGAACCCTATATATACCTCCAAATAGTAGCCAAGATAATAACCATAATGGATTTTTTACCCTTGCAATTTCTTAACTCCACCTACAAAGATTTAACATTCTCTGACCCAGTTACCACTTTCTAAAGATGTAACTTCATCTCTTACCCACAGAGCCACACCACTGCCTGTGCCTTCCTGCCTGTCCTATTGATACAAAGTAAACCCTTTGATGTTCAACTCCCAGCTGTGACCTTCTTTCAGCCACGACTCAGTGATGCCCACGACGTTGTACCGACCAATCTCTAACAGTGAGACAAACAGTCCATGCGCGGGGTATAGGGTAATGTGATCGGTGGGAATGTACATAATTCACAACCACCAACATTGAGTTGGGATTCACTTTAAGAGGCTGGTCTGACGTGGTGTACAGTAATTACGTGATGTACTTTTAACACGCTTTGTGTTCAGTGTTTGGATTACAACAAATGGGTTAAAACTTTTCATCAATATAAAACGCTGGTTTATTTGCGGAAACCTACACTGGTGACTCCAGTGCTCTAGAATGCTTCCAGAGTTATTGAACACATCAGCTAAAGGGATCAGGGGGTATGGAGAGAAGGCAGGTACAGGGTTCTGAGTTGGATGATCAGCCATGATCGTACTGAATGGCGATGCAGGCTCGAAGGGCCGAATGGCCTACTCCTGCACCTATTTTCTATGTTTCTAATGCAGTCACTTTGAAACTCCTGTAAAAAAACAGAGCTACAGAAGCTCCAAAGACACTGTCCCTGGGAGAAGAAGAATCTTTGATGGATTACACCTGGAGACAGCTTGAAGTGTTGGCCCAGACTTTGGTGAGCTGCTGTTTGTGTCCTATGCACCCGTAAGGTTGATAGGTTTAAGTAAGTAAGTTACTGTAGGAAACTGACATCTAACCTACCCACATGTATCAGAATTTAATATACTTCTATCATGTCACTTCTCATCATCTTTGCTCCAAAGAAAACAAGCCAACCCTCCAAGCAACAATTTACAGATTAAAAAAAAAATTGCAAACACCAAATACAACAGAGCTTGGGAATCTAAAACAAAACTGGTAAATGTTAGATATATCTGGCTTGCCAGAAAGCATCTGTTGCAAAATTAAGACAAAGTGCCAATTTTGTCCTGTAGGGACAACAGAAACCAGTGGGGTCAGGTTTCTACACGAGGTGTACACACAAGTGCTGAAGGAACTCAGCAGGTCAGACAGCATCTGTAGAGAGTTTTTTTTTCAAGTTGTTCAAGTTTATTATCATTTCAACCTTAAGCTGCTGGTACAGTACACAGTAAAAATGAAACAATGTTCCTCCAGGAACCTGATGCTACATGAAACATGACAAAACTACTCTAGACTATGTGAGACAACACAAGACTACACTAGACTACGTAAGACAACATAAAAACTGCACTAGACTACAGACCTGCACAGGACTACATAAAGTGCACAAAACAGTGCAAGGCAGTACAATAATTAATAAACAAGACAATAGGCACAGTAGAGGACAAATTACAACATAATAATAAATGATGTAGGTGTCAGTCTAGACTCTGAGTATTGAGGAGTCTGATAGCTTGGAGGAAGAACCTCTTGCACAGTCTGGTCATGAGAGCCCGAATACTTCGGTGCCTTTTGCCAGATGGCAGGAGGGTGAAGAGTTTGTATGAGGGGTGCGTGGGGTCCTTCACAATGCTGTTTGCTTTGCGGGTGCAGCGTGTGGTGTAAATGTCTGTATTGGCGGGAAGAGAGACCCCGATGATCTTCTCAGCTGACCTCACTATCCGCTGCAGGGTCTTGCGATCCAAGACAGTGCAATTTCCGAACCAGGCAGTGATGCAGCTGCTTGGGATGGTCTCAATACAACCTCTGTAGAATGTAGTGAGGATGGGGGGCGGGGGTGGGAGATGGACTTTTCTCAGCCTTTGCAGGAAGTAGAGATGCTGCTGGTCTTTCTTTGCTATGGAGCTGGTGTTGAGGGACCAGGTGAGATTCTCCGCCAGGTGAACACCAAGGAATTTGGTGCCCTTAACGATCTCAACGGAGGAGTCATCAATGTTCAGCGGTGAGTGGTCGCTTGGTGTCCTCCTGAAGTCAACAACCATCTCTTTTGTTTTGTTTACATTCAGAGACAGGTTGTTGGCTCTGCACCAGTCTGTTAGCCACTGCACCTCCTCTCTGCATGCTGACTCATTGCTCTTGCTGATGAGACCCACCACGGTCGTGCTATCGGCGAATCTGATGATGTGGTTCAGGCTGTGTGTTGTAGCACAGTCGTGGGTCAGCAGAGTGAACAGCAGTGGACTGAGCACACAGCCCTGGGGGCCCCCGTGATCAGTGTGATGGTGTTGGAGATGCTGCTCTCGATCCGGACTGACTGAGGTCTCCCAGTCAGGAAGTCTAGGATCCAGTTGCAGAGGGAGGTGTTCAGGCCCAGCAGTTTCAGCTTTCCAATCAGGTGCTGAGGAATCATTGTGTTGAATGCTGAACTGAAGTCTATGAACAACATTCGAACGTACGTGTTTTTTTTGTCCAGGTGGGTGAGGGCCAGGTGGAGGGTGGTGGCGATGGTGTCATCTGTCAAGCAGATGGGATGATATGTGAACTGGGGGTCCAGTGAAAGGGGTAGCAGGGTCTTTGTACCTCATAATGAGCCTCTCGGAACATTTCATGATGATGGGTGTGAGAGCAATGGGATGGTAGTCTTTGAGACAGGACATTGAGTGACAGGAAATTGAGTGTTGATATTTCAGGTCAAGGCCCTTGGAAAAAGGGTCCAAATGGTCTCCATTTAAGACGTTGATTATCTATTTTCCTCTGCTGAACTGTTGAGTTCCTCCAGTGCTTTGTGTGTTGCTCCAGATTCCAGCATCTGCAGCCTTTTGTAGGTCCAGACTGGATATTTTAACAGTCATTAGAATTGCAAAAGTTTAGGATGTCATCAGTTGTAACCAAAACATTTCAGAGGAGAGGGAGGAGATGAAGAAAGGATGATAAGAATTAAAGATGTTATTTCAAAATTAGTATCAAGCTCTTGAGTCATGATGAAGGGTCTCAGACTGAAATGTTCACTACTCTTTTCCATAGATAGTGCCTGTCCTGTTGAGTCCCTCCAGAATTATAAGTGTGTTGCTTGGATTTCCAGCATCTGCAGATTTATTTTTGTTAGTGATCAAGTTGTTGGGACATTTTAAAAATCCAATTTTATTTGGATTTATTTAAAGGTGCAGGCAACGAGCCGTGTTGCCCAGCAACTCACCTATTTAATGCTAGCCTCATTATGGGACAATTTACTATGACAAATTAACCTACTAACTAGTACATCTTTGGACTGTGGGAGGAACTGGTGCACCTGGAGAAAACCCATGCAGTTCACAGGGAGAAGGTACAATCTTCTTACAGATGGGGCCAGACTTGAACAACAAACTCCGTCACCCTGGGCTGTAATAGCGTTGCACTAACTATTACGCTACTGTAATTTACAAACCTATACGTCTATGGGATCAGGACCGAGAGATGAGCTGTGGACACCCGAGGAGCTGACACTCATAATGATTGATAACCAGGGATACGGGCCTGCAGAGATCACTTAGCTACCTAGTTGGCTGGGAGACAATGGAGACTATCGGCCACCATGACAGCCAACCAATCAGAACAACGAGGTGGACAAATATCAAGACCATAAGATATAGGAGCAGAATTAGGCCATTTGGCTCATCAAGTCTACCCTGCCAGTTCATCATGGCTGATCCAATTTTCCTCTCACTTCCAATCTCCTGCCTTCTCCCTGTATCCCTTTATGCCCTGAAGAATCAAGCATCAATCAACCTCTGCCTTAAATATGCATAAAGATTTGGCCTCCACAGCCACCTGTGGCAATGAATTCCATAGATTCATCACTCTCTAGCTGAAGAAATTCTACCTCATCTGTTCTAAGAGGACACCCCTCTATTCTGAGGCTGTGTCCACTGGTCCAAGACTCCCCACCATAGGAAACATCCTCTCCATATCCACTTTATCAAAGCCTTTCAAAGCACTCAGTGGAAAGTGCACTCAATTGAATGTAGTGTATATGGATTTCAGTAAGGCAATTGATACTGTTCCCCATACGAGACTCATTCAGAAAGTAAAGGGCATGGGATCCAAGGAGACTTGTTTTGTGGATCCAGAATTAGACTGACCACAGAAGGTAAAGGGTGACTATGGATGGTGACCAGTGGTGTTCCACAAGAATCTGTTCTCGGACCCCTTCTCTTTGTGATTTTTATAAGTGGCCTGGATTAGGAAGTAGAAGGGTGTGTTAGTAAGTTTGCTGATGACACAAAAGTCAGTGGGGGCAGGTGTTGTGGATAGTCTGGATGGTTGTCAGAGGTTACAATGCAACATCGATAAGATGCAGAACTGAGCGGAGAAGTGGCAGATGGAGTTCAACTCAGGTAAATATGAAGTGGTTCATTTTGGTAGGTAAAATTTGAAGACAGAATATAGTATTAATGGTAAGACTCTTGGCAGTGTGAGGATCAATGAGATCTTGAGGTCCATGTCCATGGGACACTCAAAGCTACTGCGTGGGTTGACAGTGTTGTTAAGAAGGCATGTGGTGTGTTGGCCTTCATCGACGGTGGGATTGAGTTCAAGAGCTGAGAGGTAATGTTCCAGCTGCATAAGATTTTAGTTATGCCCCACTTGGAGTATTGTGTTCAGTTCTGGTCACCTCATTACAGGAAGGATGTGGATACTATAGAGAGAGTGCAGAGGAGATTTACAAGGATGTTCCCTGGATTGGAGAGTATGCCATATAAGAATAGGGCGAGTGAACTTAGCTCTTCCTCCTTGGAGTGACAGAGCATAAGTAGTGATCTGATAGAGGTGTATAAGGTGATGAGAGGCATTGATTGTGTGGTTAGCCAGAGGCTTTTTCCCAGGTTGAAATGGCTAAAATGAGGGGCCATAGTTTTAAGGTGCTTGAAGGTAGGTACAAAGGGGGATATCAGAGGTAAGTTTTTTACACAGTGGTGGGTGCATGAAATGCATTGCCACCAAAGGTGGTAGAGGTGGATACAATAGGGTCTTTTAAGAGACTCTTAGGTAAATGGAGCTTAGAGAAATGGAGTGCTATGCGGTAGGGAAATTCTAGGCAGCTTTGAGAGTTGGTTACATGATCAGCACAACATTGTGGGCTGAAGGGCCTGTAATGTACTGTAGATTTTCTTTGTTCAATGTTTTATGTTCAATTGTGCTTTTATGATATTACTTAGACTGGTGCTGAAACATTTGTGACCTAACCTCCAGGCTCTATGAACAACGCTACAAATGAACACACTACCCTGATGCCTCGATGCACTGATGTCTTTTAAAAAAGGAAAGATGCCATCTCCAACTAGACTGGTCAATAGGTGATTTGAATCCAACACCAATGCGCTGACTAAAGCCATCTGAACAGGATGGTGAGGTAAATAACATTCCTACCCAGATAAATAAATAAACCAATCCTGAAGTCATATCCATGGATATGAACTGGACTTGGGATCCTCCCAAGTCGATTGTTTTAGACAAATAGCAGCAAGCATTTAACATCTTCTGCACTAATCCTCCTGCCTCACATAAACAATCCTAAAAATTGTGCAAAGTGGAGCTTGCATATAATAGTTAAATGGGCTTCAAAAATCCCAGAAGCCTTTCACAGCACCAGATCTGTCTTATTGAAGGGCCTTGGCCTGAAACGTTGGCTGGTTATTCATTTCCATAGATGCTGCCTGACCTGCTGTGTTCCTCCAGCATTTTGTGTGTGTTGCACCAGATCTGACATTTATTTTCGACAACCTGGTGAAAAATTGATCAGTTGCTGTGAATATTTAAGAGTTCATAAATATGCATATACATAAAAAATGATAATTTCTGTAGAACTTCAAAGGTAATTCTAATAAGCTGTTGATTCATGGATGTTAAAAGCAGCTTATGTTCTAAATGTCATTTTCTTTATAGTTTTATTTTCTTTTTAGTTTTATAGTTTTATATGTTACTTCATTGTAAATTGCAGCCTCTACATCAAAGGTGGATAAAGAGGATCACTCATTCATGGATCTATTTGTTTCTTCTTACTGAGGTGAACATATTGCAAATCTTAAAGTAAATTAATAATTTGTGCAGGAAGAACTCTAGTGCTGAAGAAATGTGAATTGTTTTATGGAATAGCTTTCTGAAGAAGCGTGAGAAAAAGAGTAAAGGGCGAGAGGGGAATCAGAATGTAGAATGGTCAGTGATGTTCCTCTGTCTAATAGGTTCTGTGACCAATATTGGTTCTGGACTTTGGTGTTATCTGTCTGAGTTTGAATCTTCTCCTTGTGCATGTGAAGAATGCCCACAGGTGCTCCATTTTCCTCCCACAACCCATGGCTTGACGGTTAATTAGTGAATTGGTCACTGTAAAATTCCCCATGTATATGAGTGATAGGAGAATTAAGGGCAGTTGAATGGAATTATTGAAGGAAAATAGATTGATCTGAAAGTCATCATTATCCATCACCATGGACCCCGACCACCCAGGTCATGGTCTCCTCTTGATGCTGCCGTCTGGAAGAAGATACGAGAGCCTCAGGACCCACACCATCAGCATGGACAGATAAACAAAAAGTGGCATATATATCAGGCAAAGACCATCCCTGACATGAGAGAGTTTAACAATAGTTTATGCTGTTACCATTACTATCGCCAAGATGCCACAGTATCTCAGGGATCACACTGACCAGAAACAGGACTGGGCCAACCAGATACAAATTGTGACACAAGGTTGGACAAATGTGGGTTGTTTTCTCTGGAGAAGCGTAGGCTAAGAGGAGCTCTGATAGAGTTTTGCAAGATTGAGAGGCATAGATAGAGTAGACATCCTTTTTCCCAGGATTGAAATGTCTAATACCAGAGGACATTCATTTAAGGTGAGAGGGGGTAGGTTCAAAAGAGATGAGAGGGCAAGATTTTTCACAGAGTGGTGGATGTCTGGAATGCGCTGCCTAGGGTGGTGGTAGAGGCAGAGAGATTAGGGACTTTCAAGAGACATTTAGATAGGAAAATAGATGGACATTGTGTAGGCAGAAGGGATTAGTTTAGTTGGCCATTTGGTTGCTAATTTAACTGGTTTGGCACAGCATTGTAAGCTGATGGGCCTGTTCCAGTGCTCTATGGTTCCATGTGATTATTGTGTCCGTGTAACTACATATCGATTAAATAAAAGCACACACACGGGGGATAGCTTTAACTGGTGTATTCACGTTGCAGCCAGAGACAGAGATCAATATGCAGGCGTAGAAAACAGATGAATAAGTAGTGCTAAGAGGGAGTCATTGCTCTGAAAGCAATAGATCCAGACATTACTGTCATGACAACAGTAAGTTAGAGGCGAGCAAACTCGCAGTGGCTTTAATTCTTCTCATTGTCACAAACCTTTCCACTATCTTCAAGCCATAGGTTAGGACCACAGTGGAATACTCAATAACTTGCCTGAAAAGGACAACTCCTGTAAAAATTTTAAGTTCAATATCATCTGGTACAAAGTAGCCCGCTTGATTGACACTCCGTTCAGCTCTCTTCACATTCATGCTCACTGCTAATAGTGCACAAGGCTACAATGTGTATGTCAACGGAGTCTCTCGCATTTTTCTACAGACGTAATGTAGAGAGCATTCTAACTGGTGACATCACTGTCTGATATGAAGGGGCCACAGCAAAGGATCATAAAAAGCTGCAGAAAGTTGTAAACTCAGTCAGCTTTGTTACAGGCACAAGCTTCCCAGCATCAAGGATGTCTTGAAAAGGTGATGCCTCATAAAGACTGCATCCATCATTAAGGACCCCCATCACCCAGGACATGCCATCTTCTCATTGCTGCCATCAAGGAGGAGGTAGAGGAGCATGAAGATACACTAAGTAGGAGGTGAAGATGGCGGTGCGACACAGCTCGCAGCGGCCACTCCGATGGTGATATCTGTTATCTGTCAAGTAGGATGCCGTGCAAAATTCTGATTTGATGGAGACAGACGTGAGAGCTCGGAGGAACATCTGGTGAAACTTCTGAAATGCCTGCTTCGCTGCCGCTGCTACTGTGTGATCCAGAATCTTCGGAGGAGAAGAACCAGAGTCCTCGGCTTTGCTTGTTGCTCAGCGGCCGGGGCAGGGTCGAAGCGCTCAGCAGAGGATGACGCTCGGTGCTTGGTATCGGAAGGCTGGTCGGAGGCTCAAAGTTTTCGGACGGACTCGGAGTCAGCTGCAGTCGGGTGCTTCCAATGGTGCAGCATCGGTAAGTTTGCGGCGCTTGGAGGTTCATGGCGGGGAGAGTTTCTCCCTTCTACCGCCTGCGTGAGATGATGAGGCTATCGGAAATTTGAGACTTTTTTCTACCGTGCCCATGGTCTGCTCTTTATCAAATTACGGTATTGCTTTGCACTGTTGTAACTATATGTTATAATTATGTGGTTTTGTCAGTTTTGGTCTTGGTTTGTCTTGTGTTTCTGTGATATCACTCTGGAGGTACATTGTATCATTTTTTAATGCATGCAGTTCTAAATGACAATAAAAGAGGACTGAGTGTCCTCATAATCTAATCTAGTCTAATAATTGTTTTAGGAACAAACTCATCACCT
Organism: Mobula birostris; assembly: GCF_030028105.1. Classification (NCBI taxonomy): domain Eukaryota; kingdom Metazoa; phylum Chordata; class Chondrichthyes; order Myliobatiformes; family Myliobatidae; genus Mobula; species Mobula birostris. Next base: position 249,033,699 of record NC_092370.1, on the reverse strand, counting down.
CCAACATCAGCTGTCTGAATGGACAATGAACAAAGTACACTATCTCAATTTATTTTGCTCTCTTTTAGCACTACTTACAGTATTTAACTTCATTTTGCATATTCCTTATTGTAAATTGTAGTTTTTATGTATTGCATTGTACTGCTGATGCAAATCAATAAATTTCATGATGTATACCAGTGATTTTAAACCTGATTCTGATTTCAAAATTCTAGTTTGTTTAATGTAATTTCCAGGACACAAGTACAAAGGAGAACAAAATAATTGTTACTGTAGACCCAATGTAGCACAAAAAGACACAATAAGATATAGAACACAATAATAAAAAGCACAATAAATATAACTACTTAGTTAGCTTATTTACATAAACTGATTGTACATCCATAAAGTGACGCTGGCACAGGAGTGTGCACATAAAGTGACTCTGACACGAAATGATAATGTAGTGGTAGTTGGGGATACGGTGGGGTAGATTAGTGGGTGGAGGTGTTGATCAGCCTTACTGCTTGGGGAAAGTATCTTGAAAATTATGTTTATGTTCCGCACCAAGGTTATACCTGCAGCATCTCCCTCACCTGTGATCTCCAAGGCCAAGGAGAGTAAGGGGGCAGGCCAATGGGAACATTATTATCTGCAGATTCCTCTCCAAGCTGCATGGCATCCTGATATGGAAATGAATTGCCTGTACTTTCTCATCCCAGGGTCACAGGAGTAACTTCACCCAAAGGACTGCAGTGGTTCAAGAAGCTCGGACAAGTAAGGATGGAAATGAGGGTTCTCCCTGCCAGCAACGCTCTCACATTAGAAAATGCAACAAATTAGAAATAGAACTATGGAAACATAGAAAACCTACAGCACAATACAGGCCCTTTGGCCCACAATGCTGTGCCGAACACGTACTTACTTTAGAAATTACCTGGGGTTACCCATAGCCCTCTATTTTTCTAAACTCTATGTACCTATCCAGGAGTCTCTTAAAAGACCCTATCTTTCCGCCTCCACTACCACCGCCGGCAGCCCATTCCATGCACTCGCCACTCTTGGAGTAAAAATAAATAAATAAATAAATAAATAAATAAATTTAAAAAAAAAACAACAACTTACCCCTGACATCTCCTCTGTACCTACTTCCAAGCACCTTAAAACTGTGCCCTCTCGTGTTAGCCATTTCAGTCCTGGGGAAAAGCCCCTGACTATCCACACAATCAATGCCTCCCATCATCTTATACACCTCTATCAGGTCACCTCTCATCCTCCATCGTTCCAAGGAGAAAAGGCTGAGTTCACTCAAGCTATTCCCATAAGGCATGCTCCCCAATCCAGGCAACATCCTTGTAAATCTCTTCTGCACCCTTTCTATGGTTTCCGCATCCTTCCTATAGTGAGGTGACCAGAACTGAGCACAGTACTCCAAGTGGGGTCTGACCAGGGTCCTATATAGCTGTTAACATTTCCTCCCGGCTCCTGAACTCAATCCCATGATTGATGAAGGCCAATACACCGTATGCCTTCTTAACCACAGAGTCAACCTGCATAGCAGCTCTGAGTGTCCTATGGACTCGGACCCAAAGATCCCTCTGATCCTCCACACTGCCAAGAGTCTTACCATTAATATGATATTCTGCCATCACATTTGACCTACCAAAATGAACCACTTCACACTGATCTGGGTTGAACTCCATCTGCCACTTCTCAGCCCAGTTTTGCTCCTATCAATTACCACTGTAACCTCTGACAGCCCTCCACACTATCCACAACATCTCCAAACTTTGTGTCATCAGCGAATTTACTAACACATTCCTCCACTTTTTCATCCAGGCCATTTATAAAAATCACAAAAATAAAGATGACTTCTCAGCATTCAGCTTGTCAATCTTTCTCAGAGTCATTGCAACGAAGAACTGAAGATGCAAATCTTTCAGTATCTTGAAAAGGGCACCACCCCACCCTTCTAAACTTCAGTGAGGAGGCACCCATTCTATTCGATTGGAATTAGCTGTTACCAAGATACATGTTCAAATACTGAGGCGTAATTTCAAACTATACTCATTCAATGATTCCTTCTTCACTAGGATCAACCTAAGGATCCTTTATTGCACCTGTGGAGATATGTCTCTAACTATGGAGGCGTAAAGTGCTTTTTCTCTCTGCTGACCTTCAGGTCACCCTTGGCACCAGCTTATTCCCCTGATCATGGTCAAGTGAAGCCATGAGAATGGGTGGTGGATGGTCATATGAGCAGCTGGTGCATATCACAAGTTCTGGTTATGCGACCACTGATGCCAGGCAGGAGGATCTGAAGAGTAGTGATAATGGCTGGGCTCACCTATCTTGTTTAGAAGGCAAACAAAAAAATGCTTCTGTTAAAAAAATTTTGCCAAGAATAGTCTTGGTCCATGGAAAGACCATGATCCCCTATTCTAGGAAAAGGAGTACTTTCATCACCTTTCATCTCACACTCTGTGCTTTTACATTAGCCATCAATGTGTTAACAACTGGAATTGCAAAGTGCCCATTGCCATCGTCAGGGTCATCGTGGTGAGCTCTCAGTTAGCTGGTCATGCCAGCTCGGCAGACTTTTTAAAGAAACTTTTATCTTTAGGTTTCATTGGGGTGAGGCAGCCTTTACAATCAAAGTTTCAAGAAAGTCATTGGGGATTATTAAACATTTACTTAATCCTTTCTGCTAGCCTGGCTCTTTAGCATAACTATACCATTAGTTGGAGCAATTATACCTTTGAATGTTGTATGGCATTAATTATTTAATACAATTGTATCCTCAGTGGTGGTGTAATACATAAAATATTTAATAGAAGAGCAAACCAGGAAATACTTACTAACTAGAATCGTAATGTTTTCTCAACCATATCTTCTGTGGAAGCTGTTACTACAGATGTCATCTCCTGGGAACTTTTCTGAGCAGAGTTTGAAAGTCTAACCCTAAAATTCTACGATGTGGTTGCATTAATTTTGTAGCCAATGGAGAAAGAAAAGCCGACAATTGGAATGCAGGAACATTCGCATTAGAATTCTGTGGACCGGCTCATTTGCCCGTCACAGAAATTGTTGAATCTGTCTAAATCAGCAAATAGTTTGCTTGGAAGTGACCTTTGGGTACAATTTTCAAACAACCTGCAGAAGTGTTTAGTTAAACATCAGCAGATTTGGTAGAATTTGGAGAAAGGTATCTGTACTTGGCACAACGACAATAAAGTTGAATCTAATCTAATCTAATCTAAAGGTGAAGAAATAGCTCTACTAATCTAAGCATTTGTAGGCAGTGTGCTGTGCTGTGAACAAATAAGTTCCGAGACTTGACTAATATGCAGGGCAAATAGAATCTTGCTCCTCTGTTACTTCACTGGTGGATTGCCCCCTGTGGAATTTGAGACATCGAGCACTGACTCCAGCCAGCATAGCTATCCGGGTCAATAAGGCAGGCAAGCCTTCAAACCTTACAACAAGGTTGTGGTCCTCTTGGAGGAGTAGGTTAATTGTCCTGTCATTAGGGGAGGGTTAAATCGAAGGGTTACTGCCAGGCCTGGCTCAATGGGCTGGATGGGGCCTGTCCCATGCTGTATCTCTAAATAATATAGATATAAATTAGAAACATCAGTGTTGTGGCTTCAATACTGAATGCCTCCCTCTCGTGAAAGCACTCCTTAAAACAAGATTAGTTCACATCCCTTGGTATGTTTCTATCTATTCTCAATATTGAAGGTTAATTAAAAACCACCTCTGTGAAGCCTTGTTAAAACCTGGATGAATATTCCTTGGTCATCCTTTCTGCCTGCTGTCTGCTGTCTTTGAACACTTAAGCCTGATCAGCATCATCGAGTCATTAGTCCACGTTTGATCTCTTCTACTCCCTACAACCTTGACAGTGTCCTGTGCTGCTTATTGACGCATCACCACTGTTCTGAATTCGTTTTGAAAGCTGAACAGCGAGTGCAAAGAATCGATTTTGTTAATAAACAGGGCATAATAGCTGAAGCGGCTTTTGAAATCCACTTGTAATTCCTTGCCTGATGTAGCTCTTGGTTCATTTCCTACAGGGACTGATGTCTTCACAAAGGCATAAAGGCACAACATTAATGCATCAGAATGAGTTGTGGCTTATTTGCAAGGCAGAACCCTGATCCCATTAGTGTGTTGAGTCTTTACATTCTACTGCCGGCTGCTGTGCTCAATAACCAAAAGACCATAAGCCACAGGAGCATCAGGCTATTCGGCCCATCGATTCTGCTCCACCATTCCATCATGTTTGATTTATTATCCCTGTCAAACCCATTTTCCTACCTTCTCCCCGTAACCTTTGATGGTCTGACCACTCAAGAATACATCAACCTCTGCTTTAAATTTACCCACTGACTTATCCTCCTGTGACATTCAATTCTACAGATCCACCATCATATGCCTGACGAAATTCCTCCTCATCTCTGTTCTAACTGAACATCTCTCTGTTCTGAGGCTGTGACCGCTGGTCCTAGACTCCCCTACTATGTAAGAAATCCTCTTCATATCCACTCTATCTGGGCCTTCCGATGTTCGATAGGTTTCATTATCTTCCCCCCACCCCCCATTCTTCTAATCTCCAGCAAGTACAGGCCCAGAGCTGAAGTACTCCTCACACAGGAGCTGGTGGTAGACCTGAGGAGAGCTAAGGTACCGGTGACCCCTGTTTCCATCCAGGGGGTCAGTGTGGACATGATGAAGGATTACAAATACCTGGGGATACGAATTGACAATAAACTGGACTGGTCAAAGAACACTGAGGCTGTCTACAAGAAGGGTCAGAGCCGTCTCTATTTCCTGAGGAGACTGAGGTCCTTTAACATCTGCTGGACGATGCTGAGGATGTTCTACGAGTCTGTGGTGGCCAGTGCTATCATGTTTGCTGTTGTGTGCTGGGGCAGCAGGCTGACGGTGGCAGACACCAACAGAATCAACAAACTCATGCGTAAAGCCAGTGATGTTGTGGGGATGGAACTGGACTCTCTCACGGTGGTGTCTGAAAAGAGGATGCTGTCTAAATTGCATGCCATCTTGGTCAATGTCTCCCATCCACTACATAATGTACTGGGTGGGCACAGGAGTACATTCAACCAGAGACTCATTCCTCCGAGATGCAGCACAGAGCATCATAGGAAGTCATTCCTGCCTGTGGCCATCAAACTTTACAACTCCTCCCTTGGAGGGTCAGATACCCTGAGCCAATAGGCTGGTCCTGGACTTATTTCATAATTTACTGGCATATTTTACATATTACTATTTAACTATTTATGGTTCTATTACTATTTATTATTTATGGTGCAACTGTAACGAAAACCAATTTCCCCCAGGATCAATAAAGTATGACTATGTATTCCCAGGGCCATTCTTATGAATTTCCCCTGGACCCTCTCCAAAGTGTTCTTTTGATTGACTCTAAATGAACAAAATCAGTGCAGTCATCTAGTACAGATAATGGTCAACTGCCATACACTGTTTCTGATGATTGCATCTTCCAAATCTTAAATTTCATTTTCACATTCAAGATGATTGTCAATACCTTCAAATTCTGCATAGTTCCTAACTTGTTGAAGTAGTGAAATTGTTTCATTTCACTCTTGGCCAATTCTGGCATCTCCAAGCCTGAATGTGTACTGCTTATTTCTCTCTAACGGTCACTGCCAAACTGTACAGCCTGTGAAAGGTTAATCCTTGCACTGACTTCCTTGGTGTTGAAGAAGATGTCAGTAAATTTTCTTCAATTTTTTGAGAATGTGGTTCACCAACTTTACGCAGTAAAACATCTTTAAGTTGTCTGTGATTCTCATATCCATTGGCTGCACCAAGGATGTTGGATTGGCAGGAAGACCCCCGAGCTGGATGTTTCTCAAATATTCTACAGTAGGGTGTGCTGTACAGCTGTCAATGAGCAGATGCCCCAAGCCGAACACTCTTCCTTTTGTAGCTAGGGCTGGGACTGTCCATGGGGTGCTGTTTTGCAGCAACAGTTCATCGCAGTACATAACAAAAATTATGAATTACAGTAATCAATATATAAATACAATTATGTAAGTAAATTTTTAAAAAGGGTAAAAAGAGAAAAAAAGATAGGTAGTGCTCTTTGTCTATTCAGAAATCTGATGACAAAGGGGAAGAGGCTGTTTCTAAAACAATGTGCATCTTCAGACTCCTGCCTCTCCTCCTTGTTGAGAAGAAGGCACATCCTGGGCGGTGAGGGTCCTTGATAACGGAAACCGCCTTTCTGAGCCCTATGTTTTTGATTCTTCTACTCACAGAGTTCCATGTTTGATTATCCTTGCGTTTAAAATCTTTCCAGACCACATCTTTTTTCTGAGTAGCCCTCCAGCCCTACATCTCTTTGATCTCTTTGCTCTTTTAGTTCAGACGTCTTTCTTTTTTTTGATTATAATTGCTCCTCTAGTGATGTCTGTACATCCATCTGTCTAAACCATTAAACACGCCAGCTCCTTTAACAACCTTCTTCTTTCCAGGAAATGTCTTATTTAGCCTGAGTTCCTCTAACATCTTGTATGTGTTGCTCTGGATTTCTAACATCAACAGAATCTCGTATGTTCAGGCTGAATGCCACAGTATAATCTGAGCTTGCAATGGATAATGGTAAGTGGAACTGAACAAAGGATATGAAGACAACTGGTAGATCTTTGATCAAGGATCAGCTTTATACATTTCCATGTATTAGAAATTTACTGAGGTATGTTGGCGTGACATGCAACAAAAACATTCAAAAACTATAAAGAATTACGAGGGATGATTGATAAGTTTGTGGCCTAAGGTAGAAGGAGATGATTTATACAGTTGTCGTTACATGCACATGCAGTTCAACTCTTTGAGTGAAAATGCAGAAAGTTTGAAGCTAATAACTCATCTCCTTCTACCTTAGGCTACCAACTTATCAATCACCCCTGCTGTGGACCACTACTGGAGGTCCAAGACGCTGACTTCTACAAAGAAGGGATCTGTATGCTCCACGACCACTGGACTAAGTGTGTAAATGTAGGAAAAATGAAAGTGCTAGGTTTTCTAAAATTGACTCCTTCTACCTTAGGCCACAAACTTATCAATCACCCCTCGTATGAAATATTCTTTAACCTAATGACAGCTACCAGTGAGGCTATTAATCTTAGATGATGAAGAATAACAAACACATAAGGGGTGTTGACCAATCATTAACTAGTCAAGGTTAGGCAATTCACTACACAGCTCTTAATTAATCAAAGCTTGCACTTTTTGTCTCAGCTCAAACATCAATGTAACTATGTTAACCCTGGTCCAACAACTTAAAGCATTAGACCTACTGTTCCCTCTGTATCCAGACTCACTCAGATCACTTCTCCAAATTGTATCACTGTAACAGGGGATCTCCCGGTGGCCAAATGATTGATCTTTCTTCTTCCATCATCTAGCGTAGGGTTCTTCCATGTGACAATTAGTCTCTGGATTTCTCATCCCTTTGCTTTCAAAGCCCCTCATTCTTATAGTCTTCCCTTATCAGCTTAAACGTTACATTTCAATCTCGTTGACTCGAGGTCATCTGACTGGCCTGTATCAGATTCCCATTGGATGTAGTCCAAGAACTACACAACTTTGTGCCTTAGTCGACTTCTTTTGTTCTATTCAAACAAGGTCATCCGGACACTGGGCTGAAATAATGAGATTTCTTCTGTAAACCTGCCATTACACACAATAAACAATTCTTCTGAGAATGTTCTCAAATTTAGCAGGTTATCAGCAGATACTCCATGTGTCCATGTTCAATTGAGTTATCCCAGAGCAAAAATCAGTTAATCAAACAGTTCACAAAATGGAGGTTACAGAACATCTTCACAAAATGGCAGCCTCCATTCCTTCAAGGACAAAGCAAGAACAAAGACATCTGGTTTTTCTACTTCCAATGAACTTCACCCATTCGAGTTTGATGTTTTCTTCCATATTTTAGTGCCTTCATCGGCAACAAGATTCAAGCTTCTACTTCCCAAGCTCTGGAATCACTTCCTAACATGTCCCATATTCCTTTCTTAAAGATGTTGTTTAAAGCTTCTGCCCGCTGGAAGACCTTCGTCACCAGTGTTACTATTTTCTTCATGCTTTGCGTGTTGTGTACTGTTCTGCTTGCATCATACAGGAAGGATGTGGTGGTTTTGCAAAGGGTGCCTATTAGGATGGTCAGGATGTTCTCTGCATTGGAGCTATAAGGAGAGATTGGACAAATCTGGATTGTTCTCTGTGGACAGACAGAGGCTGAGAGGTGACCTCACCAAACTATATAAGATTATGAGAAGCATAGAGTAGATAGTCAGAAACTTTTCCCAGGATAAAAATATCAAATACTTCCTGACACATAACTGGATGTGCAGTTGTGGCCCAAATGTAGAGAGAAAACACTGAAGCAGATCATTGAGTTAAATGGGAACTGTGCAGAAAATAAGGATAAAACAATGATAAGCACTTGACCAACAGGGCCGTTAGCTAGAACTCTGAAACTAAAGCTAATGACAATAAAGTAGCTCAGCCATAGTAGCTTAATACTAAATAAATATCGCTTCTTAACAGTGTTGGGTGATACGGTAGTCTTCTCTCCCAGAATCAGGACAACGGTAAATAGGGAGCATTGATGTTGATCTGTCTTTGGTCAAGTCTTGACAAGATGAGAGCGAGAGTAAGGGAGTTATATACCACCACAATAAAACACTAATTGGCTGGAGAGTGCATACACGTGAGAGTGTTTGGCAGAACTAGTCTGCAGCCTGCCTGTGAGGGCGCGCAGTCCCGGTGGCAGAGTCTGAAGTTGTAGCTTTAAGGTGAGAAGGGTTAAAGTTAGTGTGAAAGTTTAAAGGAGATATGCAACGCAAGTTATTTCACACGGTGAGCATGAGGTGCCAGGGTAGTTAGTGGAATTAGATATGATTGCAATTCTTAAAAGGCATTTTGACAGAACTATGAACAGATGGAGAATGGAGGGATATTCCTCTTCATTGATGCTGTCTGACCTGCCAAGTTCCTTGACCATTTTGTGGGAGTAACTTGTCACATATTGTTTCTGGTCATTCTCCACTGTAAATGGTGGAGAAATATGACAGACACAATTCAAACTCTACTCCATTATCCAGCTTCAGAGTGTAACGACTTGGTTAAGATTTTTAATGCTCCCAAAATAGAAGCTAATGAGAACCCCTGCACAGACTCACCCTCCAGGTTCACCCATCGTGGACAATGAATTTCATCCCAATCTTGTGTCCAAAACATTAAATATTGGATATTAATTGCCCAATAATAAAATCTAAAATTCAGCAATGCTAAACCACTGTCCTTTTTTGATTTCTGTAGCTATTTCTTACTGAATCTAGGATTTTTATTCTGTCATATATATGAAGAAATTTTAGAATCAATAATATCAAAAAAGGATTTAGAAATAAAAATCAGTACCATTTGAAATAAATACAGAAACAGTTATTTTAATAACATTAGTTTGACCAATCCATGATAAGGACAGTGGGGACCATTTAGTAAACAATTGTTTAACATTGTCAATTAAGGCTAGAAAGTTAACTTTAAATAGATCTTTATATTTTTTTAGTAATTTTGACACCCAAATAAGTGAAATAATCAGTAATTAATTCAAATGGTAATTGTCTATAAATTGGAACTTGCATATTTAATGGAAAAAGCTCACTCTTATTAAGATTTAGATAAAAGGCATCCGTTAGTCTTGCAAGACCATGGATCTACGCCTGGAAAGTCTTCACTCTCCAGGGCGCAGGTCTGGGCAAGGTTGTATGGAAGACCAGCAGTTGCCCATGCTGCAAGTCTCCCCTCTCCACGACACCAATGTTGTCCAAGGGAAGGGCATTAGGACCCATACAGCTTGGCACCAGTGTTGTCGCAGAGCAATGTGTGATTAAGTGCCTTGCTCAAGGACACAACACGTTCCCTCAGCTGGGGCTCGAACTCACGACCTTCAGGTCGTTAGTCCAATGCCTTAACTACTTGGCCACATGCCCACACTGAGATTTAGATTATAACCAGAAAAACTACTAAACTGAGCTAGTAATGATTAAACTGCCAGGATGGATTTCTCTGGGTTAGAGATATATAGTAACAAGTTATCTGCATATGATGATATCTTATGCATCTCCTTCCTACGAGTAATTGCAAATATATTGGGTGAATTTAGGAATATTGTGTCAGCCAATCAGGATGGTGGAAGTGGGAGAAGGTTCTACAGAATGCTGGACGGAGAGGTGTTTGGTGATGGACACTGGTATGGGTCAAGGTTTTTTTTGGCAGGAGCCAGGAGAAGACGGGAGGGAAGATGGCTGGAATACTTTGTGCATATGAATGGTTTCAAGGAGGAAGGACCAATACTCCTGTGGGGGAGCCTGTTTGTTCAAGATGGATTTTGAACGACATTTGGAAGGTTGTGTCTGCTTTCACACAGACTATGAGTCCAGCATATACAGTACCTTAGAGACAACTTTTAGATGAGGTCCAACTTTTATGCACATTTGGACTGGGTTAACTGTAATGGGCCCTTTTTATCTTTCCCTACTAACTGTTCAATAAAGCAGAAATTTGTAAACATACATCCTTTATAATTGTATGCAGTGTAAGATCTGTAATTTCTTCCCGATGGGTAACTGCAAGTGGGCAGCATTTACACAGTATTCAATCCGAGCGGGGGCGCGGGTGGTCTAATCACCCTGGCTCGCCTGATCTGGTGGGACCCAAGTCATTACAACCTAGATGTTCGGAGTTCGAAAAGGTGGTTTTCTCACTGCTGAGTCCATTACCTTGTTTCTAGAGACGCCTGGTAAAAAAAAAGGGTTTCAAAAGTATGTGCAGATTAAAAAATATCAGGGCCGACTCTTACTTTGGAACTTCTGCATGTGTGTAGAAATCATTAATTTCTGAACATAAGAGGTTCTGTTGATGCTGGAAATCCACAGCAATGCACACAAAATGCTAAAGGAATTCGGCAGATCAGGCAGCATCTATGGAAGTGAATAAAGAGTCGATGTTTGGGCTGAGACTCTCTTTCAGGATATTTCAGGCTGAGTCCTGAAGAAGGGTCTCCACCCAAAATGTCGACTTCATTCATTTCCGTAGATGCTGACTGACTTGCTAAGTTCCTTCAGTACTTTGTGTGCAAGTTACTAATATCTGGCATTTACATGTCATAGTGATGGCAATGTAAGAAGCCAATTTCCCTGAAAACACTAGGCATGGTATTTTGGATAAATATAAAATACCCTTTTTAGAACTTTATTCAGATTTTGCTAAGTACTGTCATCAGAATCAGAATCAGGTTTAATGTCACTGGCCTACAGTATGTCACAAAATACCCGATGAAAGGCCTCAGCCTGAACCGTCGAACTGTTTACTCTTTTCCATAGATGCTGCCTGGCCTGCTGACTTCGTCCAGCATTTTGGGGGCTGCTTTGATTTCTAGCATCTGCAAGTTTTCTCTTGTTTGTTGATGATATTAAACCTGATACTGATTCTAATATTGAGTACAGAAGATGGAATGTAATGTTGAAGTTGTGTAAGATGTTGGTGAGGCATAATTTGGAATATTGTCTGTCATTTTGGTCATCTACCTACAGGCAAGATGTAAATCATTTTGAAAGAGTACCTAGAAATTTACAAGGATGTTGCCAGGTCTGGAGGACCTGAGTTACAAGGAATGATTGAATAGTTAGAACTTTATTCCTTAGAACATAGAAGACTGAGCGAAGATTTTATAGAGGTATTCAAAATTATGAGGGTTATAGATAGGGTAAATGCAAGCAGGCTTTTTCCAACGAGGTTGGGTGGGACTACAACCAGAGATCATGGGTTAAGGGTGAAAGTGAAAAATTTAAGGAGAACACGAGAGGAAACATCACTCAGAGGGTCATGAGAGTGTGGAATGAGCTGCCAGCACAAGTGGTGCATGTGAGCTCGATTTCAACGTTTAAGCGAAGTTTGCATAGGTACATGGGAGGGAGAGGGGTATGGAGGGCTATGGTTCCTGTGCAGCTCGATGAGAGTGAGCAGGCTAAAGGGTTCACCTTGGACGAGATGGGTTGAGGGGCCTGTTTCTGTCCTTTACTTCTCTATGACTCTAGTGCAAAAATAGAAAAAGAAGTAGTGAGGTAGTGTTGATGTGTTCAATGTCCATTCAGAAATCTGATGGCAGAGGGGAAGAAGCTGTTCCTGAATCAATGAGTGTGTGCCATCAGGCTCCTGTATCTCCTCCCTGATGGTAGCAATGAGAAGAGCGCATGTCCTGGGTGATGAGGATTCTTAATAATGGATGCCATTTTTTTTGAGGTATTGCTCCTCAAAGCTGTCCTCAATGATGGGGAGGCTAGTGCCCATGATGTTGCTGACTAACTTCACAACTTTTTCCAGCTTATTTTGATTCTGTGCATGCGTCCCCACCCGCTATGCATTACCACATGGTGATGTAGCCAGCTAGAATACTCTCCACGATGAATATGTAGAAATTTGCGAGTGTCTTTGGTGCCATATCAGATCTCCTCAAACTCCTAATGAAACATAGGCGCTGTCATGTCTTCTTTGAAACCAGACCCAGGATAGATCCTCAGAGATGTTGCTGGCCAGGAGTTAGAAATTGCTCGCCCTTTCCACTTCAGATCAATAAGGACTGGTGTGTGTTCCATCATTTTACCTTTTCTGAAATTCACAATAAATCCTTAGGTCATACTGACATTGAGCGCAAGGTTGTTACTGCAAAAACACTCAACTAGCTGACCTCCCTCCCTCCTGTACACCTTTTCGTCACCACTGGAAATTCTGCCAACAATATTTGTGTCAATGGCAAATTTATAGATAGCATTTGAGCTGTGCCTAGCCACATGAGTAGGAGCAAGTTGAGCAGGGGGCTTAGCACACATCCCTGAGGTGCACCAGTATTGATTGCCAGTGAGGTGGAGATGTTATTTCCAATTTACACAGACGGTGGTCCCTGGTGAGGAAGTCGAGGAACCAATGAAACGGGAGTTACAAAGGCCCAGGTTTTGATCAGAACTGTTGGAATGATTGTGTTCCCTTCAGCAAACGGTTGGAGTCAGAGTTTCCTGATGATGTCACCACATGGCCCTCCAACCATTTTGTCAATGCCACAATTTGTGGCTATCTACACTACACTAATCTTATTTGCTCCTAGTTTGAATTTAATCCTCTATGTATTGCCTATTTAAATGTTCGTCAAAATGTTTCTGAAAGAACCAGGTACCAACCACCCTCTACGTAAAGAATGTTATCTTCAAATCCCCTCTTGGACACCTTCCTCTCACCTTAAACCTTTGCCCCCTTATTGTTCATGCCCCTGCTGTGGGGAAATGTTTCTGTATATTTACCCTCTCTCCAAAATTTGATATACCTCTGTCGGATCACCTCTCATCTTCTTTCCACTCCAGGAAAATAAACCAAATTTATCTAATCTTCGCCTATCTGCTCCATCTATACTTCTCATAAGTTTATAAATCTCTATCTTTTTCTTTGAAATCAGCGTCATCTTTTGGATCTCTTCCACCGAGATGCAACACAGAGCGTCATAGGAAGTCATTCCTATCTGTGACCATCAAACTTTACAACTCCTCCCTTGGAGGGTCAGACACCCTGAGCCAATAGGCTGGTCCTGGACTTATTTCCTGGCATAATTTACATATTACTATTGAACTATTTATGGTTTTATTACTATTTAACTATTTATGGTACAACTGTAACAAAAGCCAATTTCCCCCGGGATCAAGAGAGTATGACTATGACTATGACTAAATGTTTAAGAATGAGATGTGCTTCTCTAAATATCTACAGGATGATGATGAATAAATTTCAGTACTTAGAGCCACACACATGAAATGCTAGAGGAACTCAACAGGCCAGGCAGCATCCATGGACCTGAATAAATGGTCAATGTTTCGGGCGGAGACCCTTCTTCAGGACTGGAATGGACGGGAGAAGAAGTCCAAATAAAAATGTGGGGGAGAGGAGGAAGAAGTGCAAGCTGGCCGGTGATATATAAAACTGGGAGGGAGAAGAGGGTGAAGTAAAGAGCTGGTAAGTTGATTGGTGAAAGAGATAAAAGGCTGGAGAAGGGGAAATCTGGTGGGAGAGGAAGAATGGGAAGAGGGAGGAGCACCAGGGGGAGGTGGTGGGCAGGTAAGGAGATAAGGTGAGAAAGTAAAATGGGAATGGAGAATGCTGAGAGAAAGGAGGAAATTACCAGAAGTTCACGAAATTGTTCAAGCCACAAGTTAGGATACTACTAAAATCAAATATAAGGCATTGCTCCTCTAACCTGAGTGTGGCTTCATTGTGTCAGCAGAGGAAGCCATGGACTGGTAGGTTGGAATGAGAATGGGAAACAGAATTGAAATGGGTGGCTACTGGGAGATCCTGCTTTTTGTGGCGGATGGAGTGAAGGTGCTTCACGTATTTAAACATCACTGATGGTTATAAAATAATCAACATTTATGCCGCACTTTGTCAGTTTTCTCTGGCTTCAAGCAGCATCACCAATACTCCCCTTTCCTCTAATGTAGTCAAAAAGTCCAATCTGTTTTCTGATAGAAGGTCTTGAGGGTTTGGATCAACTGTCTTTTTATAGTTTTTTTTTACACATTGCTGAATTAAACTGTAGTAAACAATTTGAAAGCTACTAAATCTTCCCAATTACAGTCATGTAAAATTTAAAACTAACTAAAAACACATTTATAATTTTATTTTACCTAATTAAAGATACAGCTTGGAACGGACCTTTCCAGCCCAATGAGCCACGTTACCCAGCAACCCTCCGATTTAACCCTAGACTAATCATGGGACAATTTTCAATGACCAATTAAGATACTAACCAGTGCGTCTTTGAACTGTAGAAGGAAACTAGAGCACCTGGAGGAAACCCATGCAGTCACAGAGGCAGTGTGAAAACTTGTTTACAGAGGACACCAGAATTGAAGGCTGAACTCTGACGCCCCAAGCTGTAGTATTGTCATAGAAACATAGAAAACCTACAGCACAATACAGGCCCTTCAGCCCACAAAGTTGTGCCGAACATGTCCCTACCTTAGAAATTACTAGGGTTACCCATAGCCCCATATTTTTCTAAGCTCCATGTACCTATCCAAAAGTCTCTTAAAAGGCCCTATCGTATCCGCCTCCACCACCTTTGCCAGCAGCCCATTGCACGCACTCACCACTCTCTGTATAAAAAAACTTACCCCTGATGTCTCCTCTGTACCTACTTCCAAGCACCTTAAAACTGTGCCCTCTTGTGGAAGCTATTTCAGCGCTGGGAAAAAGCCTCTGACTACCCACACGATCAATGCCTCTCATCATCTTAAACACCTCTATCAGGTCACCTCTCATCCTCCGTCACTCCAAGGAGAAAAGACTGAGTTCACTCAACCTATCTTCATAAGGCATGCTCCCCAATCCAGGCAACATCCTTGTAAATCTCCTTGGCACCCTTTCTATGGTTTCCACATCCTTCCTGTAGTGAGGCGACCAGAACTGAGCACAGTACTCCAAGTGGGGTCTGACCGGGTTCCTATATAGCTGCAACATTACCTCTCAGTGCCTAAAATTCAATTCCACAATTGATGAAGGCCAATACACCGTATGCCTTCTTAATCACAGAGTCAACCTGCGCAGCTGCTTTGAGCGTCCTATAGACTCAGACCCCAAGACCCTCTGATTCTCCACACTGCCAAGAGTCTAACCATTAATACTATATTCTGCCATCATATTTGACCTACCAAAATGAACCACTTCACACTACTTCAACTACTTCAGATGGGTTGAACTCCATCTGCCACTTCTCAGCCCAGTTTTGCATCCTATCAATATCCCGCTGTAATCTTTGACAGGCCTCCATACTATCCATAACACCCCCAACCTTTGTGTCATCAGCAAACTTACTAACCCATCCCTCTACTTCCTCATCCAGGTCATTTATAAAAATCACGAAGAGTATGGGTCCCGGAACAGATCCCTGAGGCACATCACTGGTCACCGACCTCCATGCAGATTACAACCTGTCTACAACAACACTTTACCTTCTGCTGGAAAACCAGTTCCGGATCCACAAAACAATGTCCCCTTGGATCCCATGCCTCCTTACTTTCTCAATAAGCCTTGCATGGGGTACCTTATCAAATGCCTTGCTGAAATCCATATTCACTACATGTACTGCTCTTCCTTCATCAATGTGTTTAGTCACATTGTGTTAGCGTAGCACATTAAGTATATGAATGAGCTACTTTCCTTGGTGAGAATGTAAATTTACTGATATACTCTCTAACTGATCGCTGATATCTATGTTGTCAGTCAGGCAGTGAAGTACAGATAACTATCATTAAAGATGTAGCGTTCATCGATCTTGCTCTTAAATGGATTGATTGCTGAAACTGGACCAAGGATGACAATTGATTTCAGAATAAGTATTGAACTATTTGTAGGCCTCTCGGATCTACTTCTGTGAAGAAAGTGTTATCTTTCCCTAAGGTGCTACAGTATCTTAATGATTAACACAACCCTAATACAGCTCAGGCGTCAGAGTTTGAAGTTCAATTTTGCACCGTTAGTAAGGAGTTTGTACATTCTCCCCATGACCATGGAGGCTTCTTCCAGATTGCCCCCACAGTCCAAAGACATACTGGTTCATAAATTAATTTGTCATTGAAAGTTGTCCTGTGACAGAGCTGAATAGGTGAGTTTTCAGCGGAGCAGCACACTGGGCCAGAAGGGCTTGTTCTGTGCTGTATCTCTAAATAAAAATGTAATATCCCTCAAGAATATTGTAGTTGTGAATTTTGGTTTTACTGACAAACAGATTCATCCCAACTTAGCAAGTAATATTCTTTACAAGTGGGTTGAAAATAGCTTGGCTTTTTTCTCTAAAAAGCATCTCTGGAAAGAGGCTTTGACAAGTAAAGCTGTATTAAGTCTTAGCTTTCTAAACTACTGAATCCAGTTCTTCACCGTGATAGAGGGTGAAGATTTGTTGAAGGAACAATGTGAACTGTAAATGAAATGGAAGACAATTGGAAGTGTGTCTACCTGAACTGAAGAACAGCTGGTCTGGTGTGGATGCTACGTAGCCTCCACCCTGATGAAAGTGGGACAAACACTCCATGTATTTGTCCATGTATATGAAAGATACGGCATGTTTGTACGCGCAAACACGAGGAATTCTGCAGATGCTGAAAATTCAAGCAACACACATCAAAGTTGCGGGTGAACGCAGCAGGCCAGGCAGCATCTCTAAGAAGAGGTACAGTCGATGTTTTAGGCCGAGACCCTTCGTCAGGACTAGCTGAAGGAAGAGCTAGTAAGAGATTTGAATGTGGGAGGGGGAGATCCAAAATGATAGGAGAAGACAGGAGAGGGAGGGATGGAGCCAAGAGCTGGATTTGAATGCACAGTTTCACAGTATGTTAAAGGCATAGTCTTCTGGTGATAGAACTGTAAATAAACTCATAGAATTCTTTTTTCATCTGAACAGTTATAGAATAAGGTGAAGCAATGATAGTCCTTTATAAAACTTTAATAAGACTCCAGTTTGAACATTGTGGGTGGTATTAGATTTTCTTATTGGAGAAAACATAAGGTTTAACAACAAAATTGTCAACAAAATAGAGAAGAGTACAGAGGCGATTTATTAGAATGTTACCTGGGTTTCATCACCTAAGTTACAGAGAAAGGTTGAACAAATTAGGTCTTTATTCTTTGGAGCATAGAAGGTTGAGAGGGGACTTGATAGAGGTATTTAAAATTATAAGAAGGATAGATAGAGTTGACGTGGATAGGCTTTTTCTATTGAGAGTGGGGGAGATTCAAACAAGAGGATATGAGTTGAGGGTTAAAGGGCAAAAGTTTAGGGGTAACATGAGGGGGAACTTCTTTACTCAGAGAGTGGTAGCTGTGTGGAACGAGCTTCCAGCAGAAGTGGTTGAGGCAGGTTTGATATTGTCATTTAAAGTTAAATTGGATAGATATATGGACAGGAAAGGAATGGAGGGTTATGGGCAGAGTGCAGGTCAGTGGGACTAGGTGAGAGTAAGAGTTCAGCATGGACTAGAAGGGCCGAGATGGCCTGTTCCATTCCATGCTGTAATTGTTATATGGTTAAGTTTATATACAGAAAAATGCCGGAAAAGGGCCAGTAACATCATGAAGGATTCCACCCACCCCGCTCATGGATTGTTTGTCCCACTCCCATCAGGGAGGAGGCCTGCGTAGCATCCACACCAGGACCACCAGCCTCAGAAACAGATACTTTCCCCAAGCTGTAAGACAGATCACGACCGCTGCCAACTAATTCACCCCTCCACACCCCCAACTACCACTACGGTATCATTTCCTGTCAGAGTCACCTTAAAGACACTCCCATTCCTAACATCACTTTATGGACATAAATTCAATCTACGTATATAACCTATCTCAGCAGTCTTAAGATGGTTCAGTCATCTAGACCAGATGGACTAGATCCCAGAGTCTTGAGAGAGTTTGCTGAAGAGAAAATGGATACATTGGTTATCATCTTTCAAGAATCGCTTAACTGCGGCATGGTCCCAGAGGACAGGAAGATTGTAAATGTCACTCCACTCATTAAGAAGGGAGGAAGGCAAAAGAAAGGAAATTTTAGGCCAGTCAGCCTAACCTCAGTGGTTGGGAAAGTGTTGAAGTCTATTATTAAGGATGAGGTTTCAAGTTACTTGCAGACTAATAATAAAATTACTGAAAATCAGCATAGTTTCTGTAATGGGAAATATTGTCTGACAAATCTGTTAGAGGTCTTTGAGGATGTAACAAGCAGGGTGGACAAAGGAAGGATGTTAGATGTCATTTATGTGGATTTTTAGAAGGTGTTTGATAAGGTGCCACACATGAGGCTGCTTAACAATCCCATTGGCATAACTGGAAAGATACTGGCATGGATAGAGGAATGGCTGACAGGCAGGAGGCATTGAGTGGGAATAAAAGGGGCTTTTTCTGGTTGGCTGCCAGTGACTAGAGGTGTTCCTCAGGGGTCAGTATTGGGACTGCTGCTTTTCACATTGTTTGTCTATAATTTAGATAATGGAATTTATGGCCTTGTGGCAAAGTTTTCAGATGATACGAAGATAGGTTGAGTGCTGAGGAAACAATGTGATTGCAGCAGGACTTAGACAATTGGAAGAATGGTCAAAAAAGTGGCAGATGGAATATAGTGTTGGAAAATGTATGATAATTCATTTTAATAAGTGAAACAATAGTGTGGACTAATATCTAAATGGGGAGAAAATTCAAACATCAGAGGTGCAGAGGGACTTATGAGTCCTCGTACAAGATTCCCAGATGGTAAATGTACAAGTTGAGTCTGTGGTAAAGAAGGTAAATGCAATGTAGGCATTTATTTCAAGGGAATAGAACATAAAAACAAGGAGATAATGATGAGCCTTTATAAGACAAGACACACTTGGAGTATTGTCAACAGTTTTAGGTCCCAGATCTCAGAAAGAATGTGTTGTCATTGGAGAAATTTCAGAGGAGGTTCACAAGAATGATTCTGGGAATGAAGGGGTTAACATACGAGGAGCATTTGGTAGCTTTGGGCCTGTACTCACTGGAATTTGGAAAAATGCATGGCGTTCTCATTGTATGTTGAAAGGACTAGATAGGGTGGATATGGAGAGGATGTTTCCTATAGTTTTGGTATCCAGAACTAGAGTGAAACCGCCTCAGAATTGTGGGATGACCCTTTATAGCAGAGGTAAGGAGGGTTTATTTTAGCCAGAAAGTAGTGAATCTGTGGAATACTCTGCCACAGACTGCGGTGGAGGCCAAGTCTGTGCATATATTCAAGGCAGAAGTTGATCATTTCCTGATTGGTCAGGGCATCAAAGGATATGGTGAGAAGGGAGGTGTATGGGGTTGAGTGCGATCCAGGGTCAGCTGTGATGGAATGACAGAGCAGACTTGATGGGCTGAATAGCTTAGTTCTGCTCCTGTGTCTTCTGGTCTTATTCACTGTGAAAGTCTTCCCTGGATATGACTTTTCAAAATGCAACGCATCACATTTATCCGCATTAAACTCCATTTCCCATTCCTTTACTTACTTATCCAGCTGATCTACATCCCCTGTAATTTTTGATTACCTTCTCCATTCTCCACAAAAGTTAAAAGTACATTTATTATCAAAGTATGTATGCTATATACAAACTTGAGATTTATCTCCTTACAGGCAGCCACAAAAATAAAGAAACCCAAAAGAACCCATTTATATCATACTCTGTAACCTGTTAAGTAGATAATCCCAAAGAATTCTTCCAGTTGTCTTGGTGAAGGTATTTCTCCTCGTCTCTATCCTGAACTGTCCAAGAGGACCACAACATTGTAGTTGAGTTTGAAAGCTTGCTTGCCTCGATGACCTGGAGAGCTATGTTGGTTGGAGTCAGGGCTTTGTGCTTTGGCTCCTGGCAGGGTCAGCCATGCCAGACAGGTCAAAGGACAGAGGTCAGATTAAGTGTGGTCCACCAGTCCTCCAGGTTCAGGGGTTCAGCTCAGGGCTAACAACCCTGCTGGCAAAACGAAATTGCTACGGAAACAACAAAGGAGAATCCTTTTACATCTGAGCGCAATGGTATTCCTGAGTTTCCACCAGGGACTTGCATGACCGAGAGTAGTGAAGACTGAGTGGAAGTTAGTGATATGATGAAGCAAGTCCTGGACAGTACCGATGATTGAGGACCTTCATTGCTGCCCTAACTGCCAGCAGTGCAATAGACAGTAAGGAAGTACTGTACTATCCTGAATGGGTGACTGCTAAAGGGTGTCACACGGTGGTGTAGTGGCACTATTACAGCTCGGGGTAATCCTGAGATTGGAGTTCAATTCCAATGCTGTCTGTAGGGAATTTGTACGTCCTCCTCATGAATGTGTGTGTTTCCTCTGGGTGCTCCTACATTCTAAAGACATAACAGTTAGTACATTAATTGGTCATTGTAAATTGTCCTGTAAGTAAGGTTGTGTTAAATTGGGGGTTGCTGGGTGGTCCAGCTCAGTGGGCCAGGACGGTCTGTTCTGTGATAGATCTCCAAATAAATATTTTTGAGACTGTGACTTGTGATTCTAGAGAAGCCAGTGAGTTAAAATATCAACTCAGCATCTAGCCCAGGGGTCGGCAACATTTTTGCCTCTGTGGGCCAGATCATGTATTAATGAGCGGATGGTGGGCCAGATAAATGCCATAAAAAAACTTGAAATATGGGAATTATCCATTTAAATACATCTAGTTATGTTTTGCCTTAAATTAATGAATAACGCATGCTAGAAAATCATTTGTGCTTAACCAAGGATGCTAATTAGTAATCAAAGAACTCAGTTTAGTTGCAATTTCTTTCAATCAAGGCATCTTTTGAATCTTTTAAAAGGACACAAAAGATCTTTAAACATAAAACGTATGAACATGATGCATTAAATGGTATTAAATTAAGAATAATAAAAAAGAAAATTTTAATGCAAACAGTTGATAAATCAATGTGAAACTTGGTGCTGTTTGTTGCTTGAAAGCTTCTCATTATTGGGTGTCAGACTTGTTGATGGCAAGAGCAAGACATTATCCAGATGGGCATCAGTCAGTCTTGTTCTCAAATGGTTCTTGGTGTGCTTCATTTTTGAAAATAATTGCTCACACAGATAAATGCTGCCAAACAATGATGTTATCTTTTTTGCATGGTCCACTAAGTTAGGATACTTCCCACTTGGATGAGTATAGGTGGCACGAGTATTTCCTTCATTTTCACTGCTTTTATTGGCAAAAAATGACGCTTGTTTTCCGAAACTAGCCTTCATTCGCTCAACTTCATCTTGCCTTGCTTGCCCAGTAAACTTGTTGTAATTTTCACTATGACGGGTCTCGTAATGTCGCCTGTTACTTGCCACCTTCTTCACAGCAACATTTTCCAGGCAAATGAGGCAAACTGGTTTCCCAGCTTGCTCGATGAAGAAGTAATCTAGTGTCCAAGTGTCTTGGAAATTTCGGCACTCGGTGTCTACCTTCCTGCGTTTTGCATTCATTGCCTTTGGAATCTTTTTCTTTGATTTTATTTCAAAACGCGAGTTATTCAACAAGTATCGTAGCACATGTAAATATCTGGATATTTCGTGTGGATTTCTTGTTAAAACACAGTGACGCTGTTTCTGTTTACAAATTTGAATGATCCCATCTGAAAACTTGCGTGCGTACGGAGAGTATCTAATACATATTAGTAAGGTAGTCTGCCTTCCCGTCATTCGTATATACCAGTGTTTGGTTTGGAACAAAATGGGACCTGGGGCCAGTGTAACAAGACACCATGCATGTCCATCAGTGTGGTCACATGAAACACTTAGAATAAGGAAAAATCGCTCGCGGGCCGGATAAGCATAGTATCCCAATATTTGCTTGCGGGCCTACCCCCGATTTAGCCCATTACCCGAATAAGTTTCTATTTTACATTTCAATAAGATTACCTTCCAAAGTCAAGAGAGTCGGCCAGCTTAGGAGACACTTTAGTGATCCTGCATTGTACACCCTCAGGCACAAGTATATCATTCCTTTGGGTAAGAGGGCCAGACCTATACACAATATTCCAGGTGAGCTCTAAATAATGCCCTAAAAGAAATGGAGCAAGATTTCCATGCCCTTGTACTCAAATTTTCTTCCAAGAAAAAAAAAATTGCAGTTTTTCTTCCTCGATGCTTGAAACTTACTCGCTGACGGACTCTGGCAAATTTCTACAGATGTACTGTGGAGAGCATTCCAACTGGCTGCATCACTGTCTGGTTTGGAGGGGCACTGCAGTTCAGGTGAGAGGGGATCATTTTAAAGGAGATGTGAGGTGGATGCCTGGAATGTGCTGCCTGGGATGGTGGCAGAGGCAGATACGTTAGACGTTTCTGACAGTTATTTAGATAAGCAATTGAATGTGAGGTAAATAGATGGATATGGACATTGTGTGGACCATAAGACATATGACATAGGAGCAGAATTAGGCCATTCAGTCCATCGAGTCCACTCCACCATTTCTTCGTGGCTGATCCCAGGTTACATTCAACCCCATACATTTGCCTTCTCACCATAATCCCTTGACACCCTGACCAATCAGGAATCTATCAACTTCACTTTAAATATACCCACGGAATTGGCCTCAGCCACAGTCTGTGGCTTTACTTCCAGTGAGTACAGACCCAACGCTACCAAATGCTCATCATATGTTAACCCTTTAATTCCTGAAATCATCCTCCTCTGGACACTCTCCAATGACAATACATCTTTTCTGAGATAAGGGGCCCAAAACTGTTGACAGCATCCCAAGTGTGGCCTGATTAGTGTCACCTGCAAACTTTGCCACAAAGCCATAAATTCCACAACCTAAATCATTGAAAAACAATGTGAAAAGTAGCGGTCCCAATACTGACCATTGAGGAACGCCACTAATCACTGGCAGCTAACCAGAAAAGGCCCCCTTTATTCCCACTCACTGCTTCCTGCCTGCCAGCCATGTTTTTTATCCAGGTCAGTATTTTTCCTGTAACGCCAGAGGAATTTAATTTGCTAAGCAGCCTCATGTATGGCACCTTATCAAATGCCTTCTTTAAATCCAAGTAAATGACATCCACTGCCTCTCCTTCGTTCCCCCTGCTTGTTACCTCCTCAAAACATTCCAATTGTTTTGTCAGGCAAGATTTCCCTTTACAGAAACCCTGCTGACTCCCAACTATGACCTTCTTTCAGCCACAGCTCAGTGATGCCCACAACGCCATACCAACCAATTTCTAATAGCGCCATGAGTTCATCCACCTTACTCCGTATGCTACGCACATTTAAATAGAGCACCTTCAATCCTGCATTCTTCACCATTATAAATTTTGCCTCTGTGGTACAATTTAACTCTTTGCTCTGTCTGCAGTTGTTCCCAATCATTGGCCTGTCCTTTTCACATTCATATTACATATTACATCATCTACAGTGGCATGCAAAAGTTTGGGTACCCCTGGTCAAAATTTCTGTTACTGTGAATAGTTAAGTGAGTAAAGATGAACTGATCTCCAAAAGTCATAAAGTTAAAGATAAAACATTCTTTACAACATTTTAAGCGAGATTAGTGTATTATTTTTGTTTTGTACAATTTTAGAGTGAAAACAGGAAAGGAGAACCATGCAAAAGTTTGAGCACCCCAAGAGAATTGAGCTCTCAGATAACTTTTACCAAGGTCTCAGACCTTAATTAGTTTGTTAAGGCTATGTCTTGTTCACTGTCATCGTTAGGAAAGGCCAGGTGATGCAAATTTCAAAGCTTTATAAATACCCTGACTCCTCATGCCTTGTCCCAACAATCAGCAGCCATGTGCTCCTCTAAGCAACTGCCTAGCACTCTGAAAATTAAAATAAACGATGCCCACAAAGCAGGAGAAGGCTATAAGAATGTAGCAAAGCGTTTTCAAGCAGTTTTTCTTTAGTTTGTAATGTAATTGAGAAATGGCAGTTAACAGGAACGGTGGAGGTCAAGTTGAGGTCTGGAAGACCAAGAAAACTTTCTGAGAGAACTGCTCGTAGGATTGCTAGAAAGGCAAATCAACACCCCCGTTTGACTGCAGAAGACCTTCAGGAAGATTTAGCAGACTCTGGAGTGGTGGTGCACTGTTCTACTGTGCAGCGACACCTGCACAAATATGACCTTCATGGAAGAATCATCAGAAGAAAACCTTTCCTGCGTCCTCACCATAAAATTCAGCGTCAGAAGTTTGCAAAGGAACATCTAAACAAACCTGATGCATTTTAGAAACAAGTGCTGTGGACTGATGAAGTTAAAATAAAACTTATTGGATGCAATGAGCAAAGGTACATTTGGAGAAAAAAGGGTGCAGAATTTCACGAAGAAATCAGCTCTCCAACTGTTAAGCATGGGGATGGATTGACCATGCTTTGGGCTTGTGTTGCAGCTGGTAGAAGGAAGAATGAATTCAATCAAGTACCAGCAAATTCTGGAAGCAAACATCACACCGTCTGGAAAAAAGCTGAAGATGAAAAGAGGATGGCTTCTACAACAGGATAATGATCCAAAACACACCTCAAAATCCACAATGGACTAACTCAAGAGGCACAAGCTGAAGGTTTTGCCATGGCCCTCACAGTCCCCTGACCTAAACATCATCGAAAATCTGTGGATAGACCTCAAAAGAGCAGTGCGTGCAAGATGGCCCAAGAATCTCACAGAACTAAAAGCCTTTTGCAAGGAAGAATGGGCAAAAATCCCCGAAACAAGAATTGAAAGACTCATTGCTGGCTACAGAAAGTGTTTGCAAGCTGTGATACTTGCCAAAGGGGGTGTTACTAAGTACTGACCATGCAGGGTGCCCAAACTTTTGCTTCAGGTCCTTTTCCTTTTTTGCTATTTTGAAACTGTAAAAGATGGAAATAAAAAAGTAATCTTGCTTAAAATATTAAAGAAATGTGTCGTCTTTAAATTTATGCCTTTTAGAAATCAAGTCATCTTTTACTTGCTTAGCTATTCACAGTAACAGAAATTTTGACCAAGGGTGCCCAAACTTTTGCATGCCACTGTATTTGTAAACCTGCTGGCTCATTCTCAGCTCTGTCATACTGGTTCCCATCCGCCTGCCGTATTAGTTTAAACCTCTCCCAACACCTCTAGCAAATCTTCTCGGATATTGGTCCTCAGATTTAAGTATCACCCCTTCTTTTTGTACAGGTCACACCTGCCCCAGAAGAGGTCCCAATTATCCAGAAATCTGAATCACTGCCCCCTACTCCAATTCCTCAGCCACGCATTTATTCACCACCTCATTCTGTTCCTATCCTTTCTGTTGCATGACACAGGCAGTAATCCCAAGATTACTACCCTTCGAGTTCTGCTTCTCAACTTCCTTCCTAACTCCCTGTGCTCCTTTTTCAGGACCTCCTCCTTTTTTTGACCTATGTCATTGGTAGCAACATGCACCACGACTTCTGGCTGCTCACCCTCCCTTTTCAGGATATCGTGGACGCATCCAGAAACGTTACGGGTCCTGGCACCTGGGAGGCAAACTACCATCCATGTTTCCATTTCACGTTCGCAGAATCACATATCAGATCCCCTACATCATTGTCTGGTATGGAGTGAATTGGGAAAAGGCTGTAGAAAGTTGTAAACTCAGCAGGCTCTAATCATGGGCACTAACCTCCCCAGCATTGAGGAGACCTTCATAAGGTGATGCCTCAGGAAGGCAGAATCCATCATTACATGTCCTACATCACCTCTTCTCACTGCTCCTATCAGGGAGGAGGTACAGGAGCCTGAAGTCACACACTGAACAATTAAGGAACAGTTTCTTCCTCTTCGCTATCAGATTTCTAAATAAACAATGGACACTACCTCACTATTTTTTCTTTATTTGCTCTCTTTTAATTTTTATATATATTACTTATTGAAATTTATCATTTTTTAAAAATTATGTATGGCATTGTACCGCAACAAAACAATAAATTTCATGACATCTGCCCATGATATTCAACCTGATTCTGATTCTGATTTTAGTGAACAAAACTTTGTCTCATTTTTCTGTGTCTTAAGCCCAGTAGGGCAAGCACAATTGAACTTCAGTGTTCCCTAATCTTAGATACTTAGTACAAGGAAAACAACTCACCTCTTTAATTATTGTTTTGATAAAAAGCTATTAAATGTAATTACTTTGGTAATTATTTTTTGAGTGAAATTTAGTAAATGTGTATTTGGTTCTCCAGAGCCCTGTTTCCTATTTCTTGCTTCAGCAAATTCACGTTTTCCTTCAGGAGGGCTTTCTTTCTTATTTCCTGGTTGATTGAGTCAATGAGTTTTGCACACTGAGCTAAATATATTTCAATATCACTGTAATGGTTCCTTAAGGTTGTTATAGCTGAGGGCAGGATAGTGGGGATAAGCTCCCACTACCTACTAGATGTTCCCAATGGTGTGTGTCTCAAATAATCTCTGACAACCCAGTCCAGCTCCTGACCTTCAAGTGTGGTTGAGCCGCTGAGCCCAGTAGGAGTCTTTCTACTGACAGGAGGAGAAGTCATAGTCATAGTCATACTTTATTGATCCTGGGGGAAATTGGTTTTCGTTACAGTTGCTCCATAAATAATAAATTGTAATAGAACCATAAATAGTTAAATAGTAATATGTAAATTATGCCAGTAAATTATGAAATAAGTCCAGGACCAGCCTATTGGCTCAGGGTGTCTGACCCTCCAAGGGAGGAGTTGTAAAGTTTGATGGCCACAGGCAGGAATGACTTCCTATGACGCTCTGTGCTGCATCTTGGTGGAATAAGTCTCTGGCTGAATGTACTCCTGTCCCCACCCAGTACATTATGTAGTGGATGGGAGACATTGACCAAGATGGCATGCAACTTAGACAGCATCCTCTATTCAGACACCACCGTCAGAGAGTCCAGTTCCATCACCACAACATCACTGGCCTTACGAATGAGTTTGTTGATTCTGCTGATGTCTGCCACTCTCAGCCTGCTGCCCCAGCACACAACAGCAAACATGATAGCATTGGCCACCACAGACTCGTAGAACATCCTCAGCATAGGAAGCAAAGATGGGTTACTGACACCTTACAGCTGGTTGCACTGAGCAGCTGGGGCTTGTCAGCTGTGGTTGGCAGCTGTGGTTGGCAGCTCCTGCAGGAGAAGGAAAACACTAATCTCAAATCTCTGCTGCCTTGCAGCTATACCAAATCATAGGGAAGGCTTTGGGAGCCAAGGAAAAATCTGGAGCCAGAATTTCTAAGGCCATCCTGTGTTGTGTTCAATGGTGACTGGCATCTCCCGTAATGCTGATAGTGCCAAATTATCAGTCTTTCCCATTCCTTTGGATTCATCAGCTGTGTGGAGAGGAGGAGCCTGCTACATGGACAACAGCTTGCTCGCTATGTTGCGCTGCCCTGGCTTGCGTATCACATAGATAGCTGGCTCACAACATCCATGGTTGACCCTGACCAACAGAGGACTCAAATCACTGTAATGTCATGGAGCAGATTGCACACCTGTCCAATGAATAAGAACATATTTAACAAATTTACCAAATAGTGATACGTGAAACTAGATAAGAATAAATGATGATAATAAAGTATAGTTCATCTGGAATTTGAAGTGCAACCATTTGCTAGACGTTTTTGTTCAAGCATAAGCTCCAGGTACACTGTTTTAAGCATTTCTTTTTTCTTCTCAGCTGTTTCTCATACTTTCCCTTTGGTTCCTTTTTGCTTATTCAGTGAATATTACTCAAGTTTTCCATCCTTGTGGTTTTATTTCTCTCCTGATTCTGTTCTGGCTTTAGAATTTTGCATGTTCTGCAAAATGTGGTTGTGATTTTAGTAGCATATACATATAGGTGACACAAAAGGGCCAGAAACATCATGAAGGATCCCTCTCCTCCTGCTCAAGGGCTGTTTGTCACACTCCCATCAGGGAAGAAGCTCTATAGCATCCATACCAGGATTACCTGACTCAAAAAACAGTTTCTTTCCCCAGGCAGTGAGGCTGATCAGCACCTCCACCCATTAACACACCCATCCACACTCCCAACCACCATTACTTTATCATTTCCTGTCTGTCACCTTAGGCACAGATGCTCCTGTACCTACCATCACTTCATGGACGTTAAATCAATCAATGTATAGAAGCTATCTTATGTATTTATATTTATTGTGTTTTTATTAACAATATGTTCTTTATCTCACCGTGTTTCTTTTTGTACTGCTATGGATCTGGAGTAACTATTACTTCATTTTCCTTTAAACTTGTGTACTGAAAATGACATTTCACAATTTTGAATCATGAATATTGAAACTTAAAGATTGGAAGAGACACCATTTGACTAGGAAGATAGAGGGGATTATTGAGGGAGGGAGATGGAGGATTTGACTAAGAAAATTGGGGGGATTATTGAGGGAAGGAAGATTTGATAGAGGAAGATTGGGGGATTAGTGGGGGAAGTGGATGGTGCTTTGGCTAGGAAGATGGGGGATTATTGAGAGAAGAAAGAGGACTTGTTTAGGAAGATTGGGAGGATTATTGGTGGAGGGGAATGGCGGATTTGACGAAGATTGGGAAGATTATTGAAGGAGAGAGATGGAGGATTTAACTAGGAAATTTGGGGGATTATTGAGGGAGGTTGATGGTGATTTGACTAGAAAGATTGGGAGGATTATTAATGTGGGGATGGACGATTTGATGAGGAATATTGAGAAGATTATTGAGGGGAGGGGATGAAGGATTTGACTGGAACATTGGGGGAATTATTGAGGAAGGGGGATAGAGGATTTGACTAGGAAGATTGGGGGAGTTATTGAGGGAGGGGATGGAGGATTTGTCTTGGAAGATTGGGAGGATTATTGGGAAGGGGAATGGATAATTTGGCTGGGAAGTTTAGGAAGTTTAATGACAGAGGGAGATCTAAGATTTAATGAGGACAATTGGGGGGATTCTTGAGGGAAGGAGTTAGGGATTTGATGAGGAAGATTGGGGTTATTAAGGGACAGGGATGGGATTTGACTAGATGTCTGCATTTGTACCCCGTCATTGGCTTGTCCTTCCTTACATTCATGTTACATCCATCATCTACTTGTAAACCTGCTGGCTCATCCTCAGCTCTATCATACTGGTTCACATTTCCCTGCCATATTCGTTGAAACCACTCCGAACGGCTCTAGTAAACCTGTCCATAAGAATATTGGTCCCCCTTGGAATCAAGTGCAACCCTTCCCATTTGTCCAGGTCCCACCTACCCCAGAAGAGGTTCCAATTATCCAGAAATCTGAATCCCTACACCCTGTTCCAATTCTTTAGCCATGCAATTATCCACCACCTCATTCTATTCCTGTACTCACTATCGCATGGCACAGGTTGCATTACCAAGTATGCTACCTTTGAGGTTCTTCTTCTCAGCTTCCTTCCTAATTCCCTGTATTCTTTTTTCAGGACCTCCTCCCTTTTTCTCCCTATGTCATTGGTACCAGTATGTACCACAACTTCTGGCTGCTCAGCTTCCCCTTTCAGGAAATTGTGGAAGCATCCAGAAACATCACAGACCCCGGCACCCGGGAGGCAAACTGCCATCCATGTTTCCTTTACACGTCCACAGAATCACCTATCTGTACCCTGACTATACAGTCACCTATCAGTGCTGCCATCCTCTTCGGTTCCCTACCCTTCCAAGCCACAGGGCCAGACTCAGTGCCAGAAGCATGGCCACTGTTACTTCCCCTAGGTAGGTCATTCTCCCCCCTAGTAATACTCAAAATAGAGTACTTATTGTTGCGGGCGACAGCCATGGGGTGCTTTCCACTGTCTGACGTTCTCTCTTCCCTCTCTCGAGAATCACCCATTTATCTGTCTCCTGTAGCTTCTAGCCTTGATTTGGTCTTGGTTGACTACCTCCCTGTCTATCACTGCTTCATTTTCCCTAACAAGCCGAAGGTCATCAAGCTACAGCTCCAGTTCCCTAACATGGTCTCTAAGGAGCTGCATCTTGATGCATCTGGTGCAGACATGGCCATCGGGAAGGCTGGAAGTCTCACAAAAGTTGGGGGTGTTGTGGATAGTCTGGAGGGTTGTTTGAGGTTACAGCGGGACATTGATAGGATGCAAAACTGGGCTGAGAAATAGCAGATGGCGTTCAACCCAGTTAAGTGTGAAGTGATTCAGTTTGATAGGTCAATTTGAAGACCGAATATAATATTAATGATAAGACTCTTGACAGTGTGGAGAATCAGAGATCTTGAGGTCCGAGTCTATAGGACACTCAGAGCTGC
Source organism: Mobula birostris (assembly GCF_030028105.1). NCBI lineage: Eukaryota > Metazoa > Chordata > Chondrichthyes > Myliobatiformes > Myliobatidae > Mobula > Mobula birostris. Next base: position 249,002,834 of record NC_092370.1, on the reverse strand, counting down.
TCCACAGGTTGATAGTGTTAAGAAGGTGTATGGTGTGTTGGCATTCATCAACTGTGGGACTGAGTTCAAGAGTCGCGAGGTAATGTTATAGCTGTATGAGACCTTGGTCAGGCCCCACTTGGAGTACTGTGCTCAGTTCTGGTCACCTCACTACAGGAAGGATGTGGAAACTATAGAAAGGGTACAGATGAAATTTACAAGGGTACTGCCTGGATTGGAGAGTATGCCTTATGAGAATAGATTGAGTGAACTTGGCTTTTTCTCCTTGGAGCGACAGAGGATGAGAGGTGACCTGATAGAGGTGTACAAGATGATGAAAGGCATTGATCGTGTGGATAGTCATTTTTCCCAGGGCTGAAATGGCTAACACAAGTGGGAAATAGGTACCAGGGGGTGTCGGGGTAAGTTTTCACACAAAGAGTGGTGGGTGTGTGGAATGCACTGCCAGTGGTGGTGGCTGAAGTGGATACAATAGGGTCTTTTAAGAGACTCTTAGATAGGTACATGGAGCTTTGAAAAATAGAGGGTTATGTGGTAGGGAGTTTCTAGGCAGTTTCTAGAGCAGGTTACATGGGTCGGCACAACATTGCGGGCCGCAGGGTCTGTAATGTGATGTAGATTTCTATGTACTCTGCCTCAGACTGCTTCAACAACTGCTCTGACAATGACCGGTCTGCTTGGTGGTACCCCTATTTTATAGAGACCTGGTTTTTATAGATCTTCACAGGACCTGTGCAGGAACACTTCTGTAGTGGCTGCACAGTGCTCCAACCACCGACTCTCGTTGAAAAACATACTGCTTTTTAAACCTCTTCCTGGACCTGTGCAGGAATGCTTCTGTTGTGTCTGTGTAGCTCTGCAATCACTGACTCTCATTGAAAAACTTACCGCTTTTTAAACCTCTTCGCTGGACTTATGCAGGAATGTTTCTGTTGTAGCTGCGCGGTTCTCCAATCAATAACCTTGTCATGTCTGTGTGGAGTTTACACCTTCCAAATGCTGCTTCCTGTGCTTCCCCTGGAAGCCACACTTCCTTCCTACATCCCAAGTGTAATTGCCAGTCAGTTATCTAGCCAGTGTTAGAATCTGGGAAGCGTTAATGAGAATGTGGGGTGAGTTGGGAGCATCAGGTTTCTGAGAGAGTACATAATGGATAATCTCACCTCAGCACCACCTCATTTGTCACAGCAGCATTTTCACTTCCTGAGGAGGTTGAAGTGGGTGAGGTTGCTCTCCCAAGTCTCCACCATTCTAACAAGCTCTACAGCAGAACCACTGAGGGTGTCCTAACCAGCTGCACCACCATCTGGTATAGGAATTCCAAGGTATCTGTCCGCAAGGCCCTACAAAGGATTGCGAGCATTACAGACAAGATCACCAGGTCTCTCGTCCACCCACCAGAGATATTTATCGAGAGTGCTGCATATGCAGGACCCTTGTCAATGATCCTTTCCATCTGTTTCAAAATCTCTTTCTGCCGGACGATGCTGAGGATGTCCTACGAGTCTGTGGTGGCCAGTGCGATCATGTTTGCTGTTGTGTGCTGTTGTGGGGCAGCAGGCTGAGGGTAGCAGATACCAACAGAATCAACAAACTCATTCGTAAGGTCAGTGATGTTGTGGGGATGGAAATGGACTCTCTCACGGTGGTGTCTGAAAAGAGGATGCTGTCCAAGTTGCATGCCATCTTGGACAATGTCTCCCATCCACTACATAATGTACTGGTTGGGCACAGGAGTACATTCAGCCAGAGACTCATTCCACCCAGATGCAACACAGAGCGTCATAGGAAGTCATTCCTGCCTGTGGTCATCAAACTCTACAACTCCTCCCTTGGAGGGTCAGACACCCTAAGCCGATAAGCTGGTCCTGGACTTACTTCCTGGCATAATTTACATATTACTTTTTAACTATTTATGGTTTTATTACTATTTAATTATTTATGATGCAACTGTAATGAAAGCCAATTTACCCCGGGATCAATAAAGTATGACTATGACTATGTGCAGTTGAGATCTAACAGCCAGGAAGACAGTACTGCAATGCTCTGTGGAGAGCGAAGGGAAAGACAAGGCACAGAAGAAGTCATAGTCATCCACTGAGACCAAGGAAGACTCCAGTTTGTGATGCTTGTTCGAAAACTAGATCCAGACTTCTGATTTCAGGACAGTGGAACTGCCCCAGTGCAATGGCTTTTGCACATTGAAAACTCTCCCACACAAGTTTCCTGTCATCATCGGGCACGATGGGCAACCATCATTATAAACAGTCGTAAATTAAGTCAATCCGTAAAGGAGGTGGTTCAATGTGAATCACGCTGAATACAGATAATAATATCTGTTAATTTTAACAATTATTTAATTGGAACTAAGTTTCTCCATTAAGATTGATATGTTAATTAGGTGAATCAGTAACTCAATAGTTCACATCAGGTTTTCTTTCTTAGTTTGAAAATGATATATAGCCACAGTCTCAGGTGATTGTCTCTTCGTACATTAGTTAAAAAGAGAGAATCTCTCCTGACTGCGAGTGCTGTCCAGCTCTTTGACCACATTCTCACTCAGACTCATCAGCACAACAGATGTCAGCCCTCCCCTCCTGGCCAGCTCTCAGTCCACTCCTCTCAGTATATTGGTCATCTCCACTTGTTCAGTACAGACAAAAGGTCTTAATGCAAAACACTAACTATCCATTTCCATAAGACCATAAGACATAGGAGCAGACTTAGGCCATTCGGGCCATTGATTCTGTCTGCCTTCCCATCATAGTCATCTTATTATCCCCCTCAACCCCATTCTCCTGGCCTCTCTCCATAACCTTTGATGCTCTTACTAATCAAGAAACTATCAACCTCTGTTTTAAATATATCCAGTGACTTGGCCTCCATAGCTGCCTCTGGCACTGAATTCCACAGATTTACCACTGTCTGGCTAAAGAAATTCTTCCTCACCTCTATTCTAAATGGACATCTCTCTTTTCTGAGGTTGTTCCTACTGGTCTTAGACTCCTCTACTATGGAAAACATCCTCTCCACATCTACTCTATCTAGGCCTTTTAACATTTGATAGGTTTCAATGAGGTTGCCCCCATTCTTCCAAGCTCTAGGGGTACAGGCCAAGAGCCATCAAACACTCCTCCTATGTTAAATCTTTCATTTCTGGAATCATTCTCCTCAACCTTCTCTGGACCCTCTCCAATGCCAGCACAGCTTTTCTTTGATAAGGGGCCTAAAATTTCTCACAATACTCCTGGAACAGTCTGCCTAATGTTTTACAAAGCCTCAACATTACATCCAAGAGAAAATCTGCAGATGCCGGAAATCTAAGGCTCTCAGCCTGAAATGTCAACTTTACTCTTTCCATTGATGCTGCATGGCCTGCCGAGCACCTACAGCATTTTGTGTCTGTTGCTCAACATTACATCCTTGTTTTTGTATTCATTATCAAATTTATTATCAAAGTACATACGTGTCGCCGAATACAACCCCAAGATTCATTTTCTTGTGGGCATACTCAATAAAAGTTCAAAAGGTTCAAAGTTTCAAAGGGCGAGTTTAATGTCAGAGAAATGTATACAATATACATCCTGAAATGCTTTTTCTTCACAATAAATCCATAAAAAATAACCATAACAGAATCAGTGACAGACCACACCAACTTGGGCATTCAGGCAGTGTGCAAATGACAACAACCTGTGAAAAACCAAAAAGAAAGAAATCATAATAAATAAACACACAATAAATATTGAGAACATAAGGAGGCATGGGATCCAAGGGGGGCATTGCTTTGTGGATCCAGAACTGGCTTGCCCACAGAAGGCAAAGAGTGTTTGTAGGCCGGTCATATTCTGCATGGAGGTCGATGACCAGTGGTGTGCCTCAGGAATCTGTTCTGGGACCCTTACTCATCATGATTTTTGTAAATGACCTGGATGAGGAAGTGGAGGGATGGGTTAGTAAATTTGCTGATGACACAGATGTTGGAGGTGCTGTGGATAGTGTGGAGGGCTCTCAGAGGTTACAGCAGGACATCGATAGGATGCAAAACTGAACTGTGAAGTGGCCGTTGGAGTTCATACCAGATAAGTGTGAAATTGTTCATTTTGGTAGGTCAAATATGATGGCAGAATATAGTATTAATGGTAAGACTCCTAGCAGTGTGGAGGATCAGAGGGATCCTGGGGTCCGAGTCCATAGGAAGCTCAAAGCAGCTGCGCAGGTTGACTCTGTGGTTAAGAAGGCATACGGTGTATTGGCCTTCATCAATCGTGGAATTAAATTTAGGAGCCGAGAGGTAATGTTGCAGCTATATAGGACCCTGGTCAGAGCCCACTTGGAGTACTGTGCTCAGTTCTGGTCGCCTCACTACAGGAAGGATGTGGAAACCATAGAAAGGGTGCAGAGGAGATTTACAAGGATGTTGCCTGGATTGGGGAGCATGTTTTATGAGAATAAGTTGAGTGAACTCGGCCTTTTCTCCTTGGAGAGACGAAGGTGACCTGATAGAGGTGTATAAGATGAGAGGCATTGATCGTGTGGATAGTCAGAGGCTTTTTCCCAGGGTTGAAATGGCTGCTACAAGAGGGCACAGGTTTAAGGTGCTTGGGAGTAGGTACAGAGGAGATGTCCGGGGTAAGTTTATTTACAGATAGAGTGATGAGAGGGTGGAATGGGTTGTCGGCAACGGTGGTGGAGGCGGAAACGATAGGGTCTTTTAAGAGACTTTTGGATAGGTACATAGAGTTTAGTAAAATAGAGGACTATGGGTAACCCTAGTAATTTCTAAGGTAGGGACATGTCAGCACAACTTTGTGGGCTGAAGGGCCTGTATTGTGCTGTAGGTTTTCTATGTTTTCTATAAAGAGTCCTTGAAAGTGAGTCCATAGGTTGTGGGAGCAGTTCAGTGATGGGGCAAGTAAATTTGAGTGAACTTATCCCCTTTGGTTCAAGTGTCTAATGGTTGAGGGTAATAACTGTTCTTCAACCTGGCAGCATGAGTCCTGAGGCTCCTGTACCTTCTTCCTGATTGCAGCAATGAGAGCATGGACTGGGTGCTAAGTGAAACTGATAATAGATGTTGCTTTCCTGCGACAATGTTTGATGTGGATGAGTTCAATGGTGGGGAGAGATTTACCCATGATGGACTGGGACATGTCCACTACTTTTTGTAGGATGTTTTAGTACATATATCACACTCAGCACATAAAACACAATGTTACCAGAAGTAAGTTAATAAATGCATTTAGTGCACAGTACGGGTAAGCAGTAACCAGTAAACAGTACACAGCTCACTATCCTAGTGATGCCAAGATGATTGTGTATAAGATAGCCCTGTGTTCTTGGCAATTGTTTCCACCATTACCGTTGCCTTGAAATACTATGCAAGCCAAGGCAGTACGAGGTGGAGAGCAAGCTGTTCCCCATGTAGCAGGCTCCTCCTTTCCACAGAGTTGATGAACCCAAAGGCATGGCAGAAACCAATACAGTTTGGGACCAGCAGCATGGTAGGAGTTGCCAGTCCACGTTCAACTCAACATAGGACTACCGTAAGGACTTGCTTGCGGATTACTCCCGAAGCTCTCCCAATGAGTGGGTATAGACATAAGGCAGCAGAGGTTTGAGATCAAAGTTTTCCTTCTCCTTGATGAGCTGCCAGCTATGGCTGACAGGCTCTACCTGCCTGGAGCAACTGGTTTTGCCCTTCTCTTGTCAGTAGAAACGGTTCCACCAAACTTAGTAGCTGAGCCACATGTGAAGGCCAGAAGCTAGACTTGGCTGTCAGAGGCAATTTGAGATACACGGCATTGGGAGCACTTAAGTGGAAGTGGAAGTTTATCCCCATTACCAGCCTCGGCTATGACAGCCTTAAGTAACCAACCTCAATGGAAAAAGGCTGCTTGCATTTACTCTGTCAATACCCCTCATCAGTTTCCATAGCTCTATCAAGTCTCCCCTCAGTCTCCTACGCTCTAGGGATTAAAGTCCTAAAGTACTCCAATGTAGTTTAATTACTGGTTTCTCTCTTGAAATGTTGCAGAAATCCTCAGATCTTTGGATGCTTTTTGTAATTCACAGCAGACCGAGAGCAGATGTACTTTCTGGTTGATTTAAAGTCTAGAGGACAGAGCAGTTTCTCCCAGACATAGAGGGAACACTAGTCCTGTTCTGAACTTTGAGCATGAGTGCAAGAATGAAAAGATGAAAAGAGAGCTCAAGGGCAGTAGAAGATGCTTGTAGAGAGAGGATAAGGAAAGGGAGGGGAGCTCAGCAAGTGGCCATTGGAGCAACAGTCCCCCAGGTGGTTAGATTGCTTTGGATGCTCTTTACACATTAAGGTGAGAGACAGAATCAAAGTTCAAAGTAAAACTTATATAAAAGCATGTGCAATCCCGAGATTCATTTCTTACAGGCATATACAGTAATCTAAGAACCATAATAGAATCAATGAAAGATTGAAAGGGTGGACAAACAACTAATGTGTAAAAGATAGCAAACTTAAAATACAAATGAGAAAAAATAAATATATGACCAATAAGTATCAAGAACATGAGATAAGGAGTCTTTGAAAGTGCGTCCATAGGTTGTGGGAACAGTTCAGTGTTGTGGTGACTGAAGTTATCCCCTCTGGTTCAAGAGCCTGATAGTTGAGGTGCAATAACTGTTCCGTAACCTGTTGGTGTGAGTTCTGAGTCTCCTGCACCTTCTTCCTCATGGTGACAGTGAGACGAGAGCTAACCTGTGTGATGTGTGTCCTTGATGATGGATGCTGCTTTTCTGCATTTTGTAGATGTGCTCAATGGGCTTCACCCGTGATGGACTGGGCCTCATCTGCTACCTGTTGTCAGGTTTTCTGTTCAACGGCATTGGTGTTTCCATACCAGGCTGTGATGCAACCAGTCAATATACTCTCCACCACATACCTTTAGAAGTTTGTCAAGGTATTAGATGTCATGCTGAGTCTGGCAAACTTCTAAAGAAATAGACATGCTGTTGTGCTTTCTTCTTAATTGCACTTACGTGCTGAGCCCAAGACAGGCAGCTGAAATGATAACACCAAGAAATTTAAAGTTGATCCCTGATCATAACTGGCTAGTGGACATTGGTTTTCTCCTCCTGAAGTCAATAATCATCTCCTTGGTCTTGCAGACATTACTGTTGTTGAGGTACCACTCAGCCAGATTTCCAGTCTCCCTCCTATTGTTACCACATTTGATTTGGCCAATGATACTGGTGTTGTCAGCAAACTGAAATATGGCATTGGAGCTGTCATAAGTATAAAGTGAGAAGAGCACGGGGGATAAGCACACATCCTTATAGTGCAACTACGTTGGTGGAGGTTTGGACGAGATGTTGTTAACAATCTGAACAGATTCTGGTCTGCAAGTGAAGTAATCGAGGATACAATTGCACAAGAAGGTATTGAGGCCAAAGTTTTGAAGCTTATTGATTAGTTTTGAGAGAATGATGGTACTGAATGTTGAGCTGTAGTTGATAAAGTGCATCCTAATGTATGCATCATTATTGTCCAGATGTTCCAGGGTTAAATGAAGAGCCAATGAAACGGCATCTGTTCCGGACCTGCTGTGATGGTAGGCAAATTGGAGTGGATACAATTCGCTTCTCTGGCGGGAGTTGATACGTTTCATCACCGGCCAGTAAGAACACTTCATCACTGTGGATGTAAGTGCTACTGAGCAATAGTCATTGAGGCAGGTTACCATGTTCTTCTTGGGCACCAGTGTGATTGAATCCAGCTTGAAGCAGGTGGGTACTTCAGACTGCTGAAGTGAGAGGTGAACACTCCAGCCAGTTGATCAGCACAGGTCTTTATTACTCGGCCAGGAAAGCCATCTGGACCAGACAGTTTCCATGGGTTCACCCTCCTGAAGGAGGCTTACACATCAGAGTTGGTATGTCACCTGTAAGGTGACTCAATCAATCCCTTTATCTTACTGCCATTGAGTGTAAGGTCGTTGCTGTGACACCACTCAACCAGCTGGTCTATTTCATTCCTGCACCACACGTAAAATCACTAATAATGTGGAAAACTTAATGCATGTGTGCAGTACATCAAGGATTATTGCCACAATTCTGATCAGTTCTATGCACCATATGCAAAGAACCCTGCAAGATTTAGTTTACGAGTTCTCGTTCTAATTCCTTCACTATTTTATGTCCTTGAGAAGAATTTCTAGGCCGTTATCCTCAAACTATTATCCTCTGAGTCATTCCCACATTAGTAGGTAAGATGCCAAATTTCAAATTTATTGTCATTCAACTCTATACATGTGTACCAACAAATGAAGCAACGTTCCTCTGGACCAAGGTGCACAACACAGTACATATAACTCTCACACAAAAAGTATAATGTAATGTTACCACAAATAAAATAAGGTGGATTTACAACACGATTAAAAAACGCAAGTGACGAAACCTGGTTGGTGACAGGCAGTTCAGTAGTCTCACTGCCTGGGAGAAGAAGCTGTTTACAATCCTGACAATTCTAGTTCTAATGCTATGGTACCTCCTGACTGATGGTGGGGGAATCAAGTGATTGTTGGACAGACGAGAGGTAACATTGGCAATGCTAAGAGCCCTGCATATGCAATGGTCCTGATAAATATCTCTGATGGAAGGAAAAGAGACCGCAATGATTCTCTCAGCAGTCCTCACAATCCTTTGTAAGGACTTGGGGTCAGATACCTTGCAGTTCCTGTAACAGATTTTGTGCTGCAACTAGTCAGGACACTCTTGATAGTGCTCCTGTAAAAATTAATTGGAATGGGGATGGGGAACCTCACTCATTTCAATCTCCTCAGGAAGTGGAAACGTTACTGCATTTTATTGACCAAAGAGATGGTGTTGATGGACCAGGTGAGATCATCCGTTATGTTGTAAACAAGATAAAATCTACAGATGTTGGAAATCAAAGTAATACACACAAAATGCTGGAGGAACTCAGTAGACCAGGCAGCATTTATGGAAAGGAGCAACCAGTTGGCGTTTCCGGCTGAGACCTTCCATCAGGACTGTTGGCCTGCTGAGTTCCTCCAGCATTTTGTTTGCAATACTCATTCGTTATGCGCACTCTCAGAAAATTGACTCACCTAATTGTCTCCACGGAGGAGCCATTTACTTGCAGTGAGGAGTGGTCAGCCTGCAATGTATAGTGACCTTGAGAAAGCTTCTGTAAAATAAATAAATTGTTACAAAGGTTTTGTCACTCTGGCTTCAAAAAGATATGAGAAATGAGAAGTATCTGAGATTTTAACAAGGCAGAGTAGATTTTCAGTAAAGACTAACTGAATCCTAATATTATATTTGATGTAATTACACTCTACAAGAGGACACAGTCAAGGTCAAAAAAGTAAGTTGAATGCATGCTTACATTTAATTTACATGGATGCTGATAAGTATTTCAAGAATAGATCTCAATAAACATGGACAAACTTTATCCAGAAATTCATGAGAATAGATTATTAGAAAACAGAATTGAAGAAATGAAAAATAAATCACTGCATCATGAATTTAGGACAAATTGATGGTAAGCTGTCATAAGCACCAGTATTTTTTGGTGGAGCGGCAGGTAGAGTTGAGGAAACAGGTAGGATGCAGAAGGACTTAGACAGATTAGGGGAATGGGCAAGGAAGTGGCAAATGAAATATAATGTTGGAAAATGCATGGTCATGCACTTTGGTAATAGAGATAAATATGCAGAATATTTTCTAAATGGGGAGAAAATCCAAAAATCTGAGATGCAAAGGGACTTGGGAGTCCTTTTGCAGAACACCCTAAAGGTTAACTTGCAGGTAGAGTTGGTGGTGAGGACGGCAAATGCAATGTTAGCATTCATTTCAAGAGGTCTAGAATACCAAAACAGGAATTTGATGCTGAGGCTTTACGAGGCACTGGTGAAGCCTCACCTTGAGTATTGTAAACAGATTTGGGCCCCTCATCTTAGAAAAGATGTGCTGGCATTGGAGAGGGTCCAGAGGAGATTCACAAGGATGATTCCAGGAATGGCTCTGGGTCTGTACTCACTGGAATTTTGAAGGATGAGGGGGAATCGTTGAAACCTTTCGAATGCATTACTAAATGACAATAAGAGAGGACTGCATGTCCTCATAATCTAATCTAATCTAATGTTGAAAGGCCTAGACAGAGTAGCTTAGGAGGATTAATGGTGCCTAGCTGCGACTCTGTTGCTTGCATCTTTGAAAACAGCTCTATTTCCATCTTTTTATATATATATTTTTTTATTTTCAAAATATCTCTATTTTTCCTTTTCAGGTTTCTTTTGAAGACCTGACCTGGAGTTACACGCTGACTAGTGTTCTTTGCGGGAATGGGACCAGCTCGCGGGGTTTCATGACTGGCCGTTATTCGGCACGCCAAGGGCTCTGCCTAAGGTCTCAGCTCATCTTCAGAGGTCTGAGATCTCGTGGCTCTGGAGATGGGCGGATCGAAGGTCGGTGTCTGAGCAGGAGATTGGTGTGCTGTGGGAGATGGAAGACCTAAGGCTGTGTGCCCAGAGACCTGAGATCTTTTTGGGCACAGAGCTCAGAAAAAGCGACGCAACTGATTTTTACCATCGTAAACCAGCGAGTTGTTTGTTATGTCTCCACTCTGGCTGTGAAATGGAGACACCTCTTTCTCCCTTATTAGAGAGAGAGAGCCTGTGGTATGTGGAATACCGAGTGAATAAGTAGTCATTATGGTAACTGCAAGTCTGCGTCTTTGCTGTTGGTTTGCTCACTCTTGAGTGCTCAGTGGCGGGTGCCGATGCTTTTTTTGCTGCTGGGGGGAGGGGGGATCATTGCTTGCTGCCGCTTACGCGCAGGAAGGAGGGGAGCTCCAGGGACTTTGGGGTTCTAATGTTTAATTGTTGTTCATTCTTTGGGGGCACTGTTCTGTTTTCGTGGATGGTTGTGAAGAGAAAGCATTTCAGGATGTATATTGTATACATTTCTCTGACATTAAATGTACCTTTGAAACCTTTTGACTAGATGTGAAAAGGATGTTTCCCATGGTGGGAATGTTTAGGACAAGAGGCCACAGCCTCGGGATAGAGGGGCATCCATTCAAAACAGAGATATGGAAACATACCTTTAGCCAAAGGGTGGTGAATTTGTGGAAATTTATTACCACAGGCAGCTGTGGAAGCCAGGTTGTTGGGTGTTTTTAAGGCAGAGATTGATAGGTTCTTGATTGGACATGGCATCAAAATTTACGGGAAGAGGGCGGGGAAATGGGATTGAGGAGGAGAAAAAAAAGGATCAGCCTTGATGAAAAGGCAGAACAGACTCAATGGACCAAATGGCCTAATTCTGCTCCTCTGCCTTATGGTCTTATTTGTTAATTATTCTCTTATCTAGAGTAGCTGTGCTTTCTGCTTAATCTGGTCAAGTTTATTTTGACTGGAACTATTCGCACTGATCACAGGGTTCCTATGTTTTGAGAATGATTCGTCTCAAGGCATAACTCACTCAAGTCACCAACATTCTGTTGGAATCCCTGTGTATAAACATTTGTTTCTGTCTCTACATGGGAGTCTGTCAGTCCTCTGCATCCGGTTCAGTCATTGCCAGCGCACACCGTGACATTCAGCCTTTTGCAGTTCTCTACGTTTTTGTCTGTAACTGCATGGAGATCCGAGGTAATTCTTTAATCTTCCTTTAGCAATTGAAGCTGAGTTTTATTTACTCATTCCCAGGAGATGGTCATGGTTGGCAAGTGCAGCATCTATTATCCATTATCCACCCCTAATTGACTTCATCTGCACGGGAAGCTGACCAGCAACTTCAAAGGGTAGTTACTTGAAACTGGAGTTTGACTTAAATCAGGCTGGGGATGGCAGCCCTCTGCCCTCCAAAGATAACGGTGAACCTGTACAGTTTTCTGATAGTCCTGTACTTTCCTTGTTCCAATTACTGATACCACTTTGCATTTCAAAATTTACTTATTTGCTCGAATTTCCAATACCAACTCTTATGATGGGATTTGAACGTTGTTTGCGGCTCAGACCATGGACAGTAGTCCATTCACTTAATTCCTGTGAAACACCAGAGAATGGGCAGATGCTGAGACTCCTGAGCAACACATACAAACTGCTGAAGGATCTCAGGGTCCCGAAGAAAGGCCTCAGCCCGAACCGTTGACCGGCACCAGCCCACCTGCCGTCAGTATATACTGTGTAGAGAAAGGTGCTGGAAAAGGGCTAGTAACATCGTGAAGGGTCATGGACTCTTTCTCACTCCCATCAGGGAGGAAGCTACATAACCTCCAGGCCAGGAACTCCAGACTCAAAAACAGAGACTTTCCCCAAACAGTAAGGCTGATCAACACCTCCACCCACTGACCCACCACTACTTAATCATTTCCTGTCAGTCATCTTGTGTACAGATGCTCCTGTACCTAGTGTTACTACATGCACATGCTGTCAATCTATATATATGCAAGCTTATGTATTGATAGTTGTTGTATTTTTTATCTTATTGTATTTTTTTGTGCTGCACCAGATCCGGAGTAGGAACTAGTTTGCTCTTTACACTTGTGACAAGGAAATTACATTAAACAACCTTGAGGCCCCCCCCCACCCTTTTCCTTGTCCCTGAGCCTCCTGTCCCATGATCCTCTCATATCCCTTTTGCCTATCACCTGTCCAGCTCTTGGCTCCATCCCTCCCCCTCCTGTCTTCTCCTATCATTTTGGATCCCACCCCCCCTCCAACTTTCAAATCTCTCACTAACTCTTCCTTCAGTTAGTCCTGACGAAGGGTCTCGGCTGGAAACGTTGACTGTACCTCTTCCTAGAGATGCTGCCTGGCCTGCTGTGTTCATCAGTAACTTTGATGTGTGTTGCTTGAATTTCCAGCATCTGCAGAATTCCTCGTGTTTATGTTTTCAAACAATCTTGAGCCTTGATTTCCACAGATGCTGCCTGACCTGCCGAGTTCCTCCAGCATTTTGTGTAAGTGGACATGTAGCCTGTTCCAAAATGCTGGCTTCCAGAAAAATCTGTTAAATACTATTCCTCAAATCTATTTTCCTAAACACACCATTAACACTCATCGCTCGCCGTCCCCAACCCCCATTTCCCCATGTCTGATTAGTCATTTACACTGAGGGCAATAGTCTGCAATTAACCAAATAACCAGAAAATCTCTGGGGTGTGGGGCTTGGGGACATGAGTGGAAAGGGAGGGCATGCAGCTTCCATAGTGTGAGCATCAGAGTTCAACGACAGACCTGTGCTCTCCACTCCCATATTCAAGATTTAAGACTGATTAATTTCATTTCCTGTACTTAAGTGTAAAAAACAAAATAATTGTTCCTCCGGGTCCGGTGTAGCACAAACAAGGCCTCAAAAGATAAGGAACATAATAATAAAAAAAAGCAGAATTAATACAAATACATATGATGGCTTATATACACTGAGGTCACTTCCCCACTTTTCCTATGCTGCATCGATGATTGCATTGGTGTAGCTTCCTGCACCCATGTGGAACTCGTCGTCTTCACCCACTATGCATCCAACTTCCACCCTGCCCTCAAATTAACCTGGTTTATTTCTGACAAAACCTTTCTTTTTCTTTCTTTCTTTCTTTCTTTCTCTTTCTCTCTCTCTCTCTCTCTCTCTCTCTCTCTCTCTCTCTCGTTTATCTACTGATGTCTATTATAAACCCACGGACTCTCAGAGCTACCTTGACTATGCCTCTTCCCACTCTGTTACTTGTAAAAATGCCATCCCTTTCTCTCAATTCCTCTGTCTTCACCACATCTGCTCTCAGGATTAGGCTTTCCATTCTAGAATGAAGGAGATGTCCTCTTTCTTCAAAGAAAGGGGCTTTCCTGCCTCCACCATCAATGATGCCCTCAAACGCATCTCTTCATGTTTGCCCTCATCCCATTCTCCTGCCACCCCACCAGGGATAGTATTCCTCTTATCCTCACCTCCTACCCCACCAGGGATAGTGTTCCTCTTATCCTCACCTCCCACCCCATCAGCACCTGCATCCAGCACATAATTCTCCGCAACTTCCACTACCTCCAACGGGATCCCACCACCAAACACATCCTTCTCTCCTCCCCACTTTCTGCTTTCCACTGGGATCACTCCCCAAGTGTTTCTCTTGATCATTCGTCCCTCCCACTGATCTCCCTCCTGGCACTTACCCTTGCAAGTTGTACAAGTGCTACACCTGCCTCTGCACTTCCTCCCTCACCGCCATTCAGGGCCCCAAACAGTCCTTCCAGGTGAGGCAACACTTCACCTGTGAGTCCGTTGGGGTCATATACTGTGTCTGGTGTTCCCAGTGTGGCCTCCTATATTTCGGGGAGATGCAAAGTGGATTGGGAGACTGCTTCGCTGAGCAACTACGCCCTGTCTGCCAGAAAAAGTGGGATCTCCCAGTGGTCACCCATTTTAATTCCACTTCTCATTCCCCATTCTGATATGTCAATCCACGGCCTCCTCTACTGTTGTGATGAGGCCACGCTCAGGTTGGAGGAGCAACACCTTATATTCCATCTGGGTAGCCTCCAAGCTGGTGGCATGACCGTGGTTTCTTGAACGTTTGGCGATGCCCCTCCCACCCCACTTCATTATTCCCCATATGCATTTCAGTCTCTCACCCTACGTCCTTGCCTGCACTCTAGTGCTCCTTCACCTTTCCTTTTTCTATGGCCTTCTGCCCTCCCCTATTACATCTCCCCATTCTCCAGCCCTCTATCTCTTTCACCACTCAACTTCCCACCCCCCCCCGATTTCACCAATCACCTTGTATTTCTTCCTCTTCTGCCCCCACCTTGACTCCTGACTCCTCATCTTTTCGTTCTCCACCCTTGCTGAAGGATCTCAGCCAAAAGTGTCGACTCCACTCTTTTCCATCCTCCCTGGCCTCCTCAGTTCCTTGCTTCTTCATTTTGTGTGTGTTACTTGGATTTCCAGCATCCGCAGATTTTCTCTCACTTTATATACATTGATAGCCAGTTGCTGGGGTATGAGGGCATCTGTACTAACTGCTACCACCATGTGGATGTGTCAGATTTATAGGTTGGTTGGAAACAACGTCGGGTAAATTACAAAAAAAACCCCACCAAAGCTAAAATCTGTCCCCGACCTGTAATTGATACGTTTAGCAAGACATTTCGTTTTCCCATTCAGAACTGAGTTAAGATAATCGCTCTTCCACTTTATAGTTTCTGGTCCAGAAATGTGGCAAAGATTTTACAGACCAGAAAATCAATATTTAACAGAAGCCAAGTCTTTGGTGCAGGTTTCCAGCTTTGTGAAATGATTGTTAGAAATGCTGACTTCTTCACACTCTGTAAAGGGAGAACGATTTTTCCAGACTAACGTTTTATTGAGGTCAGCGTTCTTTCTACACTTGCTGTGTGCAAAGTAACACAAGATTTAAAATGCTCTTCTCCTTTGTTTCCTGAACTTATAATTGACACCAAATAATACAGCAGCAGCAAGGTAAACAAACTTTGCTTTATAAAGTTCTTTCAGTAGGCTAAATTTTAAACACTATTCTTTTACCTTAGACTTGCTGCTATCAGGAAAAAGGTATGGCAGCCTTAGGACCCACACCACCAGAGTCAGGAACAGTTATTACCCCTCAATCATCTAGACTATAAGACATAGGAGCAAAATTAGGCCATTCAGCCCATTGAGTCTTGTCCGCAATTCCATCATGGCTGATCCCAGATCCCACTCAACTCCATACACCTGCCTTCTTGCCATACCCGCAGACATGACCTCCACCGCAGTCTGTGGCAGAGCATTCTACAGACTTACTATTCTCTGGCTAAAATATTCCTCCTTACCTCTGTTCTAAAGGGTCATAACTTAATTTGAGGCTGTTCCATCTAGTTCTGGACAAACCCACTAAAGGAAACATTCTTTCCACATCCATCCTATCTAGTCCTTTCAACATTCCGCAGGTTTCAATGAGATCACCATGCATTTTTCTAAATTCCAGTGAGTACAGGCCCAAAGCTGTCAAAATCTCCTCATATGTAAACCCCTTCATTCCTGGAATCATCCTCATGAACCTCCCCTGGACTCTTTCCAATGCCGAAACATCACTTTTAGATATGGTGCCCAGAACTGTTGAAAATACTAATCCAGCTGGGCAACTTCCTCTCTCATGCCTCTGTAATTCCCTTTATTCCATTGTGATACTGATACATGTGATTAAAACTTCTCCCTCTCAAATTGCAGTATGAATTCAATCATATTATGATTACTATCTCCTAAGCGTTCTTTTATATTAAGCTCCCTAATAAGATCTGGGTTATTACACAACACCCAATCTAAGGTAGCCTTTCCCCGAGGAGGCTCAAGCACAAGCTGCTATAGAAAGCCATCTCGTAGGCTTTCAACAAATTCCCTCTCTTGTGATCCAACATCGACCTAATTTTCCCATCCCTTTGCATATTGAAGTCTCCAATTACAATTGTGTCATTACCCTTATTACATGTCCTTTCCAGCTCCCTTTGCAATCTCAACCCCCATCTTAGTTACTATTTGGAGGCCTAAATATGATTCCTATAATGGAATTTTTACCCTTGCAAATTCTTAACTCCACTCACAAAGACTCAACATTCTCTGACCCTATGTCATCTCTTTCTGAAAATGTAATTCTATCTCTTACCAACAGGGCCACATCACCGCCTGTGCCTTCCTGCCTGTCTGCTTGATGCAAAGTATATCCTTTGATGTTAAAGCAACACTCACAACACGCTGGAGGAACTCAGCAGGTCGGGCAGCATAGAATAGGGGAAAGCACAATGGGTAGTAGAAGGAGGCAGAACCATGAGGGAGGTGGTAGGCAGCTGGGGGGGGGGCAGGGTGACATAGGGATAGGGGAAGGGAGGGGGAGGGAATTACTGGAAGTTGGAGAATTCTTTGATGTTAAGCTCCCAACTATGTCCTTCTTTCAGCCACGACTCAGTGATGCCCACAACATCCTACGAACCGATCTCTAATTTCACCACCAGTTCATCCAACTTATTCTGAATGCTATGCACATTTAAATACAGTATAGCACCTTCAGTCCTGCATTCTTCACCTCTTTGAATTTTGCCTGTGTGGTACAAATTAACTCTTTGCTCTGTTTGGATTTGTATCCAGTCATTGGCTTGTCCTTCCTTACATTCATGTTACAAATCATCTACTTGCAAATCATCTGGCTCACCTTTAGCTATATCATCCTGGTTCTCATCCACCTGCCGTATTAGTTCAAATCACTCCCAACAACTCTAGTAAACCTGCCTGCAAGGATATTTGTCCCCCTGGGATTCAGGAGCAACCCATCCCTTTTGAACGGTTCCCACCTGCCCCAGAGAGGCCCCAATAATCCAGAAATCAGAATCCCTGCTCCCGGCTCCAATTCTTCAGCCACATATTCAAGACAATGCCACCTCATTCTATTCCTATGCTCACTATTGCATGGCACGGGCAGCAATCCTATGATTACTACCCTTAAACCAGAAGGGATAGCTTCACTCAGCTTCACTGACCCAACATGGAACTCTTCCCACAACCTACGGACTCACTCAAACAGACTCTTCACCTCATGCTCTCAATATTTATTACTATTATTATTATTATTAATTTTTCTTTCTTTCTGCATTTGCACAGATGCATGTCTTTTGTACTCTGGTTGTCTGTCCCCTTGGTATCGTCTTTCATTGATTCTATCATAGAACATAGAATAGTACAGCACATTACAGGCCCTTCAGCCCACAATGTTGTGCCAACCCTCAAACCCTGCCTCCCATATAAGCCCCCACCTTAAATTCCTCCATATACCTGTCTAGTAGTCTCTTAAACTTCACTAGTGTATCTGCCTCCACCACTGACTCAGGCAGTGCATTCCACGCACAAACCACTCTCTGAGTAAAAAACCTTCCTCTAATACCCCTCATGAACTTCCCACCCCTTACCTTAAAGCCATGTCCTCTCGTATTGAGCAGTGGTGCCCTGGGGAAGAGGTGCTGGCTATCCACTCTATCTATTCCTCTTATTATCTTGTACACCTCTATCATGTCTCAGCTCATCCTCCTTCTCTCCAAAGAGTAAAGCCCTAGCTCCCTTAATCTCTGATCATAATCCATACTCTCTATACCAGGCAGCATCCTGGTAAATCTCCTCTGTACCCTTTCCAATGCTTCCACATCCTTCCAATAGTGAGGCGGCCAGAACTGGACACAGTACTCCAAGTGCGGCCTAACCAGAGTTTTATAGAGTTGCATCATTACATCGCGACTCTTAAACTCTATCCCTCGACTTATGAAAGCTAACACCCCATAAGCTTTCTTAACTACCCTATCCACCTGTGAGGGTAGTTGTACCCTCACAGTTATTGTTATAGTTATAGTTACAGTTATAGTTATTGTATTTACTGTGAATGCCCACAAGAAAATGAATCTCAAAGTTGTATGTGGTGACATGTATGTCCTTTGATAATAAATTTATTTTGAACTTTGAGCTTTAAATATAATATAAACTAGACACTAAATACATAAAAGGATGCAATCACATAGAAATAAAATATTTAGGTAAACCAAATTAATCCAAAAATAGAGTTTAAGAACCAAGAGGTAATGTTACAGCGATATCGGACCCTGGTCAGACCCCACTTGTAGTACTGTGCTCAGTTCCCGTCACCTCAGTACAGGAACGTTGTAGAAACTATAGAAAGGGTGCCGAGGAGATTCACAAGGATGTTACCTGGATTGGGGAGCACGCCTTATGAGAATAGGTTGAGTGAACTCAGCCTTTTCTCCTTGGAGTGATGGAGGATGAGAGGTGACCTGACAGAGGTGTATAAGATGATGAGAGGCATTGATCGTGTGGATAGTCAGAGGCTTTTTCCCAGGGCTGAACTGGTTGCCACGAGAGGGCACAGTTTTAAGGTGTTTGGGAGCAGGTACAGAGGAGATGTCAGCGGTAAGTTTTTTACAGAGAGAGTGGTGAGTGCGTGGAATGGGCTGCCAGCAACGGTGGTGGAGGCGGATACGATAGGGTCTTTTAAGAGACTTTTGGATAGGTATTTGGAGCTTAGAAAAATAGAGGACTGTAAGTAAGCCTAGTAATTTCTAAGGTAGGGACATGTTCAGCACAACTTTGTGGGCTGAAGGGCCTGTATTGTGCTGTAGGTTTTCTATGTTTCGATGTTTTTAAAATTTTGGATGACCTAATAAATAGTAGATCTATGTGTTGTTTAGGAACAGTTATTAACTTTCAACCATCAGTCTCTTGAACCAATGCAGATAACTTCTCTCACCTCTACACTAAGCTGATTCCACAACCTATGGACTCACTTTCAAGAACTCTACAACTCATTTTCTCAAAATGATTTATTTATTTATTTGCACAGTTTGTTTTTTATGCACTTTAATTGTTTGTCAGACCTTGCGTGTTGGTTTTCCTTGATTCTACTGTATTTTTGGTTCTACTGTGAATACCTGCAAGAAAATGAATCTCAGGGTTATGTATGATGACATACAGTACTGTGCAAAGTCTTAGGCACCCTAGCAATGTGCAGTATACTGTACGTACATAAGACGTTTGCACTTTTGCATCTGTTAATGTAGAGCGGAGATCAGGTTTGGTAATCTGGTGGGAGCAAATGATGTTGGGAATGATGAAGGTGGAGCACCATGGGAGGGGTGTGGGACAGGTGGCAGAGAAGGAGTGTTAGGTCCTTTCATGGGAGAAAAGAGCATCACATCACTTAATCAAACTTCAAACTGCATATTGCAGGCTCCAACAGTCTCTGAAATCCAATCAAAACAAAAAGAACAAGCAGAATGTATAGAAAAAGTGAAATAATTGAAATGATTGGCTATCTAGAAGATATTGCCCATGGAATTGTTGTTCACTGGTGTCATATTGACCAGAAGTCAGATCCAGAGTATCAATTTTTTTCATTCTCCTTTACACTTGTGCACAAGAAATAACATTAAATCATCTTGATTTGACAAAATCCAGGTATAGTCTTCTACTCTTTCCAATATTATGCATCCATCAGCCATTCTAGGTCTCAACTATGTCTGTCAAGGTAAATTTATACTAATAAATTTTAGAACTGGCAAGGTCTTTGCCCAAGATTGATCAATGTCTATTTTGTTCAGTGTATTTGTTAACTATGACTCTACATTAAAATTGGTATAACCGAATAATCATAACAGATACCTGAGATTATTAATAGCTGAACATTTATCAGTGCTAATGCTGTATTTCAGTGGATCGACACAAAAATAATGAGCTCATTACTGTTCTCTTTGCAGATCTAAATGTAAGATTTGATTTAAATGAGTTTAAAATGAACAATAATATATGACCTAATTCTATTCACTACAAATTAGGTGAAAAATGATCAGTACTGAGTCTCACATTATCAAATTTATAAAAGCGCCTTAAGTAACATTTGTTATTTAACTTGTGCTGCCAAATATTTCAATGTTTTTTTTCATTGCTAATGTTGCATTTTATTAATGCAAGAAAAGTAAAAGGAAAATGAACAATGATGTCCTTGCACAACTTTAAGTCATCATTATAATAACAAGTTATTTTACAGCTTAAACCTCTAAGAGGACTACAACCTTACAGTAGTTTTTGGAGGCTTGCATGCCTCAATGACCCGAAGAGCCTTATTGGCTCTGGTCAGGGATTTATGCTTTGGCTCTTAGTCAGGTCACCCATCCCAAACAGATGAAAGGAGAGAGACCATTTGAAGTGTGGTTCACCAGTCCCAATTTTGTGTTCAGCTCAGGACTAACATCCTTGAGTGGAAAAATAAAACTGCTGCAGAAACAACAATGAAGAATCCTTCTACATCAGACTGCGACGGTATTCCTGAGTCTCCATCTGGATCTTGCATAACTGACAGCAGTGAAAACTGAGAGGAGGCTTCTGACATGATGAAGGAAGCCCTGAACACCACTGGAGATGGAGAACCTTCAATATGGCCCTAAACGCCAACAGCGTAACAGGCAGTAAGTATGCATCTTAATAACATAGAGTTCCTTCCCATGCTGGGTGCAATAACTTAAAGTAAGAACATTTGTTTGTTTATGCAAGTGTTTTTGATCCAAATTTTTCCAAAGCCTTGTCAATTTTTGCACTTTGGATTCTACAGCCCTCCATTTCTGGTATTTGAACATTAAGATACCCTTTTGGAATTCCCTCATGGAGTATTATGTGCACTTTTGGTCACCTACCTACAGGAAAATATAAATAAGGTTGAAAGAGTATAGAGAAAATTTACAAGGATGGTAGGGAACCTAAGCTGTAAGGAAAGATTGAATAG
Organism: Mobula birostris; assembly: GCF_030028105.1. Lineage (NCBI taxonomy): Eukaryota > Metazoa > Chordata > Chondrichthyes > Myliobatiformes > Myliobatidae > Mobula > Mobula birostris. The sequence continues at coordinate 248,981,512 of NC_092370.1, read as the reverse complement.
GTTAGGACTTTATTCCTTGGAATGTACAGACAGAGGGGAGATTTGATAGAGGTATACAAAATTACCAAGTGTATAGATATAGTAAATGAAAGCAGACTTTTTCAACTGAATATGGGTGGCACTATAACTGGAGATCATGAGTTAAGGGTGAAAAGTTGGAAGTTTTAGGGGAACATGCGGGAAAACTTCTTCAGTCAGTGGGTGGTGATAGTGTAGAATGAGCTGCCAGAGCAAGTGGTACATGTAACTTTGATTTCCATGTTTAAGAGCAGTTTGGAAGGGATATGGAGGGCTATGGTCCCAGTGCATGTCAACAGAACTATGCAGTTTAAATGGTTCACCATAGACTAGATGCACCAAAGGGCCTGTTTCTGTGCAGTATTTTTCAAAATCTCTGTGGCTGTATAACTCCAACCTTAAACTATCTCCTTCTCCACAAATATCTAATGTCTCTAGACGAAAACTACAGACGTTGAAATTCAGAACTAAAAAACAAACAGAAGCATCCATAAATATTCAGCCAACACTGTTGGGAAAGAAAATCTAGGATAGGTAATCTGAGTGAGTATCTGTCCGCTACTTACAACTCCATAATGGTTGAAGGATAGTTCGAGGATAGAAGTTGGTCACTTAAAAAGAATTCAAACAGAATGAAATGCCATTTGGGGCAACAGAAATGCCAATAGGGAAGATTGTGGGCTTCACGATGGCACAGATTGACCACTCTCCATTGCATCTCAATGGCTCTGCTGTGGAGAGAGTGAAGGGCACAAAGTTCCTTGGTGTGCACATAATGGATCATCTAACCTCAACCCTCAACATCTCCTCACTAGTCAAGAAGGCAAAGCAGCGTATACACTTTCTGAGGAGGTTAACGCGTGCAGAGTGCCCTGCCCCCATTCTAAAAACTTTTTACAGGAGCACTGTTGATGGTGTCCTGACTGGCTGCATCTTGATGTGCTACAGAAACTGCAAGGCATCAGACTGCAAGACCCTACAGAGGTAGTAAAAACTGATGAACAGATTACGGGGTCTCCCTCTGCCCCTATCTATGTCATTTACTGGGAACTTTGTACAGAAAGGTGCTGAAGTATTGCTGAGAATTCCTAACACACATCCCACAGGAGGAGTTCAGGTGGAGACCATTTCGCCTCACAGCAACTCCCTTGTTTGCATCTTCGGATACAGCTCCCAAATAATTGGCCTAATTCTGCTCCTACATCTTATGATCTTGTGCATTCCACTAGGTTTAAAGGATTGTTTTATTTTTGCCCCTGGAGGAGGTTAATATTACCTTAATAATTCTCTTAAACTCCTTTTATCTAAACAGAAAAAGTGTGAGCTTTCTCTGTCAAAACACAAGAGATTCTGCAGATGCTGGAAATCCAGAAAAACACAGAAAGTACTGGAAGAACTCAGCGGAATATGCAGCTTCTAAAGAGGGGAATAAATATTTGACATTTCTATAAGACCAACCATAGCAGCAGAATGAGGCCATTCGGCCCCTCGACACTGATCCGTCATTCCATCATGGCTGATTCATTTCCATGTCAACCCCATTCTCCTGTCTTCTCCCTGTAACATTTCACGTCCTAATTAATCAAGAATACATCAACCTCTGCCTTAAATACACCCAATGTCTTGGCCTCCACAACCACTGCGGCAAGAAATTCCACAGAGTCACCACCTCTATCTAAAGAAATTCTTCCTCATCTACGTTCTAAAAGGACATCCCTCTGTTCTGAAACTGTGCCCTCTGGTCCTTGGCTCCCCCAACTATAGGAAACATCCTGTCCATATCCACTCTATGCAGGAATTTCAAGCTTCGATAGGTTTCAGTGAGATCCCTCTCATTCTTCTAAATTGCACACAGAGAGTGGTCGGTGTGTGGAATGCACTGCCAGTGACGGTGGTGGAGGTGGATACAATGAGGTCTTTACGAGACTCTTAGATAGGTTCATGGAGCTTAGTAAAATAGAGGGCTATTTGGTGGGGAAATTCTAGGCAGTTTCTAGAGTAGGCTACATGGTCAGCACAACATCATGGGTCGAAGGGTCTGTAATGTGCTGTAGATTTCTATGTTCTATGTTCCAGCAAGTGCTGGCCCAGAGCCATCAAACGCTTCTCATACAATAAGCCTTTCATTCCTGGAATCATTTTCGTGAACCTGCTCTGAATCCTCTGCAATGTCAGAACGTCCTTTCTTAGATGGATTAATCTGCCAAATTATTCTCTTATCCTCACTGGCACGTGGTTCTGGGCTGAGACCCATCATCATGTCAGTTCTATCTAACCCTACAAGTGAAAATTCTCATCTACAGAACCATTTCATTAATCTTCTGAAAGAGATAATAAATCAGCCATGATAGAATGGTGGAACAGACTCAATGAGCCAAATTCTGACCTAATTCTGCTGAATGTCTTATTGACTAGTGGTCTGAAAAATAATTCCTAATGAGAGCTGTACCACGCCTCCCCCCCCCCCAATGTGTGGTTATGAAGATGAAAGAAGCATTTGAAAAGCATTGCACATTCAAGTCACTTGCCAAGAAAGCTAAAAATGACCTTGATGGAGGTCTCATTGCCTCTTATAACATTTTCACAATGATAGCAAAGTGTGGAAAATCTCATACAATTGACAAAAGATTATTAATACCTGCTGTATCAGAAGTGCTCACCACTGTTCTCAAAATAGAAACCAGTATTTTAAAATCAATTCCTCTGAGTAATAACTCTGTAGCTCATTATATTGATGAAATGAGTGAAGACATTGAGTATCTACTATGCACAGAGCTACAAAAAATAAAATTTGGGATACAACTGGATGAGTTAACTGTGCAAAACAACGAGGTGTTGCTAATGGCATAAGTATGGTTTATCAAAAATAGAAAAGTTTATGAAGAGGCACTCTTTTGTAAAAAGTTAAAAACAAATATCAACAGAGAATCAATCTACTACAAGCTCAAAATGTGTATTGAGGATAAAAGTATTTTGACCATGATTAGGAACATGATTTCTTGTGCAACAGATGTGATGCGTATATCACAAACAAAAGAAAATCTGCAGATGCTGGAAATCTAAGCAACACACATAAAATGCCGAAAGAACTTAGCAGACCAGGCAGCATCTATAGAGGAGTACAGTGCAGCCAAAACCCTCAGCCAGCAACTTTTTTCAATCATGACTTCTGTAATGTCTGCTATCATCCATTAAATAGCAGAATATTTCACCTGTTATGTCAAGATAATGATGAAGAGCTTGAATGCTTGCTTCTTCACACTGAAAAAGGCTGCTGCTTAAAACATTTCTTTGATCTTTTTGACACTGTGGTTGAATTTTTATTCAAAGTCGACAAGAGCTTGGGAAAAAAGCTTGAAATTCTCGGTGAAGCTGATCTGTATGACAAAATGAATATTCTAAATATGAAACTGCAGGGTGAGAATGTCAATTTAATCCAGGCGAAAAGTGCAGTGTCCACTTATATTGGAAAATTGGAAATAGTTAAGTAGAACATTGGGAGAAGAATGTTCTCACAGTTTCCCTGCACTGAAAATATGACTCTCTCTTTCACAGACGGTGATCTGCAAGAGTACTGTTTACACCTGCAGTCACTGGTGAAGGAATTTTAGAATTGATTCAAGGATTTGAGCAATCTGGAAATTCCAGACTGGTAAATTAACCCATTTCTTTGCAAGATGGAAGAGCAGGAAGAGAACTTTCAGGATGAAATTATCAAAATTCACTATGATAACAATGCAAAAACGTTTTTCAAAAATGTGGATTTTGTGGTATATGGCTACATTGTCATCCAAAGTTTCCTGGTCTTTGGAAAAGAGCCAAACTGCTCTTCATTGCACGTCTATCCTTCTACCTTGTTGAAAGAAACTTCAGTGCAGTGAACCACATACTCACAAAGAAACAGAAACCGCTTGGATGTTGTTACGTGTGGGGTCTTAAGGCTTCTGCTGTCACCAGATATTTCAACTCTTGCTAAAAACCATCGAACTCAAGGATCACATTGATATTGAAGCTGCTGTACAGCACCCAGGTACTGTGTAAGCTATATTAAAAACAAATAGAAATTTAAAGCACAATCGTTTTTCTCATGTTAGCATTCAGAAGACATGTTTTTACACTATGAGGGTGCTGGAAAGTATACAGTATTTTGCCTAATAGGGGCATTGGCAAGTATGAAGGTGCTTTAGGGGAGTGTTGGCAAGTATGAAAGTGCTTTAAGGGGACTGAAAAGGTTGGTAAACACTGATCTAAAATGTATTACAAAAGTTCCAGGTAACAGAAATTTCAGCTCTTAAGTTAGCTGGGGGTTGGAGAGGGATTTGATAGACCATCAAGATATGAAATCATGCAGATTTAAGTGAAGCAGAGACAAATTGTTGCCACTTGGAAATGGGTAAAGGGTAAAGTGCAGTGGATAGCTCAACATTTAGCAGCAGAGGCAACGCAAGTTCAATTCCGCAACTCACTCTAATGGGTTTGTACATTCTTCCCGTGACTGTGTGGATTTCCTCTGGGTGCTCCAGTTTCCTCCCACAGTCCAAAGACCTGCTGGTTAGTAGGTTAATTTGTCATTATAAGTTGTCCCATCATTAGGCCAGAGGACTGATGGGTGGTGCAGCTCCAAGGGTGAGAAGGGTTTATTCTGCACTGTATCTCAATAAAGAAGTAAATGTGAATCTGAATCAGGTTTAATATCATCGACGTACATCGTGAAATTAGTTGCTTTGTGGCAGCAGTACATTGCAATTCATAATAATAAAAAAAACTATAAATTGCAGGACAAATATATGTTAAAAATTAAATGAAATCAGTAATGCAAAAAGAGCAAACAATCAAACAATAGTGATAGTGTACATGGGTTCCTTGTCTGTTCAGAAATCTGTTCTTTTACACAAGAATACTTCTAAACTGGAACACATTGTCTTTAAGGGTGGTTGTTGGATTTTCAAAGGGCAATTAGAGAGCTTGGTCAAAAATATTTAGGAGGACTATGATGAAAGAGGGAGTGGATTGCTTTACCAAGAGCCAGCATGTACTTGATAAATTATAATTCTTGAATTCTATTTATGATGGTGAACTGTTGCACAATCTAAGAAAAAGTATTGACACACTTTCACACTTTCTGAAAAGTTATTAATATAGAAGTACGTCTCGATCTTGGTGGAGTTTTCTGTCCAAAATAGAATGCAGTTCTAAACGTTCAGGTTCACTAACAACAATAATCTTGCGTAAAACCACACAATGAACAATGCAAACCTTAATGTACCCTGAAATGTTTGATCTGCAAGCTGTTCTGATTTCATGGTTTTGGGGAGATCAGTGGATAAAAGTGGAAATATATCCTAACATGTCTCGATGCAAAATCCAATACCTGAAACTGATATTACAAGATTCTTCCTGGAATATTTGCTGAGACACAGTGATGTAGTCAAATCCATACTTGCAAATCCAATTGAATTGTTTAAACAAAGATATCTACAGATCAAAAGTCACTTCATTGATTAAAGTCTGAATCATGTTTGCAATTGCTATGGTATAAATTGACATTAGAGACCAAGGACTATACTTCAGCAAGTTGGACTGCCAAAGGCGAACGGGCTTCTTCAGTTCAGGTAGGACTCTGAAATTATAAATAGGCTACCAATATGAATCTGTAAGTGAACTTGTGTTAGAACCTAAGGAGCAATATCCGATCTTGTTAACTTGTGAAATGTAATAGAGTTTCAATGTAAGCTTTGTCGAATATCTAAAAGGAAGGTTTTGAGCAAACTCAGAACCCAGTAATAGTAGTAGGTAGTGTGTTGCTATTACTGCTCAGGGGGGTCTGGAGTTCTGAGTTCAATTCTTTGTATTTCCTGCCCATGAGCGCATGGCTTTCCCCCAGCTGTTCGAGTTTCTTCCCACGGGCCAAACATGTACAGGTTAGTCGGCTAATTGGTCATTGTCAATTGTGCTGTGATTTGACTAGGGTTAAATAGGTGAGTTTCTGGGTATTGTGGCTCGATAGACTGGAAGAACCTGTTCTGCGCTGTATCTCTAAATAGTGCACAATAAATACATTGTAGGTTTGTGTTTTACTTTGCAGGTTCAACATGGAGAAGTTGCTTGCTTTTGCTTTCCTGATGGTCACTTTACCTTCCAGTAGCATGGTCAGTGGATATCCCTCTGCTGTCAATGAACCTACCCCACATCCTCCCCTCCTCAGCCTCTCAGCAGCAAATTCAGAATTTGCATTGCGTCTGTACAGAAAGATTGCCGCTCAACCAGACACAGCTTCCCAAAATATTTTCCTTTCTCCACTAAGCATCTCTAGCTCCCTGAGCATGTTGTCATTGGGTGCCAAGGATAATACTCGGGCTCAGCTCCTGCAGGTTCTTGGATACAGCAACATGACAAACAATGGTACTGTCGCCGTGAGGGAGACATTCCGCCAGCTTCTGAAGCATTTGAATAATGTGAGTGATGGAATCCAAATGGGAAGCTCTCTGTATTTTCAAAAGGGAAAAGAAATTCATGAAAAGTTCCTCAGAGAAGCCGAGGAATATTATAATGCCACGATAGAGAGGGTTGATTTTCGTGAACAACAAAGTACAAAAGACAAAATAAATGCTATTGTGAATGACACAACCCACGGCAAAATCCCAAACATCCTTAGAGAGCCCCTCTCACCGGATACTCTGATGTTTCTTCTCAACTATTTCTTGTTCAAAGGTAAGAGATCATTTGGATGTTAAACACACATCATTTAATGACTGGATCAGTTGATGCTTCAACTTCTGTTTCTTGAGTAGGACAATTTCTCAACATCTCTATATGCTCTGTGAGGGTAGGGGTGTTTTGCAATTGTTTGTTTTTTATGCGCCCTGTTGTATGACATGAGCGATCATTGTCTTTCCATGATAATGATTGTTCTTGGCAATTTTTTTTACAGAACTGACTTGCCATTGCTTTCTTCTGGGCAGTGTCTTTACAAGATGGGTGAGCCCAGTCTTTATCAATGCTCTTCAGAGATTATCTGCCTAGTGTCAGTGGTTGCATATCCAGGACTTGTGATATGCACCAGCTGCTCATACGACCACCCACTACCTGCTCCCATGGCTTCACGTGACCCTGATGGGATGGGGTGGGGGGGGGGAGAGTCTAAGTCGGTGCTGCACCTTGCCTAGGGTGAGCTGCAAGCTCGTGAAAGGAAGGAGGGCCTTACACTTCCTTTGGTAGAGATGTCTCTCCACCCCACCACCCATGTTATGCAATGCAATAATTTGAAAATCTAACCATTTAAAAGTTTATTCATCAGTGCATGAATTGCCATTTTTTACACTGATGTCCCCAAATTGATGATGTCAGAATTACCTGTAATCCAAACATTTCTGAATGCATTGTTAATTTGTGTGGCTCTATGCAAGATTATTGTTAGTGAACCAGAAAACTTAGAACTATATTCTATTTATAAAAAAATATTTCTCAGGGAACTTAAGGTGAATTGAACAGTAATCAATTTTCAAGACAGTATATTTATTTTACTTTAGGTATTTGAAATATTGATCCAAAGAATGCAATATTTGTTTGGTTATATTTTATTTGTAATAATTATGAGATACTGCAGATGCTGGAGAACCAGAGCAACACATGCAAAATACTGGAGGAACTCAGCAGGTCAGGCAGCATCTATGGAAATGAATAAACAGTCAGCACTTTGGGCTGAGAGCTTCTTTGTGACCTGAAAGGAAAGGGGAAGATGCTTGTATAAAAAATGGGGAAGGAAGATAGCTAGAAGGTGATAGGTGAAGCCAGGTGAATCGGAAAGGTAGGCTGGAGAAGGAGGAATCTGATATGAGAGGACAGTGGACCATGAGAGAAACGGAATGAAGAGGTGACGCATGGTGGGGGGGGGGGGTGACAGTCAGGTGAGAAGAGGTAAGAGGACAGGGAGGGGAATAGTAAAGGGGAGGAGGAGATAAATTTTTACCAGAAGGAGAAATCGATGTTCCTACCATCAGGTTGGAGGCCACCCAGATGGAATACATGGACCAACATGTTTGAAGAGGAAAGGAGAAATTAAAAGTTTGACCACCAGGAAGTTCCACATTGTTTTTTTAAGTCATTTTTAAAGTTATGCACTGGAGTTACAGATCTCTCTCTGTTCTCCATCTTGTACACCTCCCCTTGATCCTGTGCATCTCTCACACACAGGGGCACCACAGTAGGGTAGCGGTTAGTGTGACATTCCAGAGTTTGGAATTCTGTTCTGTAAGAAGCCTCTGTACATCATTCCTATGGAATGTGTGGGTTTCCTCTGGGTGCTCCAGTTTCCAAAGTCGTCCCGGATAGGTTAATAGGTGACTGTAAATTGACTGGTGATTAGGTTTGGATTTATTGGGTTTGTGGGTAGTGGGGGTTGATGGGATGGTGTGGCTCGAAGGGCCAGATGGGCCCACTCTGCCCTGTATCGGCAAATAAATAAAGTCAAACATGAACATCTCTGTCCATCTCTCCTCCGATAGAGTTTTACATTGATCTGCTCTAAACTCTCTTACATCAAACTATCTTTGGGGCGTATTTCAAACTATGTCCCGAGGTATATTTAAGGCAGAGATTGATAGATTCTTGATTGGTTATGGCATAAAGGGTTACAGCAGGGAAGGCAGGATATTGGGGCTGAGAGGGAAATAGATCAAACATGATGAAATGGCAGAATAGACTCAATGGGCCAAATAGCCTTCTTCTGCTCCTATATCTTATGGTCTGTTTCTCTTGTCTGTTTTCCTTTTCCTTTTTGGCGTTTGTTCATTTAAATTATAGTTTCATTGTAAGAAGACTCATGATCAGACATGGGGCACTGATTGAGTCATTGGTAGAGACGGGAGTATTCAAGGAAAGAAAGAACTTGCACTACCTACAAGTTCTCAATATGACACAAAAATCATCAAACCCAATGAATTACTTTGAGATGTGTGTCTAACCAGCAATTGATTCAATAAGGGCGACTAACAACAAAATAAGTTATTGGCTCCATTTCCTTTTATAATTTCTGCATAGAGCAATTCCAATTCTTGGTGGATGTTAGCAGTATTTGTAATTCAGTAGAGGTAGAGAAACTGTTCTGTACCTGTGGTTTACGTTCTGTACCCACACTGATCACTTTTAACATTCTAGTTAGCACGTTGCTTATTTCCCACTGGCAGCATCAATATCATTATAAGTGTGTTGCTATGCGTACTGAACATAGAGAAAAGACAAGATTAATCTGAACATCAACCTCAAGTTCTTGTCATTTCTCCCACCTCCCTCTTCTCTCTTCTTCTATTCGCCATTTTGTCTCACTTCTTACCCATTTTCTTCTCCATCACCTCACTCTGTTTCCCCTTTCTCCCATGGTACACTCTCCACCACTATCCGACTCCTTCTTCTTAACCCTTTACCTCTTCCACCCATCACCTCCCAGCGTCTTACCTCATCTCCATGTCCCACTTAACCACCTTCATCTTCACATGGTTTCACCTATCATCTGCCAGCTCAAACTTCTCTCTCCAACTCCCTCCCCTTCCTTTATCAGCCTGAAGAAGGGGTTTGGCCCAAAATATCAACTGGTCATTCTCCTGCACAGATGCTGCCTGACCTGATGAGTTCCTCAAGCATTTTTCTGTGTGTTGCTCTGGATTTCCAGCAACTGCAGAACCGCTTGTGTTTCCAATTACAGTCTGTTGGTTAACATCAAGAAAGGAATAAAATCATTGCCAGGAAATTGGTTTGAACATAAAACATTACAGCAGAGAAAAGGCCATTTGGCAATGATGTTGTGCCAAGCTACAGTACTGTGTGACAGTCTCAGGCACATACATATAGCTCGTGTACCTAAGACCTTTACACAGTTCTGTATTTGTCAACGTGCAGTGGAGAACGAGTTTGTAAGTCTGGCGGGAGGAAAGGATGTTGGGAATGGGGAGGGTGGAGGGCGACAGAAGGAGTGTGGGACCGATGGCAGAGGAGGAGTGCCATGGGTGGGGGTGGGCTTGGTACAGGGGCAGACACACCCAGCCTTGAGACAGTAGGCAAGGTATAAGAAGCCATAGAAAAGCACAGCAGCGATAAGCCATTTGTCTCATCTGGCTCATCTGATCTGTGCCTAACTATGTAAACCACCACCTTCCATCAAGCTGCACGTGACCAGAGACCTCTGTACCCCTCCGATCCAAGTACCTTGCACGTAGCACTTGCTCTGGCAGCTACTTCCACACACTCACCACCCTCTGAGTGAAGGAGTCTGCCTTCACATTCCCCTTAATCGGTGGTGGCCCACTCAAGCATGCAGCAAAGCATCAGGAAAGACAGACTTGCCCAAAGACTACTCGCTCACCCGGTATTCGACATACCACAGGCTCTCTCTCTCTAATGAGGGAAAAAGAGGTGTCCCCGTTTCACAGCAGGAGGGGAGATGTAACAGAACAACTCATTGATTTATGATGTTAAAAGTCTGTTGCATCGCTTTTTCTGAGCTCTGTGCCTCTGGGCACACAGCCAGCAGCCAGCCTGCTGCTTCCGATCTTCCTTGTTCTCCCGTGACGCATCAGTCGTCATCGGTGGCGGCACCGGCATTGAATCAGCCCGTCTCCAGAGCCACAAATATCCGGCACCCTGGAGGCACGTTAGTCTTCCAGGCCATGTGCTTGGCATATCGAAAAGCCGACAGTTATGAGGCCGCATGAGCTGGTCCCATTCCTATAAAGAACCGAAGTCAGAGTGTAAATCCAGGTCAGGGTCTTCAAAAAGAGCCTTGAAAGGGAAAAAAGACATATCACAGTCCACCACCATGACGTCCATTTCAACAGATCTAACATATCTTTAGCGAGCACATAGATAATGAGAATACTTTCCTAAATAAGGAATGCCTGAAAATAGTAGGTTTTTCTGGTGATTTCTGATACGACAATGTCCAGAAATAGTGCATCAGAGACAGATGTGATCCAGTGTCCCGGTCCGAAAGGATTCAGTAAACCGGACTCTCGAGAATGCAGTACAGCTATGGCGGCCATTGCTGGAGCAGACTTGGGCTTAATCGAAGCATCAGTGTCTGAGCCCGAGAGCGAAAAATGAACCGATGTTTGGCCATTGCTGGGGTGTACCTGAGAGGAGATTGAAATGTCAGGGCCCAGCCTGAGAGCTAAAACAAATAGATGCTTGGTGGATGCTGTCCAAGTTGCATGCCATCTTGGACAATGTCTCCCATCCACTGCATAATGTACTGGTTGGGCACAGGAGTACATTCAGCCAGAGACTCATTCCACCGAGATGCAACACAGAGCGTCATAGGAAGTCATTCCTGCCTGTGGCCATCAGACTTTACAAATCCTCCCTTGGAGGGTCAGACACCCTGAGCCAATAGGCTGGTCCTGGACTTATTTCCTGGCACAATTTAAATAATATTATTTAACTATTTATGGTTCTATTACTATTTATGATTTATGGTGCAACTGTAATGAAAACCAATTTCCCCCGGGATCAATAAAGTATGACTATGACTATGACTATGGATTTAAGCACCGAGCCAGATTTACAAGAGCAAAGCATCAAAGTTGAGGATAAAGGATGAACTCACTACTCTGCATGGTTTACTCGTCTTAGCACTAAACTGTGGCGTGCAGTGATTGGCACTCATCTCTGTGCTGAACTGCCTCTGGGGCTGTGGCCTGCAGTCATCGGGTTCCTGGACTGGTATCACTTGCCTCTGTGCTGAAATATCTCCGGGGCTGTGAACTCACTCGCAGGGTCTCTGCAGTTCACGTTCTGTGTGGTATTTGTTTACTTGTTTATTGTTTGGACAATTTGTTCTTTTCTCACATATTGGGGGTTTGACGGTTTGTTCTGTGTGGGGGCAGGGTTTTTTCAGGGATTCTATTGCGTTTCTTTGTTTAGTGGCTGCCTGCAAGAAGACAAATTTCAAAGATGCATTTAGTGTGCGTAGTTTGATAATAAATGTACTTTGAACTTTGAACATACAGTATGCTGCATGCACATACATGTTGATAAAATTACCTGAGTGCGCTTATCTCTTTAATTTCTCCAGGTGAACTGTTGCAGCCTTTTGACGCTAAGCGCACTTATGAAGCTGACTTTCATGTCGATGACAGAATAACAGAGAGAGTTCGCATGATGAGAAGGACAGGAATGTATTACAGAACGTATGCCGAGGACCTCTCCAGTGAAGTGCTTCTGATGGAATATGCAGGAAATACCTCCCTATTGATTTTGCTACCGAAATCTGGAAAATTGGCAGAGTTGGAGCGGAACCTGACCGTTCAAAAATTTGATCATCTCTTGTTGTCAATGCGAAAGCAGTAAGTTCAATTAAATCAAATTTAATGTTATTATTATTTTCTAGCTGTACAAGTGAACTAAAAAAATTACCATGATGGAAAGACCATAAGACATAGGAGCAAAATTAGGCCATTCAACCCATCAAATCTGCCCCACCAATCCATTATGGCTGATTTATTATGCCTCTCAACCCCATCTCTTGCTTTCACCCTGTATCCTTTGATGCCCTGACTAATCAAGAACCTATCAACCTCCACTTTAAATATACTCAATGACTTGACCCACATAGTGATCCCCGGCAGTGATTCACCATCCTCTTACTCACAAAGTTCCTCCTTATCTCTACTCCAAAGGGGCAACATAGAAAATAGGACATTCAACAGTACAGCACAGGAACAGGCTATTCGTTGCTATCACATCTCAGCTCTGCCTTCACTGCTCCACCGAAAAGAAAACCAAGTACATCCAACGTCACATTATAACACATGCTCTCTAATCCTGGCAGCATTCTGGTAAACTTCTGCCGCACTCTCTCCAAAGCTTCAACATCTTTCCTATAATGAGGTGACCAGCACTGTATACTATACTCCAGATGTGGCCTAACCAGAGTTTTATAAAGTTGCAACATAACCTCCTAACTTTTGAACTCAAGGACCAGTGAAGACAGAGAAGCCAAATGCCTTCTTCAGAGTCAGATTTATTACCAGTGACACAAGTCATGATGGAGCATAGACAACACAGGAAGAGGCCATTCGGCCCACAGTGTTGTGCCAAACCAGCTAAAATGCAAATCAAAAACAACCGAACACTAATCCCTCCTACCCACACCATGTCCATATCCCTCCATCTTCCTTACATCCATGTGCCTATCCAAACATCTCTCAATAGCCTCTGATGTATTTGCCTCTACCACCATACCAGGCAGCGCATTCCAGGCTCCTATGACTCTCTAGGTATAAAACTTACCCCTCACATCCCCCTTGAACCTACCATCTCTCACCTTCAATGCATGCCCTCTGGGAAACAGATACTCCCTCTATGCCTTTAGGATCTATGCCTCTCATAACCTTGTAAACCTCAGTCAGGTCTCCTCTCAACCTCCAATGCTCCAGAGAACACAACCCAAGTTTATCCCGTCTCTCATGATAGTATATGCCCCTTGAACAAGGCAACATACAGGTAAACCTCTTCTGCACCCTCTGCAAATCTTTAACATCCTTCCTATGGTGGGGTGACCAGAACTGTACACAACACTCCAGAGGAAGCCTAACCAGGGTTTTATAAATTTGTAAATAACCTCTTGACTTTTGAACTCATTTCCTTGACTAATAAAAGCAAATATTCCTTCTTAATCACCTTATTGACCTGTGTAGCCACTTTCAAGGAGCTATGAACTTGGATCCCAAGATCTCTCTGCTCAGCAACACAGTTAAGGACCTTGCCCTCAACAGTGTACCGTCTCCTAGCATTTGTCCTGCCAACGTGCAACACCTCACATTTATCTGGATTAAACTCCATCTGCTATTTCTCTGCCTATATCTGCAAATGATCTATATCAGCTGTACGCTTTGCCAGTCTTCTACACCATCGACAACTCCACCAATCTTGGTATCATCTGAAAACTTACTAAACCACCCACCAACAGTTTCATCCAGGTCATTTATATACATCACAACAGCAGAGGTCCCAGCACAGATCCCTGTGGAACACCACCAATTACAGAACTCCAGCTCGAATCTCTGCTCCTGTGTCTTATGGTCTCATGGTCTTTTGGAATTTGTCCCTTCAACCATTACCCCTTGTCTTCTATGAGCAAGCTAATTCTGAATCTAAACAGCCAAATCACCATGCATTTTAATCTCACAAACAACAGGAATTCTGCAGATGCTGGAAATTCAAGCAACACACATCAAAGTTGCTGGTGACACAGCAGGCCAGGCAGCATCTCTAGGAAGAAGTACTGTCGACGTTTCAGGCCGAGACCCTTCGTCAGGACTAACTGCTAACTGAGAGTTAGTCCTGACGAAGGGTCTCAGCCTGAAACGTCGACTGTACCTCTTCCTAGAGATGCTGCCTGGCCTGGTGCGTTCACCAGCAACTTTGATGTGTGTTGCATGCATCATAATCTTCTGGGTTAGCCTTATATGAGTGACTTTGTCAACTGTCTTCCTAAAATCCATGTGAACATTGCCCTACCCTCAACGATCTCTCTCGTCACCTTGTCAAAAAAACTCAATCAAGTTGGTAAGGCACGACCTGCCCCATACAAAGCCATTTTACTCTCCCTAATTAGGCCAAATGCTCATATATCCTATCCTTAAGAAGTTTCTCCAGCAATTTCCTGACAACTGACATGAGACTCACTGGTCTGTAGTTTCCAGGATTTTCCCTTGTCCATCCTTAAATAAAGGTACAACATTAGCCACTCGCCAGTCCTCTGGGACCTTGCCTGTGGCCAGAGAGGACATGAAGATACCAGTCAAGGGCCCAGCAATCTCGTCTCTTGCATCCTTCAATCCCATCAGGTCCTGGGGACTTATCCACCTTAATTCTCATCAGAAGGCCCAACACTTCCTTCTCCTTGAACTCTGAACACCTTAATGTAAATATACATGCAGCACTGATCTCCTGGTCTTCCAAATCCTTTTTCCTTGATAAATATTGAAACAAAGTACTCACTAAGTACCTCACTCATATTCTCTGCATCCAAGCAAATGTTCACCTCTTTATCGTTGAGTGATCCCACTCTCTCCCTCATTATCCTTTTGCTCTTGATGTAAGTACAGAATTCCTTTGGATTCACCTTAATCCTACTTGCCAAGGACTTTTCATGACCTCTCCTGGCTTTCCTAATTCCCATCTCAAGTTCTTTTTTGGCTTCTTTGTACTCCTCATGTGTTTCATTTCATCTTAACTTTTGAAGCTTTACATACCTTTTCTTTTTCTCCTCGACTAAATTCATCACAGCTCTTGACATCCAAGGTTCTCTTATCTTTCCAACCCTGTCCTTCCTTCTAACAGGAACGTATCTTTCCTGCACTCTGTACAATTCATCTATAAACACACTCCACACGTCTGCTGTGGACTTTCCAGAGAAAAGGTGTTCCCAAATAATGCTTCTTAGTTCCTGCTTAACATCTTCTTAATTTGCCCTGCTCCAATTTAAAACTCTCCCACAAAGACCATACACTGTCCTGAAATTCAAGGAGTTGAACTCACTGTTCCCTAACTGTTCACCCACTGAAAGGTCAGTCACCTCTGGCCAGGCCCATTTCCCAACACCAGGTCAAGTACGGCCCCTCCTCTTGTTAGACTGTCCACATATTGATTTCAGAAACCTTCCTGGATACACTTAACAAATTCTGCCCTATCTAAAACCCCTTACACTAAGAAGCTCCCATTTTATATTAGGGAGGTTGAAATCCCCATGACAACGACCCTAATATTTTTACACATTTCCTTGATCTGACTATATATCTGTTCCTCAATGTCCCGTTGGCTATTAGGGGTCAGTGGTACAATCCCATCAGTGTGATTGCACCCTTCCTATTCTATCCAAATGACTCAGCATCTGACATCTGACCCCTCCATTGTCTCCCCGAGTACAGCTGTGATATTGTCCCTGATTAGTAGTGCTGATCCCCACATCCCCCACCCCCTCTTTTACCTCCTCTATCTTTTCCAGTTATTGTGTTTGTCTTAATATGTTCTTTTGCAGCTGCATCAGACCCGGAGTTTCAATTATTTTATCCTCCTTTGCACCTGTGTACTGGAATTTATATAAAACAATCTTGAACCTTGAATCCATAGATGCTGCCTGATCTGTTGTTTTCCTCCAGCAGTTTCATGTGCGTTGTATTAATTCTTAGATTTCCTTTGTGTTAGTTTAATTTCTTTATCAGTAAAAGCTTAAAAATCTAAGATGTGAGAAAATTTGAGATGATACAGTACCTTTCTGGTGTTATGTTCATGACAGATCTGTAGATGTGCATTTCCCAAAGACGACGCTGAAGGCAATTTACAAACTCAAAACCCTACTGAGGTCCATGGGTATCGAAGATGCATCTACTGACTATGCAAACTTTTCTGGAATATCTGATGACCCGCTAAAATTATCAGAGGTAAACCATTGGAAAATTGATTATATTGAATATAGTTTATGTTAACTAACAAAAGATCACAAAAGTACTGCTTGGTTTATTGGGATAATTTAAATGTTTAAGTTTGTATGCACTCATTGAATATGAATGCACGAACTACCCTACACAATCCATACGTATCCTATACATATCTACCCACTGACCCACCCCTCCACATTCTCTATGTACAGTATACTATACATATCCACCCAATGATATTAAATTGGGTTTAATATCATTGGCATATGTTGTGAAATTTGTTTTTGTTAATAATGATAAACTGTACAATAGGAAATATATTTTTAAAAATTAAATTAAATAATTAGTGCAAAGAGAGTGCAAAAAATATAGTGAGGTTGTATACAAGGGTTCATTGTCAGTTCAGAAATCTGATGGTGGAGGGGAAGAAGCTTTTCCAAAACATTGAGTGCATGTCTTCAGGCACCTGTACCTCTTCCTTGATGGTAGCAATGAGAAGAGGGCACGTCCTGCATGGAATATACAAACATAGTACTCTCACAAACAACAGGAATTCTGCAGATGCTGGAACTTCAAACAACACACATCAAAGTTGCTGGTGAACGCAGCAGGCCAGGCAGCATCTCTAGGAAGAGGTACAGTCGAAGTTTCAAGCCGAGACCCTTCGTCAGGACTGTCCAGTTTTGGTCAGCTACCTACAGGAAAGATGTAAATAAGGTTGAAAGAGTATTGCGAAAATTTACAAGGATGTTGCCTGGTCTGGAGGACCTGAGTTATAAGGAAAGATTAAATTGGTAGAACTTTATTCCTTGGAATGTAGAAGACTTATAAAGTAATACAAAATTATGAGAGGTGTAAATGTGCTGAATGCAAGCAGGATTTTTCCACTGTTGGGTGAGACAACAAATAGTGGTCATAGGTTAAGGGTGAAAGGTGAAAAGTTCAAGGGGAATGAGGGGAAACTTCTTCACTCAGAGGGTTGTGAGAGTGTAGAATGAGCTGCCAGTGCAACTGGTGCATGTGAGCTCAATTTCAATGCTTACGAGAGGATCAGAGTTCAGAGTTCAGAGTTCAAGGCCAATGCTGTCTGGAAGGAGTTTGCACTTCCTAGTCGTGAACACATGGGTTGACTTCGGGTTACCTGGGGTTCCCTCCAAAGCCCAAAGTCGTACTGGTTATTAGGCTAATTGCTGATGGCAAATCAAAGTTGAAAGTAAACTTGTTATCACAGTACATATATTGTATGGTAGCACAAACAACCCTGAGATTCAGTTTCTTGTGGGCATAGTCTATAAATCCAAGAAACACAATAAAATCAATGAAAGACTGCACTGACAACAGGAATTCTGCAGATGCTGGAAATTCAAGCAACACACATCAAAGTTGCTGGTGAACGCAGCAGGCCAGGCAGCATAAGGGTCTCGGCCTGAAACGTTGACTGTACTTCTTCCTAGAGATGCTGCCTGGCCTGCTGCGTTCACCAGCAACTTTGATGTGTGTTGAAAGACTGCACTGAATAGGATGAACAACCAACCAATGTGCAAAGGACCACAAAATCTGTTTAGGATGGTGGTGAATCTTGGTCGCTCGGGTTCAGTATCTGATGTTCTGGTGTTTGCCGAGCTTGCAGATGTTTCATTACCAGTCGCAGTGACATCCTCAGTGCACAGTTGTTGGTGTTTCTCTCTGGGAGTGCTTGTGTTCATGGAGACCCCTGTTCACTTGCTTTGATCCTGATTGGCGAGTCCTTCAGTTGACCTTTGAATTCTATTGCCTCACGTCTTAAGAGCCTCGACTGGTGAGGAAACATCTGCAAGCTAATTGGCAGGCTCGAAAAACGTGGCAACATCAAAAAGTAAACTGTGTAGGTACAAAAGAGAAAATAATAATCATTATACATACAGTGGCATGCAAAAGTTTGGGCACCCCGGTCAAAATTTCTGTTACTGTGAATAGTTCAGTGAGTAAAGATGAACTGATCTCCAAAAGTCATAAAGTTAAAGATGAAACATTCTTTTCAACATTTAAGCAAGATTAGTGTATTATTTTTGTTTTGTACAATTTTAGAGTGAAAAAAAGGAAAGGAGCACCATGCAAAAGTTTGGGCACCGCAAGAGATTTGAGCTCTCAGACAACTTTTACCAAGGTCTCAGACCTTAATTAGTTTGTTAGGGCTATGGCTTGTTCACAGTCATCGTTAGGAAAGGATAGGTGATGCAAATTTCAAAGCTTTATAAATACCCTGACTCCTCAAATCTTGTCCCAACAATCAGCAGCCATGGGTTCCTCTAAGCAGCTGCCTAGCACTCTGACAATTAAAATAAATAATGCCCACAAAGCAGGAGAAGGCTATAAGAAAATAGCAAAGGGTTTTCAGGTCGCCGTTTCCTCAGCTCGTAATGTAATTAAGAAATGACAGTTAACAGGAACGGTGGAGGTCAAGTTGAGGTCTGAAAGACCAAGGAAACTTTCCGAGAGAACTGCTCGTAGGATTGCCAGAAAGGCAAATCAAAACCCCTGTTTGACTACAAAAGACCTTCAGGAAGATTAAGCAGACTCTGGAGAGGTGATGCACTGTTCTAGTTGTTCGTCCATCGTCGTCCATGAAGATCTCAACACCATTATGATGATGATGGTGGTGTCGAGACTAGCGCTTGATTTGGATTTAAGTGAGGGAGAGTTGTGCAGTATCAGTTTCACTCTTTCTTCCCAATTCCCATCCGGATCCAGTGACAAGACAATAGTTGCAATGGCTGGGGATGGGACTAGGCGCAGTGGAAGACCAGGACATCTTCTGTGTCTTGTCCTGCTCTACGCGTTCCAGGACGCTTGCAGAGACCGCCTTCTTGACCGTTGGACCTTCCAGTGGTCTCGTCCACTCAGTCCATCGGAGTCTGTTTCATATGCTGCGATAGACAACTCCCTATCTCACCAAGGGTTTGAGACCCGTCGGCTACCCTCACCTGGTTTAGCCAGCTTGTCAAAGCCGTTGCCCGGGGTGTAGCTGCTGTCACATGCAAACAAGTACGGGGACCCACAGGTGAGAGCTGAATGCCAGGTGGGGACCAAAGGTGGACAACCTGCCTGAAAAGGACACGATATGTTCCCCCACCAGAGGTGCTAGCCTCCCTGACACCCCGTACACTGTTCTACTGCGGAGCGACACCTGCACAGATATGACCATCATGGAAGAGTCATCAGAAGAAAACCTTTCCTGCGTCCTCACCACAAGATTCAGCATCAGATGTTTGCAAAGGTACATCTAAACAAGCCTGATGCATTTTGGAAACTAGTCCTGTGGGCTGATGAAGTTAAAATAGAACTTTTTTGGCCACAATGAGTAAAGGTACATTTGGAGAAAAAATGGTGCAGAAATTCATGAAAAGAACACCTCTTCAACTGTTAAGCATGGGGTTGGATCAATCATGCTTTGGGCTTTTGTTGCAGCCAGTGGCATGGGGAACATTTCACTGCTAGAGGGAAGAATAAATACATTTAAATACCAGCAAATTCCGTAAACAAACATCAGACCGTCTGGAAAAAAGCTGAAGATGAAAAGAGGATAGCTTATACAACAGGATAATGATCCTAAACGCACCTCAAAATCCACAATGGACTACCTCAAGAGGTGCAAGCTGAAGGTTTTGCCATGGCCATCACAGTCCCCCGAATTGAAGATCTGTGGATAGACCTCAAAAGAGCAGTGCATGCAAGACGGCCCAAGAATCTCACAGAACTAAAAGCCTTTTGCAAGGAATAATGGACGAGAATCACCCAAACAAGAATTGAAAGACTCTGAGCTGGCTACAGGAAGCATTTACAAAATGTGATACTTGCCAAAGGAGGTGTTACTAAGTACTGAACATGCCCGGTGCCCAAAGATTTGCTTCAGGACATTTTCCTTTTTTGTTATTTTGAGACTGTAAAAGATGGAAATACAAAAGTAATCTTGCTTAAAATATTAAAGAAATGAGACATCTTTAACTTTATGCCTTTTGGAAATCAGGTCATCTTTTACTTGCTTAGCTATTCACAGTAACAGAAATTTTGTCAGGGGTGCCCAAACTTTTGCATGCCACTGCAAATAAGCAATAAGCATTGAGAACATTTGAAAGTAAGTCCATAGGTTGTGGGAACATTTGAAACTTAGGATGAGTGAAGTTATCAAGAGCTTGATGGTTAAGGTGGAATAACTCTTTGTGAACCTGGTAGTGGGGCTCCTGAGGCTCCTCTACCTTCTTTCTCATGGCAGCAGCAAGAAGAGAGCATGTCCTGGATGGTGGGTGGGTGGAAATGTACTTAGGCTGGTGTTAAATCTGTGGGTTAGGGTTAGGGTTAGAGTTAATTATCTCTAATTAATTAAATAGGCAGTTTGAATAATTCAGTGCATGTTTATAGGCCTAAAACACAACAACACTGTTTTTGTAAGTTGTAGGGTATTAATCATATATAGTAATAAAGTATTTGGAAAATCTATGAAACTTATAAATTGGATGTTTTTGTTATAACTCAAGTTTGATGCCTTTTTTTCCCTCCGTAGGTGATATATAAGGCTGGGCTGGAAGCAAATGAGGAAGGAACAAAATCTGCTGCATTGAGAAATGACGAATTAATCAAAAGGTCTCTTCCTATTGAGTTTAAATGTAACAGACCTTTCTTGTTACTAATTGCTGATAACAATATCAGGAATATCCTGTTTGCTGGGAGAGTGATGAACCCCAACATTTGATCACAGAGTCCACACCATCACAAAACTTGTGCATCTCCGGATGGAAAACAATGCAGTTACTTCTAACACTTAAGCTTGTAACATTTAAATATTGGGAGCTGGCTAACATAATTTGGGTTTGCTTTATAGTAGGTTAGCATGTCAGGCATTGATTGAGGAGATTTCAATTCAAAGTAAACCCTTCAAGAATATTCACATTAACAAAATATCTCAAATATAGACTTCTTGATTGTTATGATTTGCTTAATACATATTTGATTGAATAACATGATTTATATTAAAGTAGAAATTGCACCTGATCTTTACTAGTAGAGTTTGTTATTGGTTTTACTTCAAAGCTCTTCTTTAACTTGCTCTTGTAGACATTTATTTCAAGAATAACAGTCACAGGAAGATTTCCAAATTGTATAAATGATCCATTTATCCTCAGGCACTCAGTAAAAAATGCAATAAGCATGAGAGATTCTACAGATATTGGAAATTTTGAGCAACATGCACAAGACACACAAAATGCTGGAGAAACTTAGCAGATCAGGCAGCGTCTATGAAATGAATAAACAAATGTTATCTCAGGCCCAGGCGAAGCCAAGTGGCTGGGAAAGGTAAAAAGGAATCTGACAGGAGAGGAGAATGAACCATGGGAGAAAGGGAAGGAGGAGGGTCACCAGGGAGAGATGAAGTCAGGTAAGAAGAATAAGGGGCCAGAGATGGGAAAAGAAGAGAGGAGGGTTTTTTTTTACCGGAAAAAACAGTGTTCATGCCATCAGGTTGGGGGCTACACAAGTCAAGTCAAGTTTATTGTCATTTAATTATATATCTATATATGATGTATATTACCATACAATATACAGTATATAACAATGAGACAGTTCTTCAAACCAGGTTAGTACACATAACAGGGTAACTTATGAATATAAGGATAAAATATACAGATGAATCACACATAAGTAACAAATTGAAGTGCATTAATATTAAATATTGTAAGGTACGGAACAGATTAACCAGTGACTCAGAATATGATGTGACAAGGAATTCAGAAGCCTAACAGCCTGGGGGAAGAAATTGATTCTCATTCAGACCCAGAGGAACATGAGGTATTGCTCCTCCATTCTGAGAGTGGCCTCATCACAAGGTGAAAGAAGAGGACATGGATCGACCTATCAGAGTGAGAATGGGGATCGTAATTAAAATGGTCTCACTGTTGCAGATGAGTCATGCAGTGGCTGATGAAAGGAGAAAGGTTATCACATCTTTGTTGAAAATGCAAGATGTGGTGAATCTGGAAGAGCAGAATATCTGTTGTAGGAACTCACTGGGAAACTCTGGCAGATCTTTTGTATAATTTAACCAAAGAGTGGTGAATCTGTGGAATTCTTTGCCATAGACAGCTGTGGAGACCAAGTCTTTGTGTATATTAATAGATTCTTTATTGGTCAGAGCATGAAGATTTCTGAAGGTAAATGTATCAGATCTGATCAAATGGCAGAGTAGACTCGATGGGCCAAATGGCTTAATTTTTCTCCTATACCTTATGGTTTTATGGTTCCAAGGAATAAAGTCCTAACATATTCAATCTTCCTTTATACCTCAGGTCCTCCAGTCCCAGCAACATCCTTGTAAACTTTCCCTGTACTCTTTCAACCTTTTTTTAACAAAATTACAAAGCCACATCAAACCTTTTGCCTATCCGCATGTGATTTCGATACAATGTGTATCCCTGGACACTAAGCTCCCAGCTATAATCTTCTTTCAGCCACAATTCAGCAATGAATTGCTGAAACAATTCAGCCCACACCATCATATATGCCGATCTGTAACTGTGCTACAAGTTCAACTACCTTATTCCATATACTGTGCACAAAGGTAACATCTTCTGTATTTACCCATTTTGATCTTATAGAACACAGAACATAGAATAGTACAGCACAGTACAGGCCCTTCGGCCCACAATGTTGTGCCGACTCTCAAACCCTGCCTCCCATATAAGCCCCCACCTTAAATTCCTCCATATACCTGTCTAGTAGTCTCTTAAACTTCACTAGTGTATCTGCCTCCACCACTGACTCAGGCAGTGCATTCCACGCACCAACCACTCTCTGAGTAAAACCTTCCTCTAATATCCCTCTTGAACTTCCCACCCCTTACCTTAAAGCCATGTCCTCTTGTATTGAGCAGTGGTGCCCTGGGGAAGAGGCGCTGGCTATCCACTCTATCTATTCCTCTTATTATCTTGTACACCTCTATCATGTCTCCTCTCATCCTCCTTCTCTCCAAAGAGTAAAGCCCTAGCTCCCTTAATCTCTGATCATAATGCATACTCTCTAAACCAGGCAGCATCTTGGTAAATCTCCTCTGTCTGCACGATGCTAAACTCAAGTGCCTATGAATGATGGAAGATGACAAATCAAAGAGTAATTTGAAACTTACAGCCTATGCCATTCTGACACAAAAGTGCTAGCGTGTTCTCACACTAAAATTGTCTGTATCGGCATCATTTTCCCGGCAAAATCTAGCTGATTGTGTTTATATCTAAAATGGTGAAGCCAAACATTTTTGGAGTGCCGTTAGAAACATATGCACACTGGGCTATGGGAAGAGAATTGAAATATACTTTTTCAATTGATGCTGGAAGAACTGATTATAGAATTTATGAGAAGGAAACCAAAGGTCCATCAACCAGATCTCCTCGGAGGATCAGAGATGGAGAGGGTCGGCAACTTTACATTCCTCGTTGCTATAATTTTGAAGGACCTGTCCTGGCCCAGCACGTACATGTAGTTACAAAGAAAACATGGCAATGCCTCTACTTCATTAGGAGTTTTTGGAAAGTTGGCATGACATCTAAAACTTTGACAAATTTCTATAGATGTGCGGTGGAGAGTATTTTGACTGGCGGCATCACAGCCTGGTATGGAAACAGCAATGCCCTTGCACAGAAAATCCTACAAGAAGTTCTGGATGCAGCCCAGTCCATCATGGGCATAGCCCTCCCACAATTGAGTACATCTACATGAAACGCTGTTGCAGGAAAGCAACATCAATCATCACCGTCCCCCACCACCCAAGACATGCTCTCTTCTCTAGCTTCCAATAAACCCCTCGTTCACCTTCCTCCTTCTACTTCCCCAGCTCTTTGTCTTCATTCTATAGTCCTCTGGTCTTTCTTACAAGATTCCTTCTTCATCAGCATTTTGCTTTTGCTGCGATACACCTCTCAGTTTCTCACATTCTTCCTTTTTGCCTCCTCACCCTCCCGCCTTCCTCTCAATTGGATTGATCTATCACATGCCAATTCCTGCTCCTCCTCCCAAACACCACCTTTTGATTTATGTATCTATCTATCTATCTATTTATTTAGCAACACATTTTGGAACAGGCTCTTCTGGCCCAATGAGCTGCACCACACAGCAACCCAGTGATTTAACACAAGTCTAATCAGGGGACAATTTACAATGACCAATTAACCTGCTAACCAGCATGTCCTTAGCTTCTGGGAGGAAACCAGAGCATCTGGAGGAAACACATGCGGTTACAGGGAAGATGTACAAACTCCTTACATACGGCGCTGGAAGTGAACTCCAAACTCCAACAGCACAAGCTGTAATAGTGTCACCCCAACCGCTGTGCTGCCATGGCCCCCCACTTTGGCTGCCATGGCCCCCTACTTTGGCTTCCATTCCTGTCCTGGTGGTTTCAGCTTCAAACATCAACAGCCCATTTCACTTTGTAGGTGTTGCCTGACATATTGAGTTCATCCAACATTTGACGTGTGCTGAAATATTAAAATAAATAGAAGTACTTGCAGAGATTGTTAAGAGCTTATAGTCATAGTCTTAGTCATACTCTATTGATCCCGGGGGAAATTAGTTTTCGTTACAGTTGCACCATAAATAATAAATAGTAATAGAACCATAAATAGTTAAAGAGTAATATGTAAATTATGCTAGTAAATTATGAAATAAGTCCACGACCAGCCTGCATTTCACTCAAAGAGTGGAACTACACGTGCATGTAACGAGAGCTGTATAACTCATCTCCTTGTACCTTAGGCCATGAACTTATCAATCAGCCCTGCTGTGGACCACCTGTAGGTCCATGAGGCTCTCGTTACATGCACGTGCAGTTCAACTCTGTGAGTGATAATGCAGAGTTTACATTTAATAACTCATCTCCTTCTACCTTAGGCCACAGACTTAACAATCACCCCTGTTGTGGACCACTTCTACAAAGGAGGAATCCGTATGCTCTACGACTGCTGAACTAAGTGTGTACATGTAGCAGGGGACTATGTTGAAAAATAATTTTGCTAGGTTTTCTAAAATTGACTCCTTCTACCTTAGCCCATGAACTTATCAATGACCCCTCGTATCTCCAAATACGCAAATAAGAAAATAAATAGATAAATAAATTTGTTTGTAAGTAAGTCATTTTAACGTATAAGCCAATCCAATTTTAGAAAGTAAGTAGACTCGGATCTGTCTCGGACCTGGAACAGTCAGATAAAGGTGGCGTTATACGGAGAGGAATGAGTGCCATCATGTCACTCTGTCTGAGGTTGACTTTGATACAAAGAACATTGAAACTTCAACAGTGACTAAAGATTAAATTCCTCTGTACAGTACTTACCCTCTTTGACTCCAGGATTTGGTCTCGTCAGGTACTAAGATGGATGTATGGGAATAATTGAAGGCGATACTTTCATCCACAATCTTGCAGAAGTTCCTTAGAGTCTTCAACCTAAGCAATACATATATGGAATTATGATGTAGTGGCCATTACAGAGACTTGGCTGGCACCAGGGCAGGAATAGATTCTCAATATTCCTGGATTTCAGTGCTTTAAAAGGGATAGAGAGGGTGGAAAAAGGGGAGGAGGGGTGGCATTACTGGTCAGGGATCCTATTACAGCTACAGAAAGGGTGGGTAATTTAGCAGGATCCTCTTTTGAGTCAGTATGGGTGGAAGTCAGGAACAGGAAGGGAGCAGTTACTCTATTGGGGGCATTCTATAGGCCCCCTGGTAGCAGCAGGGATACAGAGGAGCAGATTCGGAGCCAGATTTTGGAAAGGTGCAAAAATAACAGAGTTGTTATCATGGGTGACTTTAACTTCCCTAATATTGATTGGCACCTGATTAGTTCCAAGGGTTTAGATAGGGCAGAATTTGTTAAGTGTGTCCAGGATGGATTCCTGTCACAGTACGTGGACAGGCCGACTAGGGGGAATGCCATACTAGATCTAGTACTAGGTAATGAACCGGGTCAGGTCACAGATCTCTCAGTGGGTGAGCATCTGGGGGACAGTGACCACCGCTCCCTGGCTTTTATAATTATCATGGAAAAGGATAGAATCAAAGGGAACAGGAAAATTTTTAATTGAGGAAAGGCAAATTATGAGGCTATAAGGCTAGAACTTGCGGGTGTGAATTGGGATGAGGTTTTTGCAGGGAAATGTACTATGAACATGTGGTCAATGTTTAGAGATCTCTTGCGGGATGTAAGGAATAAATTTGTCCCGGTGAGGAAGATAAAGAATGGTAGGGTGAAGGAACCATGGGTGACAAGTGAGGTGGAAAATCTAGTCAGGTGGAAGAAGGCAGCATACATGAGGTTTAGGAAGCAAGGATCAGATGGGTCTATTGAGAAATATAGGGAAGCAAGAAAGGAGCTTAAGAAGGGGCTGAAAAGAGCAAGAAGGGGGCATGAGAAGGCCTTGGCGAGTAGGGTAAAGGAAAACCCCAAGGCATTCTTCAATTATGTGAAGAAAAAAAGGATGACAGGAGTGAAGGTAGGACCGATTAGAGATAAAGGTGGGAAGATGTGCCTGGAGGCTGTGGAAGTGAGCGAGGTCCTCAATGAATGCTTCTCTTCAGTATACACCAATGAGAGGGAACTTGATGATGGTGAGGACAATATGAGTGAGGTTGATGTTCTGGAGCATGCTGATATTAAGGGAGAGGAGGTGTTGGAGTTGTTAAAATACATTAGGACAGATAAGTCCCCGGGGCCTGACGGAATATTCCCCAGGCTGCTCCACGAGGTGAGAGAAGAGATTGCTGAGCCTCTGGCTAGGATCTTTATGTCCTCGTTGTCCACGGGAATGGTACCAGAGGATTGGAGGGAGGCAAATGTTGTTCCCTTGTTCAAAAAAGGTAGTAGGGATAGTCTGGGTAATTATAGACCAGTGAGCCTTACGTTTTGTGGTGGGAAAGCTGTTGGAAAAGATTCTTAGGATAGGATCTATAGGCATTTAGAGAATCATGGTCTGATCAGAGACAGTCAGTATGGCTTTGTGAAGGGCAGATCGTGTCTAATAAGCCTGATAGAGTTCTTTGAGGAGGTGACGAGGCATATAGATGAGGGTAGTGCAGTGGATGTGATCTATATGGATTTTAGTAAAGCATTTGACAAGGTTCCACATGGTAGGCTTATTCAGAAAGTTAGAAGGCATGGGATCCAGGGAAGTTTGGCCAGGTGGATTGAGAATTGGCTTGCCTGCATAAGGCAGAGGATGGTGGTGGAGGGAGTACATTCAGACTGGAGGATTGTGACTAGTGGTGTCCCACAAGGATCTGTTCTGGGACCTCTAGTTTTCGTGATTTTTATTAACGACCTGGATGTTGGGGTAGAAGGGTGGGTTGGCAAGTTTGCAGACGACACAAACGTTGGCGGTGTTGTAGATAGTGTAGAGGATTGTCAAAGATTGCAGAAAGACATTGATAGGATGCAGAAGTGGGCTGAGAAGTGGCAGATGGAGTTCAACCAGGACAAGTGTGAGGTGGTACACTTTGGAAGGACAAACTCCAAGGCAGAGTACAAAGTAAATGGCAGGATATTTGGTAGTACAGAGGAGCAGAGGGATCACAGGGTACATGTCCACAGATCCCTGAAAGTTGCCTCACAGGTGGATAGGGTAGTTAAGAAAGCTTATGGGGTGTTAGCTTTCATAAGTCGAGGGATAGAGCTTAAGAGTCGCGATGTAATGATGCAGCTATATAAAACTGTGGTTAGGCCACACTTGGAGTACTGTGTCTAGTTCTGGCCACCTAACGATAGGAAGGATGTGGAAGCATTGGAAAGGGTGCAGAGGAGATTTACCAGGATGCTGCCTTGTTTAGAAAGTATGCATTATGATCAGAGATTAAGGGAGCTAGGGCTTTACTCTTTGGAAAGAAGGAGGATGAGAGGAGACATGATAGAGGTGTACAAGATAATAAGAGGAATAGATAGAGTGGATAGCCAGTGCCTCTTCCCCAGGGCACCACTGCTCAATACAAGAGGACATGGCTTTAAGGTAAGGGGTGGGAAGTTCAAGGGGGATATTAGAGGAAGGTTTTTTACTCAGAGAGTGGTTGGTGCGTGGAATGCACTGCCTGAGTCAGTGGTGGAGGCAGATACACTAGTGAAGTTTAAGAGACTACTAGACAGGTATATGGAGGAATCTAAGGTGGGGGCTTATATGGGAGGCAGGGTTTGAGGGTTTGCACAACATTGTGGGCCGAAGGGCCTGTACTGTGCTGTACTATTCTACGTTCAATGTATTTTTACAAGTAACAGGGTGAGAAGAGGTATACTCCAAGTAGCTGTGAGAATCAGTGGTTTTATAATAGACATTAGCAGATATGCTGTTTCCAGGGATAGAGACAGAGATCGAGAAAGGGGAGGGAGGTATTAGAAATGGACCGAGTAAATCTGAGGGCAGGGTGGAAGTTAGAGACAAAGTTGTTGAGGCCTCATTTCTTTCTTCCATGGCCTTCTGTCCTCTCCTATCAGATTCCCCCTTCTCAAGCCCTGTATCTCTTTCACCAATCAACTTCCCAGCTCTTTACTTCACTCCTCCTCCCTCTCCTCCTTGTCTGCTGGTTTCACCTATCACTGTGTATTTCATCCTCCCCTCCCCCACCTTTTCACTCCGACTTCTCATCTTTTTTTTCTCCAGTCCTGTTGAAGGGTCTTGGCCCGAAATGTCAACTCTACTATTTTCTATAGATGCTGCATGACCTGCTGAGTTCCTCCAGCATTTTATTGTATAAAGTACATACACTTTACTAGTTTCTGGAATGGTTCCAGAGGTTCCAGAAGGTTAAGACAAATGTAGGTCCCCTACAGACAGAAACAGGTGAATTGATTATGGGGAGCAAGGACATGGCAGACCAATTGAATAACTACTTTGGTTCTGTCTTCACTAAGGAGGACATAAATAATCTTCCGGAAATAGTAGGGGACAGAGAGTCCAGTGAGATGGAGGAACTGAGGGAAATGCATGTTAGTAGGGAAGTGGTGTTAGGTAAATTGAAGGGATTAAAGGCAGATAAATCCCCAGGGCCAGATGGTCTGCATCCCAGAGTGCTTAAGGAAGTAGCCCAAGAAATAATGGATGCATTAGTGATAATTTTTCAAAACTCTTTAGATCCTGGACTAGCTCCTGGCTAATGTAACCCCACTTTTTAAAAAAAGAGGGAGAGAGAAACCAGGGAATTATAGACCGGTTAGCCTAACATCGGTGGTGTGGGAAATGCTAGAGTCAGTTACCAAAGATGTGATAACAGCACATTTGGAAAGTGGTGAAATCATCAGATAAAGTCGGCATGGATCTGTGAGAGGAAAATCATGTCTGACGAATCTCATAGAATTTTTTAATGATGCAACTAGTCGAGTGGATGGGGAGAACCAGTGGATGTGGTATAGTTGGATTTTCAAAAGGCTTTTGACAAGGTCCCACACAGGAGATTCGTGTGCAAACTTAAAGCACACGGTATTGGGGGTAAGTTATTGATGTGGATAGAGAATTGGTTGGCAGACAGGAAGTGAAGAGTGGGAATAAACGGGACCTTTTCAGAATGGCAGGCAGTGACTAATGGGGTACTGCAAGGCTCAGTGCTGGGACCCCAGTTGTTTACAATATATATTAATGACTTAGATGAGGGAATTAAATGCAGCATCTCCAAGTTTGCGGATGACACGAAGCTGGGCGGCAGTGTTAGCTGTTAGGAGGATGCTAAGAGGATGCAGGGTGACTTGGATAGGTTAGGTGAGTGGGCAAATGCATGGCAGATGCAACTTAACATGGATAAATGTGAGGTTATCCACTTTGGTGGCAAAAACAGGAGAACAGATCATTATCTGAATGGTGGCTGATTAGGAAAAGGGGAGGTGCAACGAGACCTGGGTGTCATTATACACCAGTCATTGAAAGTGGGCATGCAGGTACAGCAGGCGGTGAAAAAGGCGAATGGTATGCTGGCATTTATAGTGAGAGGATTCGAGTACTGGAGCAGGGATGTACTACTGCAGTTGTACAAGGCCTTGGTGAGACCACACCTGGAGTATTGTGTGCAGTTTTTGTCCCCTAATCTGAGGAAAGACATTCTTGCCATAGAGAGAGTACAAAGAATGTTCACCAGATTGAGTCCTGGGATGGCAGGACTTTCATATGATGAAAGACCAGATCGACTAGGCTTATACTTGTTGGAATTTAGAAGATTGAGGGGGGATCTTATTGAAACGTATAAAATCCTAATGGGATTGGACAGGCTAGATGCAGGAAGTTTGTTCCCGATGTTGGGGAAGTCCAGAACGAGGGGTCACAGTTTGAGGACAAAGGGGAAGCCTTTTAGGACCGAGTTTAGGAAAAACTCCTTCGCACAGAGAGTGGTGAATCTGTGGAATTCTCTGCCGGAGGAAACAGTTGAGGCCAGTTCATTGAATATATTTAAGAGGGAGTTAGATATGGCCCTTGTGGCTAAAGGGATCAGGGGGTATGGAGGGAAGGCTGGTACAGGGTTCTGAGTTGGATGATCAGCCATGATCATACTGAATGGCAGTGCAGGCTCGAAGGGCCGAATGGCCTTCTCCTGCAACACACATCAAAGTTGCTGCTGAACGCAGCAGGCCAGGCAGCATCTCTAGGAAGAGGTACAGTCGACGTTTCAGGCCGAGACCCTTCGTCAGGACTAACTGAAGGAAGAGTGAGTAAGAGATTTGAAAGTTGGAGGGGGAGGGGGAAATCCAAAATGATAGGAGAAGACAGGAGGGGGAGGGATGGAGCCAAGAGCTGGACAGGGGATTGGCAAAAGGGATACGAGAGAATCATGGGACAGGAGGTCCGGGAAGAAAGACAAGCTGGGGGGGGGACCCAGAGGATGGGCAAGGGGTATATTCAGAGGGACAGAGGGAGAAATTGGAGAGTGAGAGAAAGAATGTGTGTATAAAAATAAATAATGGATGGGGTACGAGGGGGAGGTGGGGTATTAGCGGAAGTTAGAGAAGTCGATGTTCATGCCATCAGGTTGGAGGCTACCCAGACGGAATATAAAGTGTTGTTCCTCCAACCTGAGTGTGGCTTCATCTTTACAGTAGAGGAGGCTGTGGATAGACATATCAGAATGGGAATGGGATGTGGAATTAAAATGTGTGGCCACTGGGAGATCCTGCTTTCTCTGGCGGACAGAGAGTAGGTGTTCAGCAAAGCGGTCTTCCAGTCTGCGTCGGGTCTCGCCAATTTATAAAAGGCCACATCAGGAGTACCGGACGCAGTATATCACCCCAGCCGACTCACAGGTGTAGTGTCGCCTCACCTGGAAGGACTGTTTGGGGCCCTGAATGGTGCTAAGGGAGGAAGTATAAGGGCATGTGTAGCACTTGTTCGGCTTACACGGATAAGTGCCAGGAGGGAAATCAGTGGGGAGGGATGGGGGGGACGAATGGACAAGGGAGTCGCGTAGGGAGCGATCCCTGCGGAATGCAGGGGGGGGAGGGAAAGATGTGCTTAGTGGTGGGATCCCGTTGGAGGTGGCGGAAGTTACGGAGAATAATATGTTGGACCCGGAGGCTGGTGGGGTGGTAGGTGAGGACCAGGGGAACCCTATTCCTAGTGGGGTGGCGGGAGGATGGAGTGAGAGCAGATGTGCGTGAAATGGGGGAGGTGCGTTTAAGAGCAGAGTTGATAGTGGAGGAAGGGAAGCCCCTTTCTTTAAAAAAGGAAGACATCTCCCTCGTCCTAGAATGAAAAGCCTCATCCTGAGAGCAGATGCGGCGGAGATGGAGGAATTGCGAGAAGGGGATGGCGTTTTTGCAAGAGACGGGGTGAGAAGAGGAATAGTCCAGATAGCTGTGAGAGTCAATAGGCTTATAGTAAACATCAGTGAATAAGCTGTCTCCAGAGACAGAGACAGAAAGATCTAGAGAGGGGAGGGAGGTGTCGGAAATGGACCAGGTAAACTTGAGGGCAGGGTGAATGTTGGAGGCAAAGTTAATAAAGTCAACGAGCTCTGCATGCGTGCAAGAAGCAGCGCCAATGCAGTCGTCGATGTAGCGAAGGAAAGGTGGGGGACAGATTTTTTTTTTTTTTATTTCAAAATATACTTTATTCAAAAATAAATATATACAATAAACCATTCAATAACTTTTCATCCTTTACATACGTTTCCATTATACTCAGTAAAATACCCGTGTTTATAGCCACCCACGTGGCACTCCAGTAGTTCAGCTTAGCATCTCATTGTTGAGGGGTATACTCCCCGCCCACCGACCCCTCCCACTCCCACGGGTGGAGAAACCTATACTGTGGTCCTTCCCCACTGGGCCCTTGCGGTGGCTGCACCAAGTTTCAGTGCGTCCCTCAGCACGTACTCCTGCAGCCGAGAGTGTGCCAGTCGGCAGCATTCTCCCACGGACATCTCCATGTGCTGGTAGATCATCAAGTTTCGGGCTGACCAAATAGCGTCTTTCACCGAGTTGATGATCTGCCAGCAGCACCGGATGTTGGTCTCCGTGTGCGTCCCCGGGAACAGCCCGTAGATCAGAGAGTCCTCTGTCACGCAGCTGCTGGGGATGAAACGTGACAGTAGCCCGTCCATCCTCCTCCACACCCTCTTTGCGAACTGGCAGTGTGCAAAGAGGTGGGTCACAGACTCCTCCTCACTGCAGTCCTCCCGTGGGCAGTGGGGTGCGGAGACGACGTTCCGGGCGTACAGGAGGGCTCTGACTGGGAGGGCCCCTCTCACCGCCAGCCAGGCGAGGTCTTGGTGCCTGTTGGTGAGATCTGGCGATGAGGCATTTTGCCAGATGAACTGGACAGTCTGCTCAGGGAACCACCCCACTGTGTCCATCACGTCCTTCTCCTGCAGTGCCTGCAGGACACTTCGTGCCGACCACTGCCTGATGGCCTTGTGGTCAAAGGCGTTCTCCTGGAAGAACTTTGCTACGTGGGATAGGTATGCCGGCAACGACCAGCTGACTGGGGCGTTGCGCGGGAGTGGGGCCAGACCCATCCTTCGCAGCCAGGGCGACAAGTAGAACCTGGGCACATAGTGGTACTTGGTGCCCACATACCTGGGCTCTACACACAACCTGATGCAGCCACATACGAAGCTGGCCATCAGGGTGAGGGCGACATTGGGGACGTTCTTGCCCCCGTTGTCCAGGGACTTGTGCATGGCGGTCCGTCTCACCCGCTCCATCTTGGATCCCCAGACG
Source organism: Mobula birostris (assembly GCF_030028105.1). Taxonomy (NCBI): domain Eukaryota; kingdom Metazoa; phylum Chordata; class Chondrichthyes; order Myliobatiformes; family Myliobatidae; genus Mobula; species Mobula birostris. The sequence continues at coordinate 248,947,858 of NC_092370.1, read as the reverse complement.
AATCTGAAGACAGCCCGGGTGATTTCCGAGCTGTAGGAGCGGGGGACGGGCCAGACCTGCGCCAAGTACAGCAGCCCTGAGAGCACCTCACACCTGATGACCAGGTTCTTGCCCGTTATCGACAGGGAGCGCCCTCCCCACAGTCCCAGTTTCTGTTTCACCTTGGCAGTCCGCTCCTGCCAGTTCTTGTTGCACGCCTCAGCCCCTCCGAACCAGATCCCCAACACCTTCACGTGGTCAGACCTGATGGTGAAGGGGACGCTGGATCGGTCGGGCCAGTTGCCAAAGAGCATGGCTTCGCTCTTCGTGCGGTTGACCCTGGCCCCCGACGCTAGCTCGAACTGTTCGCAGGTGCCAATCAACCTGCGAACTGACCTCGGATCAGAGCAGAAGACGGTGACGTCGTCCATGTACAGGGAGGTTTTCACTTGGGTCCCTCCACTGCCTGGCAGCGTCACCTCTCTTATGCCCTCATCCCTCCTGATGGCTTCCACAAAGGGTTCTATGCAGCAGACAAACAAGACAGGGGAGAGGGGGCAGCCCTGCCTGACTCCAGACCTGATGGGGAAGCTGTCTGTTTCCCACCCGTTGACCTGGACTGCACTACGGATGTCTGTGTAGAGCAGTCTGATCCAATTCCGGATTCCCTCCCCAAATCCCATTTTGGAGAGCACGTCCGCCATGTACGTGTGCGATATCCTGTCGAAGGCTTTCTCCTGGTCCAAGCTGACCAGGCAGGCGTCCACCCCCCTGTCCTGCACGTAGGCGATGGTGTCCCTCAGCAGCGCGAGGCTGTCTGAGATCTTCCTGCCCGGTACAGCACAGGTTTGGTCCGGGTGGATCACCTGTCCCAGAGCAGACTTGACCCTGTTGGCGATAGCCTTGGACAGGATCTTGTAGTCCACATTCAGGAGAGAGATGGGTCTCCAATTCCTAATGTCCTCCCTTTCCCCCTTCTGCTTGTAGATGAGGGTGATGATGCCCTTCCTCATGGACTCAGACATACTGCCGGCCAGAAGCATAGCGTTGTACACTTCCAGCAGGTCTGGGCCCATCCAGTTCCACAGAGCCGAGTACAACTCGGCCGGTAAGCCGTCGCTTCCGGGAGTCTTACCCGACCCGAAGGAACGGATGGAGCCTGTCAGCTCGTCCAGGGTCAGTGGCCGATCCAGACTCTCCCGCTTGCCGTCGTCTAAGACCTGCGTGATAGACGACAGGAAGTTGCGGGAGGCTGTGGATTCTGTGGCCTTTTCCTCGTACAGACCGGCATAGAAGGACTTTACCAGAATAGGCACAGAACATAGAATGTTCCACAAAGCCAACAAAAGGCAGGCATAGGACCCATACAGGTGCCCATAGCTACACCTTTAGTTTGGAGGGAGCAGGAGGAGCCAAAGGAGAAATTATTAAGAGTAAGGACTAATTCCGCTAGACGTAGCAGAGTGGTGGTAGAGGGGAACTGATTAGGCCTTCTCCTGCACCTATTTTCTAAGTTTCTATTTGAAAGTTGCAAATTTCACTCCTCCCTTCAATAAGGGAGAGAGTCAGAAGAAAGGAAATTATAGGCTGGTTATTCTGACCTCTGAATATGGGTGGCACTACAACTGGAGGTCATGGGTTAAGGGTGAAAGGTTGGAAGTTTTAGGGGAACATGCGGGAAAACTTCTTCAATCAGTGGGTGGTGAGTGTGTAGAATGAGCTGCCAGAGCAAGTGGTACTTGTGAGTTTGATTTCCATGTTTAAGAGCAGTTTGGAAGGGGTATGCAGGGCTATGGTCCCGGTGCATGTCAACAGAAGTATGCAGTTTAAATGGTTCGCCATAGACTAGATGCGCCAAAGGGCCTGTTTCTGTGCAGTATTTTTCAAAATCTCTTATGGCTGTATAACTCCAACCTTAAACTATCTCCTTCTCCACAAATATCTAATGTCTCTAGACGAAAACTACAGACGTTGAAATTCAGAACTAAAAAA